>NC_041388.1:425100410-425156030 GCF_002162155.2 Triticum dicoccoides | reverse complement strand
CCACACACTATATCTCTCTACGTTTGTATCTCTCTCACACAACCCCATGTAGGTGGTGTACGTATACAAGAAGAGAGTAGGTGTACCGTGCACGCACTCATGCTTCGAGCCCAGCCACACCTGTGCGGGTACACGGTGGAGCTCATTTCCGTACGAAATGGCAGCCCACGTGCTAATTTGAACGCGTGTAGCGGTTGTTTACCTACGGAGGTCGTGTACCACGTGTGCACGAAACAAAGTTCGACTTGATACGTTGGCACATTATTTTTAAATAAAGTTATATCGCTCAATGGCACGTACACATAATATAAAATGATTTTTATGGAGAAAAAGGTAGTCCGCTCCACTATATACAATGGAGCCTGCCTGCCTGGTTTGTCTCTTTTCAGAGTATCTCATACAAGGCTACGGTGGCCTCTCTCTCTCTCTCTCTCTCACCGTTGGTCACTGATCCGGCCGCCCCGTCCGCCGGTGGAAAGGGAGGACGTGCATCGTTTCTCCGTTCGATGGTGCTGAGGCAGCACGTCCCGATTTGTGGTACACGTCGTTCTCTCTGACCAAGCTCCGGCGTGGTAGGGCCTACGCCACCTGCTCGCTGCCGCAGTATGGGTAGATACCGCCCGCCGCCGCTCACCTTGTTACATCCCGACGACCTCCAGGTATCCCCTCCGGCCTTGCTCCACTGCCCGTCTTCCCACGTCGCTACATGTGGATCTTCCATAGTTCTTTGCCCAAAACGTAGCTCGTCTGACGTACTTTCCATATTGCAATCTCGTCCTCACACCGTTTTAGACAAACACAACTATGTTCTTATCTTCCCTTAGGACAAGGAATATGCTTCTTTTTTGTCGTCGCATGTGTCATTAACTGTTATTGGCCAGTGATTGTTTCCTTTCTACCTCTTTTTTGCAAACAGGGCTATCCATTTCACCTCGTTGCTATTGCGACCTTTTGGTGGACTGCACAAATCACTTTTTTCTTAAGAGTGTTTTGTGTAGTTCTGCCAAAATGTCACACGGGAAACGTCTCTACATTTCATTGCGACTGCACAAAGGGAGATTGGTTTTGCTCTATCCTCCTCATCCAACTCCGAGCCTAATCTTCTCCAACTAGTTAGTCTTAAGAGAGACTGCAAAGGTGACCGGCTTCTATTTGTGTGTTTACTGTTTCATCAGTAGTCCTCTATTATCGTAATCACACATAGTATCTTTGGAATAGGGACGCTCAGCTCTATTTTAGTGGAACTGCACAAAATGATCGGAATGTTGCATGCTCCAGACAACTACTTTTTTCCCAACATGCCTTGTTGATTTAGACAGAGCTGGGGGGACGTTGTTGTCAATGAAAGCATGGATCAATTTTAATTTAACACCTTCTCACAACTTTGTCTTCAGTTGTGATGTAAATATTACCTCTGATTAGCAAGGAAGTTAGTTTTTTATTGTTTCTGAAAGAGCATCGATGGAAAGACACACGAAACAAAAGTTGAAAGCTCACACCATTGTACAATTTCATGTCGCTGGAAAATTATTTGTGTAGTACGTCAATTATGTAAAAAAATGTTGGAAGCTTGATAGCATTGCCAGAAGCCTCTTCGGCATCCGGGTCCATGTGCCATGCATAAATTATACTCATTCATTCCTAAATATTTGTCTTTTTACAAATTTCAAATGGGCATATTTTAGAGTGTAGATTCACTCATTTTGCTTCGTATGTGTACTCCCTCCGTTCCTAAATATTTGTCTTTCTAGAGATTTCAATAAGTGACTACATACGGAGCAAAATGAGTGAATCTACACTCTAAAATATGGCTATATACATCCGTATGTAGTAGTCCATTTGAATCTCTAAAAAGACAAATATTTGAGTAGTCACTCATTGAAATCTCTAGAAAGACAAATACTCTGGAGTATATTTAAGAACCGAGGGGTAGAGCACAGCCGCATGGGAGATTCAGATCAGTCGTTGCGCCGCATTAATAGTGAGTAATGAGCAGTCAAATCATAAGGCCCACCTTTCCCACTGTAAGTTGCTCGAAAGAAGCAACCATCAATACGCTCTTCTTTGAATCCGCTCATACTACTCCATCTGTCACTGTTTATAGAGCGCGCTTCAGAAAAAGAGAAAATCTCTGGCACCAAGGCGACTAGCGATCGGCCTGAAAAATAGCATTGGTAGTTATAGCACGACGTCTATTACTAGAGGAAATAATGCGTACACACATGCATGCAGTGCTTCCAGCCCGGGTAGACGCATGCATGCATGCACTTACTCCACTCCGTAGTACTACATCGAGAGAAAATTGTGGTTACCACGCCCTAATTAATTGAGCATTAAACCAAACGCGTCTAAAGTCTCTCTGGTGGTGGAAATGCATTGAGAGAAATGCATCATAATGAAGCACGCCCAGTAAACTGTGATGGAGGGAGGATTAGTATGAAGGTGCAAAACCAAGTATGCGTATGGCCAATCGGTCAACGCACCTCCTCTTGGCATATCACTGACATGTGGGGCCGGAGTGTGAGCAAACTGATCTCAATTGACGGCAAAATGGCCAACCCGTCGTTCCTTGAGAGAGACAAGGAGCGAGAACACATAGGCGGGCTCGCACGGAGGCCAAGATATATTCGAGCATGGTTGATCGATATCATCATTACATGTTGGGCTGCCATTTTCCATCCTTCTCCGGAATAAATGTGTACTTTATGAGAGATTAAAAAAATAAGAGTACAGAGGCTCCACCATGCAGTTCTAGTAGTAGTACTACTTGTACTACTAAACCTTGCACTTGGCTCTTCGCCTCTTCGTGAAGTCGAACAATGATGGTACTCCGCATGTTCGGTACTATAGTGTATGCCTCTTGCAATCTGACACCGAATGAACTGATGCATGTCCACCGCCTGGGTGAGGGTACGTTGCATTAGTCAAAAGGCGTAAGTGAGCTTCACCTTGTCCTGCAAGCTTCTCCTCATTCTGCGAGTTGACGGGACACACCAACAAGTAGTGCTAGTCCATACTCCCTCCTTTCCGGTTAATATGGCTTAATCTTTTTTGCTGGTAAATGAGAGAGCTTTATTCATATATAACCATTCTTAGGACGATCAGCCAAGACACTGGTCACTAGGAAGCGAGGTACCCCGCAAAAAAAGAAGTAGGAAGCGAGGTGTTTCATCAAGCCAGCTCTCGGCCACATTCAAAGTGCAGCAAGCACGGTTCGCACAAAGATGTGCCGCAAGGTTTGCTGACTTGTTTACATGTTGGATAACAAAAAAAGAGGAAATATCACCGAGCGCTCCTATTTGTAACAGGATATGAGCCAGAATTAAGCGAGAATTGTGGCGAGTGTTCCATGCAATCAACTTCCATTATCACATGCGAGAACCCTCGAAGAGAACCAAATGTGTTGAAGATTCCTTTATCACATTTTAAATATATAATAAGAGTGCAGACGCTCCTCCATTCAGTTCCTAGTACTACCTCTATAGACTATAGTAGTAGTACTAGTACTAGTAAACTTTGCGCTTGGCTGTTCGCCTCTTCGGGAAGTGCAACAATAATAGTACTACTAGTATAGTGTATGCTTCTGGAAATCTGACACCAAATTAACTGTTGCACGTCCTGCGAGCCACCGCGCGCAAGCTTCTCCCGTCACAAGCATAATGGGAGCCTAAGCTACAAGCCTGCTTGCTTGGGTTGCTCCCTTCACAAGCATAGAACGACGATGGCCACACCGCTAGTCACATATCCGGCCTGATCCCGCAGCTGGGGGAAGGGAACAATGTTGTGCGTAGACGCGGTCGACATTGGCGAGGGAGAAAATCCACAGTCAGTGCGTCCCAATTGGGGGTCACCGCGGTATGGGCCAATGCCACATCCCAACCGCCCTTCTAGCTACAGCCCGGCGTCCCATGTAGTCCATCTTCCTTTTGGAGCCGGCTTGCTCCACTCCCGCAGCTCCCCACGTAGCTCCATCTCCATGTCGCTTTGTTGGTCGAAAAGGAATGAAAATGGAGTGGAAAGTTTCCGTTTTTCCGGAGAAAAATGGAAACAAAGAGAAACCAATGTTTCATTTCATTGGATCACGCCATCGAGCAAAACCAACGTTTAAATCACGTCTGTCGCGTTCGTGTCTCACCCTCCTCCAGGGCTCGACCCCACACGGTCGCTCGGCATGCCACTCACCGCAAACCGAGTATACGATAACTTTCCTACCTGCTTGTCGATGGATCGCACCATGGAGTACTAGTACTACTGGAAGAGATTGACGAGTTGGGGAGGACAGCTAGCCGTAGCACAGACTCCCAAGAACTTTTTACATGCATGTTGTGGCCGGCTATTGCGACCTTTGAATGCGGAGCAATCGCGTGCACCAGGAAGCGGCGCGGGCGACGCTCTCTCGGCCAGCGTGCCGCTTCAATGCCGGCGCCAGTGAGAGGTCGCGTCCGCTCTGGCCGAGCATGAATGCGGCACTGACCGTTTCGGGCAGGAAGCACGCGCGGGTGATGAAGATGGTTCGGGTTTGTCAGGAGCGGCTGTGGCAGCGGTCCGGACGCCCGCAAACAAGAGATGTTGTACGTTAATATTGCCGCATATATAATTAACAACGCAAATAATGTGCCAGTTGGACAAATATGATTGGAGATGGAGATGGAAATGGAATTTTACGTAAACACGGATATGCATGTATGTCTATGTGTGTATGCGCGACGACTCTCGCGACCTGGAAGCGGGGGCATGTTTTTGATCGAGTTTTCTTTCTTGGTACGTTAAAAAATTGCCCGCCAGTTTTCGTTTATTTTTTCCGGGAACGCGCGTATTCTATTTAAAACCACTGCTATGGAGAGATTGCTTACTCCATTATAGCCTCTTGTTTGATAGAATTTCTCGCGTCTCGCTCTCTCACCCTCTCCATATCAAAACAAGATGACAGTGTTCACACTATCTCTCTCCTCACCGGTGGTCACAGATCCGGCCAAATCCCGTCCGCTGCGGGAGGTGAGGAGGTGCAGCATTGACGTTGTCGTCGTCGGTGATGGAGGAAGCCAATGTGCATCGTCCTCTCGGAGCCGGCGCTGGCGCGGACGAAGGTCCTCCGCGCCCTTGTTCGCTACCGTCATGTGGGCAGATCCCGCCCTCCCGCCTAAGCGACATCTCGCCCACCTGAGGTATAACTTGTTGTACTGGTCCAGCTCCCCAGGTCGATGCATGCGGGTTTTCTTCTATGCGACTACTCCCCAGCTCCCCATGTATAGTAGCTAGGGTTCGTCGGCTGGTCCAACATCACCTACTATTATAGAGGAAATGCCACTCGAAAAGTTGTCTTGATTTATGCCTCGGTGGAGGTATATATTTTGTTTCGACAAAAAGTACATGGTGGTTGTGCGGTCATTGTCCATATGCTCCTATTGCTGCTGCTAATCTAATACTATCACTAGTTAAATGAAGAAATGTTTTTTTCTCGGGTATCCTGGTTTAGTTCCCATCAAGATAATCATGATGCTTCTGTTTGTTGGTGTACTTTTCATAATTATTATTGACAATTGAGATGTCGTTGTTAATCTTGTAAAACAAAGTAACAACACTATATCCCTTTTTTATATTTTTGGAAACAGCGATGTGTATCTCCATACCCGGGCATGTCTTCCTCAATTTTAGTGGAACTGCACAAAATTGGATGGCCATTGTTGTTCCGCCTCACTGTCCTCTGCCACGTGGTTCTTTCTTCCTCGAGCTTGACTACTGAGAAGAAATAGACCACGGTGAGGATTTGTCGAACTTCATAGGTGCCTCACCCAAACTTGATGCCAAATGGATGATGCATCACCACGATGACCTATCGATGCTCATGGTTGCGCATCATGGTCGCGTCGGCTGGTGAAGCTGATCGATTTTCAATGAAAAACAAGCTGTCTTCCATCAGTGCTCTTTGCTTGTTACCCACAAAGATGGTATCCTTCGTCAGTTCACCTTGGTTGCAATCCACTGCCAGCTGCGCTTTTCTCTTTCACCCAGCGCATGTGCGGGAGGGCCACCGACCCCTTCTTCCTCGCTGCTGTATGTAGTGTGGGCAAATCCGACCTCCCGCCGCACGCCTTCCCACATCCTGACGACCCTAAGGTATAAGTTTCTTTGAAACCGTCATTGGTCTAGCTGCATGCTGATCTTTTTTCGATTCTATAGTCGAATCTAGGTCTTGGTTCAAAGAGGAAAGAAGGGTGCGGTGGGGTGGAGCATGAATCTAGGACGTGGTTCAATGAGGAAAGGAGGGAGGGAAAGTAGTATAGACTAGCTATCCAGCCGCTTTATGGTCGAAAAGGGAAAAAGGGGGTAACCCAGTACACACATCTGTAAGGAACCCAACTCTTTGTTGAAAACGGAAAGAAACTGGGGTGTCGGGTAGTTTGTGCAGGACTAGATTTGTTGCCCTCACATCAGAAAAAGTTTCAACGAGAACAAATATGGGACCAACGCAGATATGATGCTTGGCTACATACTCTGGATCACCCATTTATACATGTGGACGCACATGGTGCTGGCATGTCCCATGTCCCATCCACATGATCGTGCAGTGTGTTTTGAGATGTTGTGCTACTTGTATTGGTACTGTTTTAAATAAATGTTGAATTGAAGCTATTGTATTTTAAGCAATGCCACTCTCAGAATTAACTACTAAACTATTTTAAGAGAATTTCTCTGTTAATATGAATCAATGCAACCATTTTAGAAATGCTACTGTCCTATACTTTGTTTTCCATCAAGATAAGGTAGATGCTTCTTTTTGTGGCCACATGTTTCATCCACCTTTATTGGCAGTAATTGTTTCCTTTTTTGCCTCTGTTAAATCAGGGATATCTATTCAGCTTGTTGCTATAGCAAACTTAAATGTCTCACCGGCGACTTTACTTGATTTCAGAATAACTGCACAAAATGAGATTGGATTTCCTATTTGTGTTGGCAGATTCGTACGTGATCTTGTGTGCGTCATGACAGGTTAGTACTTGCCTTCATCCACATGATCGTGCAGTGTGTTTTGAAATGTCGTGCTACTTGTATTGGTACTGTTTTAAATAAATGTTGAATTGAAGCTATTGTATTGCTGTCTTTTCCCATTAAGTAGTGAACAAAAATGGGACCAACCCAGACATTATGCTTGTTGCTTTGTTACAACAAACTCTGCATCACCCCCTTTATAAGTAGATGGAAGCACATGTTGTAGTTGCGCCCACTCTCCCCTGGAACTGTTTATGCTTTTTGTTAATCTAATGCCGCTGGTAAAATTAAGCAATGCCACTCTCAGAATTAACTACCGAATCTTATTTCAAAACTGCAATACTTGCTAGGGATTGGCGGGATTACCATTTTTGTGGCCGCATGTTTCATCCTCCTTTATTGGCCAGTAATTGATTCCTTTTTTGCCTCTGTTAAAACAGGGATATCTATTCAACTTGTTGATATTGCGACATTTTTCTTCGCTTAATTTTGGTGGAACTGCACAAAATGAGACCGGATTTCCATATATATGTTGAGATCTTTTTTAGATCCACCTCAGGCGTTGTTTCAAATCTTGGTATTGAAAGGTCAGTACCTACTTTCCTCAGAATTAACTACTGAATCTTAGTTCAAAACTGCAACACTTGTTAGGGATCAGCGGGAGTACCATTTCTGTTAGGGCGGCCGGAGTACATGTTTAGGAAATGTATTGTTCAGATAATGTCTGTGTTATTATATATCAGTTACAGTATTTTACAAATGGTACTATCCTGCTTTGTAGTTCTTTCTACATGTTTAACCAAGGTATTGTTAAGATAATGTCTCTGTTAAAATGAATCAGTCGCATTGTTTTAGGAATGATACTTTCCTGCTTTGTCGTTCTTTATACATGTTGAAACAAGGCATTGTTAAGATAATTGTCGATGTCAAAACCGGCGGATCTCGGGTAGGGGGTCCCGAACTGTGCGTCTAGGATCGATGGTAACAGGAGACGGGGGACACGATGTTTACCCAGGTTTGGGCCCTCTCTATGGAGGTAATACCCTACTTCCTGCTTGATTGATCTTGATGAATATGAGTATTACAAGAGTTGATCTACCACGAGATCGTAATGGCTAAACCCTAGAAGTCTAGCCTATGAATATGGTAATGAGTATATGTGGTGTCCTTTCCGGACTATCCCCTTCAGTTTATATAGACACCGAGGGGATCTAGGGTTTACATGGAGTCGGTTACATAAGAAGGAATCTTCGGTCGCCAAGCTTGCCTTCCACGCCAAGTAGAGTCGAATCCGGACACGGTGCATTCTTCGGCCTTCATGTCTTCACAGCCCATCAGTCCGGTCCATGGATAACAGGCCGGACGCCCGAGGACCCCTTAGTCCAGGACTCCCTTAGTAGCCCCTGAACCCGACTTCAATGACGAGGAGTCCGGCGCGCAGATTTGTCTTCGGCATTGCAAGGCGGGTTCCCTCCTTCCGAACTCCGGAATAGTCTTCGGACGAAGTAAGTATATCCGGACATGTGTATATAATGGAAGAGAATATAATACCCCATGAGCCCAACTTGTTGATAACTGTTCATGATATCATATCATGCCTGCCCAGTTACTATTTCCAATCGTCGGCTAGCGAGCCGCCCCATGTCTCGGGGTGCGGTTTTACTGGCACGTCTCATCAAGGTAGAGATCGTGTCCCTTTATTTACGCGATATTCATTAATGCAGGCGTGGGTAACCCAACCGTCCCCTAGGTACAACTCCTTGGTTATAGGTAAGTTTAGAGACCCCCGGGGAGACGCCCAATATTCGGGGCCTTTATATAGAGACCCAGTATCGTTTTCTTCCCTTGCGCTTGCTTCTTCCTCAACCCCGGCCACCCCAAGTTCCAACCCTCGGGTTCCAATCGCCACCAGCCCTAGTCATGTCCGGATCCAACCATCAGGGCCGGTGGGTGGCTTCCTCTGTCACAGAGGAGGATATTGCGAAGCTAGCGTAGCGAGGTATCTGACCTCGGAAATCTTTCATCGGTTTCCGGCACAAGGGCAAGTCATACCGACCCCCAGATCTGGCGAGAGGGTAGTATTTGTATCCCACTTTCTTCATGGGCTAGGGTTCGCGCTTAACCCCTTCGTCTGGGGGCTCATGTTCTACTATGGACTAGATTTTCACGATCTGGCCCCGGGCTCTATTCTCCTCATCTCGACATTTATCGTCACGTGTGAGGCCTTACTCCGGACTCCTCCGCACTTTGGTTTGTGGCTCGAGACCTTTGATGTGAGGCCGCAGGTGGCAGAGGAGGAGCAGGCAGAGTGCGGCAGCATCATAATAGGCAAGCTGGCCGGCGCGGTTTGGCCCGAAGGTTCTTTCGCCAAATCTTCTGACCTATGGCAGCGGGGGTGGTTTTATATCAACGAGCCGCGGGGCCCCAAGTGGGCGGCCACTCCTGCATTCCAAACCAGCCCTCCAATTCAGCTCGCTTCATGGGTCAATAAGGGATTGGACTGGGGATCCGTCAATGAAGTGCGAACTCTGCAAAGTCGCATCTGAAGCCTTATCAAGAAGGGCATCGATCTTGTGAACGTCGTTCAAGTAATGCTAGTCCGCCGGATCCTGCCATGTCAACGGCGGCCTCTTTGTATGTGGGAGTTTAACCCAGAAGGGTGGCGGACTCTACAATACTTCTTTGGCACTACGCATGAAGGAATGTGGAAATTATATTTCGGGGAACGAGAGCAATGGCCGGACACCACCGAAGACGTTGGCCTTGACTGCAATCATCCGGACACTTCAGTAAGTACTCGATATCCGAGCACCTTTCATTCAGGCATCTCTTAACAAGATACTGAACAATTCGTCCTTGTACAGGACTGGATAAAAAAAGCAGTGTTAATCTGGTGTCCGGCGCCTCTTCCCGAAGGCCCTGCGACCGACCTGCCGGCGAAAATGCTGATTCCGGCACCGTACTAGGTGGCTGCGTTCGGGGAAACTGAAATCCTTTTTCCCAAGGGCAAGAGTGCAGAGGGAGCCCTCCAGGGGAAGAAGAGGGTCGCCTCCGAAGATCAGGAGGGGAAGCCTTCCAAGAGAGGAAAAACACCGTCATCGAGCGGCTTGGACCGGGCGAGCGAGGGTGCCGTAGAGTTTGATGACGAGGACGAGCCTCGAGGCAGACCGTAAGCGAGGCTGGGGTACTTTAAACACACCTCATTCTTTTCTTATTAGTGAGGTAATCCTCCGATATATGTTCGTCCATGCAGGTTAACGCCTGGTGCTTCTCAATCGTCCTCCTCCTTGGTGAAAGCCGAGGACGGCTTTGTTTTCAAGAAAGGGGGATGATGTGGACATAGTTGCATCTATAAATATTAAACGACATATTTTTCAGGTGATTTCTAATAGCAAGTATTTAATTATTTGTTTTAGTAATGGATACAAATATACTATACATTTAGTTATTGTGTGCAGAATTAAAGAAGAGTGTCTGAAGACGTTTATCAATATATGCATACAGGCGTGTGTGCGTATGCATGCACTGGCACTACCAAAGTGCCACGGTCATGATGCGGCCTCCAATCAACATGTCAAAATCAATCAAGACGTAGCAACGTCCAACAAGTCCTGCGACCATGCAATGCATGCAACAAGCAGCCAATAGGTGGGCCAGCGTGGTCCAATATTTGTTGTCGCTTGCGTGAACCTCACGAAGGAGTTGGGACGGTCCAACACGTCCGCGGTGGCCGCTGCAGTTTGGATCGGACGCGTCTCCGTAATTAATAAATAGTCGTCATCTATTAGGGTTTAGACTCGGGTTTTGTTTAGAGAAGTTTAGCTATTGCTACTTTTATTTGTCTTCGCTCATAGCGGCTAGTGCGACCGTCAAGACATCCTATCGGAACCCCATCTTGTGAGATTAATCCCATCTAGCATATTCACAATTTTGAGATTGCTTGGCTATTATTTTCTTGCATGTTCTTCGATTTGCTTGCAGGAAAAATCCTTCGTGGATAGGTCGATCGCGTCGTTGGCTCGGTCGATAACGCCGTGGAGTTGGTTCAGCGATTGCCGTGGATATTAGTCGTGTACGGTTCTTCCTGTACGGTTGGTAGCCGGATCGTGATGGTCAAGTCCCACCCAAAATTGTAGTTATCCTCTCTCATCGAAAGATGGGGTCCCAGTTCACATCAAGTGGTATCAGTTTTCAGGTTCATCGGTGAGAGATTTACTATTTTATTAGATTAGGTTTTCTTTCCTATAACTCTTAAAAAAGCCAAAAAAATTAGATTAGTTCATCCGCTACACCTACCTTTTTAGCCTTTAGCAATTTTTGCACCTATTATTTGTGTAGTTGAATTTTTGGTTGCATTCATCTAATACTAGTACTGGTTTAGATTAGTGCGAAAGAAAATCATCTACTAGATCGTTCTGATTTTTGTCCACCCTAAAAAAAATTCTCTTCCGCTCAATCGCATCTGTTCGGCTGCAAAAAAAATTATTTGCTGTTTTCTGGAGATCCTTTTTTTACTTTGCTTCCGTCTAACTTTTGCCGTGTACGCCTAGACCTTTCCACGCCCTTGTTTTTGTCTCCACCGCCTACCCACGCTTCAAACCAGACACAATTCCACCTGTGTCTGGCATCGCCGCCGCTGTCCCCTGTGCCATCCAGCGGCCGCCTACTTGCTACTAATCATTGCACCTTTGGAGTTCTGTAGTGACACGCATTCGTTGATTGATTATTTCTAGTGCCAAATTAGTACATGACTGAGCTTCTAGTGGCAATTGATTCAGTAGCATCTTTTCTCTTCAGTTCGCATCTTCGTGCGTATACTTGTTGGTAACGGCCTAAAAAAAGAAAAAAAGAGTGACAAAAAAAGGAAAACAAAAAAGAGAAGAAAAAGAAAAAAATTGTAAAAAAAATCAGGCCGACTAGCATCGCTTTTGAACTGCTTTGTTCTAATTGCCATTAGGATATTAATTTTGGCTGCTCTGTAATCACCACTCCATCTATCATAAATTTGTGCGTTTGGCTACTCTACACTGCCATTTATACCTCACTTAATACCAGCTACTTAGAGAAATTCACCGGCTTTCCACTCATTTGATTCAGTATCTGGGCTTAGATTGTTTTCTTTCTTACTAGTCGACTACCAGCACTAGTTAGGAGTTTGAGCAATTATTCAACTTGCATTGCTTTTTGCTAAATTGTACCACTAATATTGTGAGTTGAGAAGCCTTTACCAAGCTACACTTTTTCTACCAATAAGTACAGGTTCCGGCTCTACTGATTCCTGGTTATCGCTCCATCCAATCTTCATCGATCGTTTGAGGCCAACACCAACACGCCGATCACCACCTGTTGCATTGGTAAGAACAAGTAAGAATTTGATACTAAGCTTGAGTGTGAGAGAAATTTTGTCCACCACATCCTTTTAGTTGATAGGGATTATAAATTGTGTTTTTTCTCTTTTGCTAACAATGTCACAGGATCAACCCACACTTGAGGGTCTCACCGCGGATGTGAAAGTCACCAGCGAGCATCTTGCCCAACTTGAGGGTGCTCAGATTGCAACCAAAGAAAGGCTCAAGACCATAGAGGATGCACAGGGTGTTGCAAACACACAGCTAAAGGACATCTTGTCACGTCTTGACGAGTTGCGGACTGCACCCCCCATCAACAACAATGTTGATCCTCGCAACTCCACGGGTGGCGGCGCTATTTCGTGAGCTCGGCTTGTGCCCACGGGTCATCCACAACACCCAGCTACTGCCACTGATGCCGCCACCATAAACCAGCACCAACAAATTCCTTCCCGCATCGAGCAACATGGGGACAACTACGAGGATTATTCTGGTGACATCGAAGACGACCAAATGGTCAACCACCACAATGACCGTGCTCATCGACAACAACGTTTCAACCGTCATGGTATGGCACGAGGTCTACCCAGGTATGATGTTAGAGATTATGAACACTCTAGTGCCAAAATCAAATTTACTATTCCTGCATTTAATGGTAAATATAATCTAGATGTTTATCTTGACTGGGAACTTTCTGTTGAACAAAAATTTGCATGTCATGATATTCCTGAGAACCAAAGAGTTAGGGCAGCCACTAGTGAATTTACAAACTTTGCTTCCATGTGGTGGAGTGAATATTGTCGTATTAATGCAAATAATATACCTACTACTTGGGATGCTTTAAAACGAGCTATGCGACAGCGTTATGTTCCTTCATATTATGCTCGTGATAAACTAAATGAATTGCAACATTTAAAACAAGGTAGCAGTTCTGTAGAGGATTATTATCAAGAATTGCAAACTGGCTTAGTGCGATGTGGATTAGTTGAAACCGACGATGCTATGATGGCTAGATTTTTAGGTGGTTTGAATCGTGATATTCAGGATATATTGGACTATAAGGAGTACAATTCTATTACCCATTTGTTTCATTTTGCTTGTAAAGCTGAAAGGGAAGTACAGGGACGACACAACAAGGGATGAGGTAACTTTTCTGCAGGTCGTCACTCATCATGGACACACTCTCCAACTATCCCACCCACTACCGAGGCAACACCACATAACTCGAACAATGGTGCATTCCCAACAAGTTCAAAATCAGCTCCACAATCCTCTGCGGCTTCGAAAACAATATCTCTAGCACCCACCACCTCGTCTGGACGCACAAGAGACATGAAGTGTCATATATGCAAAGGTGGTGGGCACTTGATGAAGGACTGTCCAAATAAACGAACATTCATTGTGCGGGAAGATGGTGAGTACTCCTCTGCTAGTGATTTGGATGAAGACACATGTGCTATGCTTGCCACTCATAATGCAGGTGACACCAAGGAGCATGACACAGAGGAGATACATATTAATGCTGAGATGGCAGATCAATACCCAAGCCTTATAATCATGCGAGTACTTAGTGCCCAAGTGGGGCATACTAAGATGCCTCAACGCCATAATCTTTTTCAAACTAAGTTTGTTGTCAAAGTACATTCTGTTCGTGTGATCATTGATGGTGGAAGCTGCAATAATTTGGCGAGTATTGAGATGGTAGAGAAGCTTGGCCTCACCACTACAAGGCACCCCCATCCATATTATATTCAATGGTTCAATGACTATGGTAAGTTGAAGGTAACACGTCGTGTGAGGGTTCATTTTACACTTGGTTCATATCATGATTATGTTGACTGCGATGTCGCACCTATGCAAGCTTGTTCTTTATTGTTAGGCCGACCTTGGCAATATAATAATAGTGTCACCCATCATGGAAGAACAAATTTGTATACTCTCTTGTTTGAAGGAAAAACCATTAGCTTGCTTCCCATGACTCCCGATGAAATAATAAATGATGAGAAATCTAAGTCAATGGATCGTACTATGCATAGTATGCTTGCTATCAATTCTGAAATTTTTCCGTTGAGTGTTCCAACTTCTGCACTAGACATACCGCATGCTCAAATATTTCATTTGTGTCCTCATAATTCATCCATAGACTCTGTGCGGGACAAAACTTCTCCTGATATTTCTAATAGTGCTATTACAAATTTATGGCACCCTCATGAGCTAACGCCTTTGGAATGGCCTATATATCTTGCATATATTCTTGCCTTGCTTTATGATGTGTTTCAGATAGATGAAAGCCGAGGACGGCTTTGTTTTCAAGAAAGGGGGGATGATGTGGACATAGTTGCATCTATAAATATTAAACGACATATTTTTTAGGTGATTTCTAATAGCAAGTACTTAATTATTTGTTTTAGTAATGGATACAAATATACTATACATTTAGTTATTGTGTGCAGAATTAAAGAAGAGCGTCCGAAGACGTTTATCAATATATGCATACAGGCGTGTGTGCGTATGCATGCACTGGCACTACCAAAGTGCCACGGTCATGATGCGGCCTCCAATCAACATGTCAAAATCAATCAAGACGGTGGGCCCTTGAGCATGCATAGCAACGTCCAACAAGTCATGCGACCATGCAATGCATGCAACGAGCAGCCAATAGGTGGGCCAGCATGGGCCAATATTTATTGTCGCTTGCGTGAACCTCACGAAGGAGTTGGGACGGTCCAACACGTCCGCGGTGGCCGCTGCAGTTTGGATCGGACGCGTCTCCGTAATTAATAAATAGTCGTCATCTATTAGGGTTTAGACTCGGGTTTTGTTTAGAGAAGTTTAGCTATTGCTACTTTTATTTGTCTTCGCTCGTAGCGGCTAGTGCGACCGTCAAGACATCCTATCGGAACCCCATCTTGTGAGATTAATCCCATCTAGCATATTCGCAATTTTGAGATTGCTTGGCTATTATTTTCTTGCATGTTCTTCGATTTGCTTGCAGGAAAAATCCTTCGTGGATAGGTCGATCGCGCCATTGGCTCGGTCGATAACGCCGTGGAGTTGGTTCAGCGATTGTCGTGGATATCAATCGTTTACGGTTCTTCCTGTACGGTTGGTAGCCGGATCGTGAGGATCAAGTCCCACCCAAAATCATAGTTATCCTCTCTCATCGAAAGATCGGGTCCCAGTTCACATCAGATTGGATGCACAAGCAGTATTCCCGCTTAGTACAAGTGAAGGCTAGCAAAAAAGACTGGGAAGCGACCAACTAGAGAGCGACAACAACCATGTACATGCATTAAAATTAATAAACATTGGATGCAAGCATGAGTAGGATATAATCCACCATGAACATAAATATCATGAAGGCTATGTTGATTTTGTTTCAACTACATGCGTGAACATGTGCCAAGTCAAGTCACTTAAATCATTCAAAGGAGGATACCACCCCATCATACCACATCATAATCATCTCAATAGCATGTTGGCACACAAGGTAAATCATTATAACTCATAGCTAATCAAGTATGGCACAAGCAACTATGATCTCTAATTGTCATTGCAAACATGTTTATTCATAATAAGCTAAATCAAGAACGAGGGACTCATCATATTTACAAAAACAAAAGAGGTTGAGTTCATACCAGCTTTTCTCATCTCAGTCAGCCCATCATATATCATCATTATTGCCTTTCACTTGCATGACCGAACGGTGTGAATAATAATAAGAGTGTACGTGCATTGGACTAAGCTGGAATCTGCGAGCATTCAATAAACAGGAGAAGACAAGGCAATATGGGCTCTTGGTTAAATCAACAATAATGCATATAAGAGCCACTTCAACAATTTAATCATGGTCTTCTCCTACTGACCCCCAAAGAAAAGAAAAGAAATAAAAGTATTTACACGGGAAAGCTCCCAACAAGCAAAAGAAGAACGGGAAATATTTTTGGGTTTTCTTTTTAATTATTACTACTACAGCAGAAAAATAAACTACTACTATTTTTTTTGGTTTTTCTTAAGGTTTAACAAACACACAAGAAGAAATCAGGAAAAAAGAAAATAAATTAGCATGGATATTACAGTGAAAGAGTATGAGGACCGACATTTAGCAATGAGTGTGTGTGAACATAAATGTAATGTCGGTGAGAAATATGTACTCCCCCAAGCTTAGGTGTTTGGCCTAAGTTGGTCTATGACCTCGGCTGGCCTGGCGGATATCCATAATAATAGTTGTTGGGGTCGTACTGTGATGAGGAAGAAGAAGCCTCTGATTGCCACTGGCTGGCAATCATCTCCGGATCCCACTGATAGTTAGACTGCCGTGCAGGATCAAATTGTGGTTCCGGTTCTGGCTCCTCGGCTGGTGCAGGGTTCCGGTAGGCGTGAATAGCCGTCAACGGAACAAGGTACGTGCCTACAGTCAAATCAAACAAAGAAGGAGCAGGCAGGATAATAGTCTCAGGGTGATGTTTGTTAAAGAACAATTGATATTTAAGCTCTCCTGCCCTATTCTTAACAATAAAATCATGTGCCACCATACTTTTATGATCTAGATAAACACGGGGCAGCACCTTTTCTTCCTTCTCAGCATGCCTAATAGGTATGTTAAAATGTGCAGCTAGGCGTGTAGCATAGATGCCTCCAAAGATGGGAACCTTAGTACGGTTCATACTTAACCGTCTAGCAATAATACCGCCCATACTAAAAGTGTTATCACTGTATAAACCGTGGTGCAGAATAATTATATCAGAGATACTAAGGTTTCCACAGTTTCCGCGTCCAATTAAACAACGACTAGCAAATAATGCAAAGTAACGTAAAACAGGAAAATGTATGCTAGTGATTCGTGCATCGGAAACCTTCCTAGTTTCTCCTACAGTGATAGTAGGAGAATCCGACAGAAGTCAATGTAAACCCAGCCACATCATCATAATGTGGTTCTTCTGTCTTGCCCTCAAAAGGGACTAAACAAATCCGACAGAAATCATAAAGTGACATCTCCTTATGCTCATCATATAAATGAAACTCCACCGTAGGTGGTGAGTTCCTAGAATGAAATGAAAGTTTTGCACAAAAGTATTTGTGAGTAAGAGATACTGATCGCATTGGTCGTGGAGGAAAGCGGTGAGGCCTGCATTGTGAGCCAACTCATGAAAATCTTCATAGATACCGGCTGCTCTCAAGAAATCATCAGAAGGCCATTCACACGCCCGAATCTCCGCGGTGCGCGGCAAATTATACTTAGGCTTCGGTGCCTTTTCCTTCGAGCTTTCGCTCGATGAGCCCCTCAAAAATCTCCTCATTATTTTTTTGAAATAATCTGAAATTCTTAGTAACTTCAAATAAAAATGAACCAACTTAAATAATATTGATAGCAACTACTCCTACAAGTGCCTAGAGCCTATATCAAGCATTAGAACCACTTGGAACCATATAAATTTGACATGCAAGCTCAAGAACATGGTCACCTATGCAGCACAAATTTGCAAACAATAAAGCACTAGAACAAAAACTAATTGGACCAATGGAGGAGTCACATACCAAGGAACAATCTCCCCAAGCAGTTTTGCAAGAGGTGCTTTGAGCAAGGAGATCGAAAATCACAGCAAAAGTGGCTGGAACTCGTGCTTGTGTTGGTTTTTCGGGTTTGTGTGAGACAAAGGAAGAAGATGGGTGCTAGGATAAGTGGAGGAGGGCCACCGTGGGCCCACGAGGCAGGGGGCGCGCCCTAGAGGGGGGGGGCGCCCACCACCCTCGTGGCCAGGTGGCAGCTCCTCCCGCAGTAATTTTTGCACAGTAAATCCTCAAATATTCCCGAAAAAATCATATTAAATTGGCATGTCATTCTGAGGACTTTTATTTTCGGGATATTTTTATATTGCACGGATAAGTCAGGAAACAGACAGAAAAATACTATTTTTACTTTGTTTAATATAAATAACAGAAAGTAAAAGTGGGGTATAGAGGTTTGTGCTTCTAGTTTCATCCATCTCATGCTCATCAAAAACAATCCACTAACAAGGTTGATCAAGTCTTGTTAACAAACTCATTCCGATAATCATGAAACTGGAGAAATTTCGAATAACACTAAGTTACCTCAATGGGGATATGCACATCCCCGATAATAAGAATATCATATTTCTTCTTGACAGTAGGAAGAGGAAATTCAAAACCTCCAAATATAATCGATGGAATTTTTCCAATAGAGTTGATACTGTGAACTTGAGGTTGTTTCCTCGGAAAGTGTACCATATGCTCATTACCATTAACATGAAAAGTGACATTGACTTTGTTGCAATCAATAACAGCCCCTGCAGTATTAAGAAAAGGTCTTCCAAGAATAATAGACATACTATCATCCTCTGGAATATGAAGAATAACAAAGTCCGTTAAAATAGTAACATTTGCAACCACAACAGGCACATCCTCACAAATACCGACAGGTATAGCAGTTGATTTATCAGCCATTTGCAAGGATATTTCGGTAGGTGTCAGCTTATTCAAGTCAAGTCAAAGAGAGAGGCATAACACTAACACCGGCTCCAAGATCACATAAAGCAGTTTTAATATAATTTCTTTTAATGGAGCAAGGTATAGTAGGTACTCCGGGGTCTCCAAGTTTCTTTGGTATTCCACCCTTAAAAGTATAATTAGCAAGCATGGTGGAAATTTCAGCTTCCGGTATCTTTCTTTTATTAGTAATGATATCCTTCATATATTTAGCATAAGGATTTTTTTTGAGCACATCAGTTAATCTCATACGCAAAAAGATAGGCCTAATCATTTCAGCAAAACACTTAAAATCCTCATCATCCTTTTTCTTGGATGGTTTTGGAGGAAAAGGCATGGGTTT
This sequence comes from Triticum dicoccoides, assembly GCF_002162155.2. Taxonomy (NCBI): domain Eukaryota; kingdom Viridiplantae; phylum Streptophyta; class Magnoliopsida; order Poales; family Poaceae; genus Triticum; species Triticum dicoccoides. The sequence goes on along the minus strand of NC_041388.1, from coordinate 425,136,842 downwards.
CTGAACCCAAGGTTCCCTTTCTTTACCATGTTTCCTAGCAACAAAGTCTCTTTTATCATAACAGTGATTCTTTGATTGTGGGTTATCAAGATCAACAACAGGTTCAACTTCTACATCATTATCATTACTAGGTTGAGCATCATCATGAACATCATCATTAATATTTTCATTAGGTTCATGTTCATTACCAGATTGTGTTTCAGCATCAGACATAGAAATATCATTTGGATTATCAGGTGGTTCAGGAATAGGTTCACTAGAAGTTTGCACAGTTCTATCATTTTTCTTCTTCTTCTCTTTAGAAGAACTAGGAACATCAATATTATTTCTTTGAGAATCTTGCTCGATTCTCTTAGGGTGGCCTTCAGGATACAAGGGTTCCTGAGTCATTCTACTAGTTCTAGTAGCCACTCTAACAACATAATCATTTTTCTTACTATTCATTTCATCAAGCACTTCTTTTTGAGCCTTAAGTACTTGTTCTACTTGAGTGGTAACCATAGAAGCATGTTTGCTAACAAGTTTAAGTTCACCTTTAATATTAGCCATATAATCACCCAAGCGTCTAATCATATAAGGATTTTCTTTTAGTTGTCTACCCAAATAAGCATTGAAGTCGTCTTGCTTAAACATAAAGTTATCAAACTCATCCAAGCACTGACTAGCAATTTTAGTAGGAGGGACTTCAGCTTTATCATATCTATAGAGAGAATTTACCTTTACTACCTGTGTCGGGATATCGAGATCTGGAGGTTCTTCAATAAATAAAGAATTGAGGTATTAAGTTTCTTCAACAGGCGGTGAATTAAGACCATGTATTTCTTCAATAGGAGGTAAATTCTTAACATCTTCAGCTTTAATACATTTTTCTTTCATAGATTTCTTTGCCTCTTGCATATCTTCGGGACTGAGGAACAGAACACCTCTCTTCTTCGGAGTTGGTTTAGGAATAGGCTCAGTAATTGGAGCAGGAGTTGGCTCAGAAGCTGGCTTAGGAGGTGCCCAATTATTTTCATTTGTCAACATATTATTCAATAGAATTTCAGCTTCATCCGGTGTTCTTTCCCTGAAAAGAGAACCAGCACAACTATCCAGGTGATCTCTGGAAGCATCGGTTAGTCCATTATAAAAGATATCAAGTATTTCAGGTTTCTTAAGAGGATGATCAGGCAAAGCATTAAGTAACTTGAGAAGGCTCCCCCAAGCTTGTGGGAGACTCTCTTCTTTAATTTGCACGAAGCTGTATATTTCCCTCAAAGCAGCTTGTTTCTTATGAGTAGGGAAATATTTAGCAGAGAAGTAATAAATCATATCCTGGGGACTAGGCACACAACTAGGATCAAGAGAATTAAATCATATCTTAGCATCACCCATTAATGAGAACGGAAATATTTTGAGTATATAAAAGTAACGCGATCTCTCATCATTAGTAAACAGGGCGGCTATATCATTTAACTTAGTAAGATGTGACACAACAGTTTCAGATTCATAGCCATAAAACGGATCAGATTCAACCAAAGTAATTATATCAGGATCAACAGAGAATTCATAATCCTTATCAGGAACACAAATAGGTGAAGTAGCAAAAGCAGGGTCGGGTTTCATTTTATATCTAAGTGATTCTTTGTTCCATTTAATTAATAACCTCTTAAGCTCATGTCTATCTTTGCAAGCTAAAATAGCGGAAGAAGATTCCATATCAAAAAGATAACCCTTAGGAATAACAGGCATATTTTCATCATCACTATCATCATCGTATTCAGATTCAATAATTTCTTTTTCTCTAGCCCTAGCAATTTGTTCATCAAGAAATTCACCAAGGGGCACAGTAGTATCAGGCATAGAAGCAGTTTCATCATAAGTATCATGCATAGCAGAAGTGGCATCATCAATAACATGCGACATATCAGAATGAATAGCAGAAGCAGGTGTAGGTGTCGCTAACTTACTCATAACAGAAGGTGAATCAAGTGCAGAGCTAGATGGCAGTTCCTTACCTCCCCTCGTAATTGAGGGATAGATCTTGGTTTTTGGATCTCTCAAGTTCTTCATAGTGTCCAGCAGATATAAATCCCAAGTGACTCAAAGAATAGAGCTATGCTCCCCGGCAACGGCGCCGGAAATTGGTCTTGATAACCCACAAGTATAGGGGATCGCAACAGCTTTCGAGGGTAGAGTATTCAACCCAAATTTATTGATTCGACACAAGGGGAGCCAAAGAATATTCTCAAGTATTAGCAGCTGAGTTGTCAAATCAACCACACCTGGAAACTTAGTATCTGCAGCAAAGTGTTTAGTAGCACAGTAATATGATAGTGGTGGTAGCGGCAACAAAAGTAAAGACAGCAAAAGTAATGTTTTTGGTATTTTGTAGTGATTGTAACAGTAGCAGCGGGAAAGTAAATAAGCGTAAACCAGTATATGGAAAACTCGTAGGCACCGAATCAGTGATGGATAATTATGCCGGATGCGGTTCATCATGTAACAGTCATAACATAGGGTGACACAGAACTAGCTCCAATTCATCAATGTAATGTAGGCATGTATTTTGTATATAGTCATACGTGCTTATGGAAAAGAACTTGCATGACATCTTTTGTCCTACCCTCCCGTGGCAGCGGGGTCCTATTGGAAACTAAGGGATATTAAGGCCTCCTTTTAATAGAGAACTGGAACAAAGCATTAGCACATAGTGAATACATGAACTCCTCAAACTATGGTCATCACCGGGAGTGGTCCCGATTATTGTCACTTCAGGGTTGCCGGATCATAACACATAGTAGGTGACTATAGACTTGCAAGATAGGATAAAGAACTCACATATATTCATGAAAACATAATAGGTTCAGATCTGAAATCATGGCACTCGGGCCCTAGTGACAAGCATTAAGCATAGCAAAGTCATAGCAACATCAATCTCAGAACATAATGGATACTAGGGATCAAACCCTAACAAAACTAACTCGATTACATGATAAATCTCATCCAACCCATCACCTACCAGCAAGCCTACGATGGAATTACTCACGCACGGCGGTGAGCATCATGAAATTGGTGATGGAGGATGGTTGATGATGACGACGGCGACAAATCCCCCTCTCGAGAGCCCCGAACAGACTCTAGATCATCCCTCCCGAGAGGTTTTAGGGCTTGGCGGCGGCTCAGTATCATAAAACGCGATGATTTCTTCTCTCTGATTTTTTCTCTCCGAAAGCAAATATATAGAGTTGGAGTTGGCGTTGGAGGGCATCCAGGGGGCCCACGAGGTAGGGGGCGCGCCCTAGGGGGGCGCGCCCCCCACCCTCGTGAGAAGGGTTTGGGCCCCCTGGTCTTCATCTTTGGCGAGGATTTTTTTTATTTTTTCTAAGATGTTCCGTGGAGTTTCAGGTCATTTCGAGAATATTTGTTTTCTGCACCTAAAAGAACACCATGGCAATTTTGCTGAAAACAGCGTCAGTCCGGGTTAGTTCCATTCAAATCATACAAGTTAGAGTCCAAAACAAGGGCAAAAGTGTTTGGAAAAGTAGATACGACGGAGACGTGTCAGCTACGGTGGTCAAAAGGGGTCTATCTGCGAAGAGTGGATTGAACGAGGCCTTCACGAGCCTTCTAAGAGGTTTTGAGGTTTGTGATGTAGTTTTGTCAATTGAATTTATTGACAGAATGCACCTGTTGTATATGCAGTAGCCCCCGAGACTCGGATTGTCTTCCGAAGGAAGCGATCGGAGGATCAAAGAGATATGCTCAGGTATTAACATTGGTTTGATTTGAAATACAGGCTGCTTCCCCTCCTATGGCTGCCCAGAATACGGAAGTGGCCGAACTGCAGTGAAAGCTGGATATTGCGGAGGATGACATGGCATTAATCAACAGGCATCTTGACGACTTGCAAGGTATGTATTTCAAGCATTCTTTACACCAGTGTGCTTGACGCGGGAAAGTGCTTTATATGAAATGCGCATGAAATGCAGATGGTGCTGCCCCCGTGGAAGCTCTCTGGGCGGAGCTAGTCCGGGCCAAGGAGCGGGCCCGGCTTAGTGATGCTGCTGCTGAAGGGGCATCGGTTGAACTGAAGGCCGAACAAGCTGCGCGATGCCAGGGCAAGGAGAAGGTATCTATGATGACACTCGCTTTGGAGAATGCTACTGGCCGCTGCAAATTTCTTGAGAAGGAGAATAAAGCCTTAGTGGCTGAACTGGACAAGGCCCGACATGAGGCAAGAGAAGCGCGATCAGAGTCCAGAGCACTCCTTGAGGAGGTTCGGCAGGTGAAAGAGATAGTGGCTGGAAAGCCTTTTCTGCTGCAGACTAAGTTGGGCGACCCGGACTATGCTCAGCTGAACCAAGTGTGGAGTTCTCTGGACGAGTATTTGGACTTGCCGAAGAGTTCTTCCGATGCAACTCAGTATTACCAAGCGTGAGCTGGATATGCAACAGAGAAGCTTTTTTGGTCACAGTTCGGTGCGTCGAAGCGCCCGCTGCTGCTCAATGAACATATGTCCCAATGGGCCGAACTTCATAGGGTATCTGGCGCTACCATGAAGGATGTTATAATCTGGCTGTGGCCAATCGAGCCTGCGCCGAGTAGCTCTTTCAGTTTGGTGCAGAAGCTTGTCGACGTGGTGCCGCGAATCGATGCTGCAAAGCGATCGGCGTGCATTGAAGGTGCACGGATGGCCCTTGCCCGAGTCAAGACATTCTGGGGAAAGATGAAGGCCATCAACGTCGCCATGAAGGGTCCGCCTAAAGGCAGGGGCCATCCGGAAGCAGAGAGTTATTTTGAAGACGTCCTGGAGGCCGCCCGCTTGATAGAGGGTCAATGCTCAAAAAACATAATGTTCGAGTGAGGTGTATGATGATTGTAAAAGACAACTTTATAGTTAATCTATTTATGTTTTGCTCGAAAAGCTTGAATTCCTCCTGTGCAGTCATTTTAATATAGTATGAAAGTTTTCCAGTCATCGGCTTCAGCCCCCTCGTAGGAAGTACGGGGTGTTCGGAAAAGCATTTAATCACTCTTTAGCCAATGTCTTGGTCCATGAAGGAGGTGATAATGCGGCGAACTAGGCAATCGGACTATAAGGCGTTAACACTTTCACTTAACCATAGGAGTTTTATGGTGGGGCTACGACATAGCCCCTGGTGTGTATGCGGCGTGTGGTGCCTTACATATCTGATCTGAAAAAGATCCCTCATGTTACACGAAGAATCGCTAAAGATTCCAATAAGTTGTCAAGTGGTTGACCAGCTCTCGCCGCATCATGACAGTCAGTTTTCGGCTTTCTCTACTGAGGTGCTCATCCGGTCTAGGCCAGGGCACAATCGCAGTAGTTCTCCCTTTACTACCCTAGATGATAGAGCGGAACATATGGTAGAAAACACAGGAGCTGGGCAACCCAACTATTGACCCAAGACAATGATTCGGAGCTGATGCATATAAGGCCAAACTTGCGACGCTGAAGTACGCTATAGAGCTATTCGGACTTTTACTGGCAGCTCATTCGTTCCCATGCCGAGCCCCTGGCAGGGTATGCCAAGGTGTATCTGCAGAGCAGCCGTTAAGGTCGTACTTATTATTTGAAAGAGTACGAAAGATCGGTTCGGATGAGACTTACTGAGAACGGAGCGATGTGCCATTGATAAATTTATGTCTGTGTGTGTGTGTGTGTAAAGAAACTGCGAACCAGGCTATTTGACATGCTCGGGGTCGGGATCAGAGGAAAGAGGGCATAGTACAGGCTCGGAATAGAGAGTGTGGTCCACAAAAAGTTATTTTGGACCACCTGTCGCACGTCTGCGTCGCCCATACTCGGGGAGGGGAATGCTTAACAGAAGTAGCCCCTTAGGTGAGCATACGGATCCGAACTCTGATAGAGTCCGTTGTAGATGTTGCCCAGCTGGTCACCTGTTCTTTAGGGATGATACAAAAAAATAAGGTGAACAGATAAAAAACGTTACGGGGATGCTTGCAGGGTTGTCTGTATTGTGCTTCTGCCGATGCCCATGGTATCTTGAGTGCATAGTGATGCGCGGGTGGTGCAAATTTTGCCAGTACAGTATGTGGGTGGCGGAAGACGAACTGCTATTCGCGTTCCCGGAGTGATCGAACATCGGAGGGAAACTATTTCTAGCCCCTGGCGTTCTGCTGGCGAGCCGATCCATCATCTTTATCGCCTGGTGGCCTCCTCCCCTTGTGATCAGCGTTGAGCTTGCCTGCCTGCTTGAAGACCCAACAGTTTTGGTTGGTATGATTAGCTGGCATATCAGGGTGACCGTGAATCTGACAAGGTCGGTCGAATATCCTGTCAAGGGTGGATGGTCCATCCTGGTTTGCCTTTAGTGGCTTCTTCCGTTGACCGGGCTTCGGATTGTGAAATCCGGCGTTCACTGCTGTGTCGCATATATTACTGCGACTGTTGTGTTCGGTTCGTTGTGGCTTGCCATTGCCATCTCAGATTTTGGAAGTTCCCGGGCCGCTGGCGTCATTGCTTTTACGAGCAAGCCAGTTGTCTTCTCCCGTGCAGAAGCAGGTCATTAGAGCAGTAAGGGATGCCATGGATTTGGGTCCTTCCTGGCCAAGGTGACGCGCTAGCCATTCATCCCGGGCGCTATGTCTGAAGGCCGCAAGGGCCTCTGCATCCGGACAGTCGACAATTTGGTTCTTTTTGACTAAGAAGCTGGTCCAGAGCTCCCTAGCTGACTCGCCGGGCTCCTGGACAATGTGACTTAAGTCATCGACGTATAATGGCCGGACATATGTTCCCTGGATGTTGTCTCGAAAGGCGTCTTCCAAATCTTCCCAGCTGTCAATGGAATTTTCTGGCAGACTATTTAGCCAGTACCGAGCTGGCCCTTTAAGTTTGAGAGGTAGGTATTTAATGGCGTGGAGGTCGTCTCCGTGGGCCATGTGAATATGGAGGAGGTAATCCTCGATCCATAACATGGGATCTGTTGTTCCATCGTATGTTTCGATGTTAATGAGTTTAAACCCGTCTGGAAATTCGTGCTCCATTACTTCGTTAGTGAAGCAGAGAGGGTGTGCAGCTCCTCTATGTTGGGCCACACTATGAAGCACCTCCGGCAGGCTCCGTTTACGGTGTTCGGGCCGGGCATGGTTGGCTTTATAGCATCCGAATAGGCGACCATCATCGTCGATCGGGGTATATCTTTGTGATCTGTACATCGATCTTGTGCATCCTGTTCTACCCTTTGTGTCTTGGTTGATATCGCGGGTATTCCCTCGAGCTGTTTTGTTTTGACGGCCGGATGGGTTGGTATGGTGCTCTGCTTGGGCTGCTGCTTTGTCTGGACCCAACTATGGTCGGCCCGCCACATTGTTTGATGGTGGTCTGGGTTCCATCACCCTGCCATCGTATTGAGGGAGCCACCTATTCTTGGGGTGACTTTTTACTGGGCTGCTGAGGCCTTATTCCTCGGCGGCCAAGACCTCGGTCCATCTATCATTGAGCAAATCTTGGCTTGCTTGAAGCTGCAGCTGCTTCTTTCTTAGGCTCCTTACAGTGGCTATAAGTCGGCGTTTAAAGCGCTCTTGCTCGCGAGGTTCCTTGGGCATGATAAAATCCTCGTTGCCGAGGATCTCCTCTTCCTCGGAGAGTGGGAGATAATTGCTGTCCTCCGAGTCCCCATATGTGGTCTGCTCATCAGGGTTGTCTTGCCTGCCTTCCTGTTCCTCCTGCTCGGATTCTACCTCAACAGGGTTTTTGTTGTCCGGAGTATCGTCTTCTCTGGTGCTGGCAGTGTTTTCTCTTGGGCGATGTGACCTAGGGCACCGGTGTCCGGGCTGTGTACCAGGAAGTTTATTCTCGACCAGATCCTCCTTGTCATCGTCGCGAGCGCCATAAGGTGTGTCTATTAGACACACATCATACCAGGAAGTGGTCATCCCATGTCGAGCGAGTAGTAAGCTCTGGCCTTGCTCCTCATCGTCGTCCACACCGTCGATGTCTTCGGAGCAGGGGTCAGGCGTCTTGGTTAGGTCTTCAAGGGTGGCTACGAAGTGGGTGGCGGGTGGGAAACAAAATTCTCCATCGTCCGTCGAAAGTTCGAACCGAACATAGTTCGGCGACGGGTCGTCTGGCAGGGATAGGTTTTTTAGCGAGTTTAGTATGTCACCCATGGGCGAGTGTTGGAAGACATCTGCCGCGCCGAAATTGAAGATCGATAACCGATCGAGTTCGGTATACGTGGGCTCGCAGGGTTTGGAGTTCGACATCGGAGGCGAGTCCGAGGTACCGTTGATGCAGATACCGTATGAAGTGGAATCTGCGTGCGGCTCCAGCGCCGCGGAATAGGTAGCCCTGTGATGGGGTCGAGCTTCCCATCTTTGAGCGACTTGATCTGCTCCGGGTTTAAGGCCAGAGCTGCTACAGGAGCTATCTCCTGGATGCGGCCCGATGACATGTTTAAGCCATGTTCATCGAGGCGATGGGAAGCAGTTGCCGCGTTCTCGAATCCGTCGAAGATCAAATCTCCACGGATGTCCGTGACGTAATTCAAGCTTCCGAATTTGACTTGATGGCCAGGGGCGTAGCTATCGATCTGCTCCAGATGGCCAAGCGAGTTGGCCCGCGGTATGAAGCCGCCGAATACGAAGATCTGTCCGGGGAGGAAGGTTCCTCTTTGGACAGCGTCATTATTGACGATTGAAGGGGCCATCGAACCTTTTGTCGACGGCATAGTGGAACTCTCAATGAAAGTACCAATGTCGGTGTCAAAACCGGTGGATCTCGGGTAGGGGGTCCCGAACTATGCGTCTAGGATCGATGGTAACAAGAGACAGGGGACACGATGTTTACCCAGGTTCGAACCCTCTCTATGGAGGTAATACCCTACTTCCTGCTTGATTGATCTTGATGAATATGAGTATTACAAGAGTTGATCTACCACGAGATCGTAATGGCTAAACCCTAGAGTCTAGCCTATGAATATGGTAATGAGTATATGTGGTGTCCTTTCTGGACTATCCCCTTCGGTTTATATAGACAACGAGGGGATCTAGGGTTTACATGGAGTCGGTCACATAAGAAGGAATCTTCGGTCGCCAAGCTTGCCTTCCACGCCAAGTAGAGTCGAATCCGGACACAGTGCATTCTTCGGCCTTCATGTCTTCACAGCCCATCAGTCCGGCCCATGTATAACAGGACGGACGCCCGACCCCTTAGTCCAGGACTCCCTCAATAATGTCTCAGTTAATATGAATGAATCACACTGATTGAGAATTGCTACTCTCCTGCTTTGTTTCTCATTAAGATAAGGTAGATCAATAGATGTTTTTTCTTCTGGGAGTACAAGTCATCAACCGTTATTTCTCAGTAATTGTTTCCCTTATACCTTTTGTTGCTTACAGGGATATCAAAATTAAAGCTCGGTTTTATTCCGACTTTGATTTTAGTTGAACTGCACAAAAGGAGCCAATGTGTCTAAGGCAAACCGCTGCATTAGTGGGTCCAGTTGGTCTTACCACTTTGTAGAAAGAAGCAGTCACTGTTTGCGCTACATTACACAAGGAATGATCGAGAAGCTTTACAGAGTATTAGTAGACGCTAGTGACATGACTAGTCTGCAGAGATGGCTGATTTACTTGTGGTTCAGAGGAGCACTGGGCAAACAAGTACCAAGAAGCCAGGACAGGACTCCAAGTATTTCAATGTCACTTAAGCAACAATGATGGGGCATCTGCGTATGGTAATCTATTTACCGTACTTTCAGTTTGTTAGTCCACCGATTGGTGGGTTGACACTAGGGCCAATATTCATGTGTGTGTTGATGTGTCTTTGTTTTCTGACAGCATATAAATACGAAATCCACGGGGATGCTCAGCTTGATTTTAGTGGAACTGCACAAAATGTTTAGATGGTTTGTGTCCTCCATAATAATACTTCATCGTTCACAATACATCGAATGGTTCTCTAATCATTCGTCGTCACCTTGAGCCACCGAACTATCACATGACAAACTGATGACAAACCCTGCCCGTTCCACAATCATAGGCATTACATATTTTATATGGGAAAAGCTTGTCAAAGTTGACATTAGTTTAATATATTGGAATTGGAAAACCTTATCATTTTTTGCTGATTGATGTTAGCCAGAAGACATGCATTTGATATTTTTGCGTGGGACGCCCTTTGTTGTGAGCAACATCGATCGTTTTTTTCTATTCCTGTCTTCAGTTCAGAAGTAAATATTTACTTTGCTGAGATGCATAGTCACATGAATGTTGACTTATGTAAGATATTTTAAGAGTTTGTTTTGAATATTGTCTATGTAATGTCAGGCCTTGTGTTTGATTGCAAAGTTAAGCTTGGAATGTTGTGGCATGCGGCATCACGAGTTGTTCACCGTGCCTCCTGAGAATAATGCTTCGTATTGTTTTGCATGTCGATCTAATGCCAGTGATTTGCTTGTTAGGAAGATCATCCTCTTCTGTTGTTTCCGTGCTTAAGAAGTTCATCGTCTTATGTTTCATTCATAGCCTATACGACAAGTCGGGTAGGTTAGACGTGAAACCATATGATCTTCTGACCAACTCATCATCTTAGGCCGTGATTGGATCATTGTTTTCCAACCAAAACCGCTTATAAAACTGACGCTTGTAAATAAAAGCAGATGGTCTCGGGCCAAGCGCTTGGTTGGTCGATTTCGACTAGTAAAATATACACCGGTCTCTCAAATTACACGCGTAACCCGCCGGTTTTACTTACAGACCTCGGGCCCCCGGTTTCATTACGCCTATATTTTACGCGTTGTTTCCGATGACAAGTAAATTACACTTGTATCTTAATACAGTTGTGAAATAAATCAAAGCTCCCAAGCGCGGCCTTACCGTTTCATGCTCTCAGTCTCTCGAAGGTGCTCATAGGTGTCCGATGATCCTGGCTTCCTGAATGAGCAGCAGGCGCTGTATCAGACCATCCGTAGGGCCCGCAAGGCCCTCGTCGTCGTCCTTCGAGTTGTTGCACTCGCCGTGGCGCCGAGCATTGTTAACATGGTCAATGAACATGAGGATTCAGGAGATGACTTTATTTTGACTGGTTGACATTAGGGACCCACTAGGGCCATAGCCTTACGTACGCAAGTGCCTCCTTATTATGTACAACTATATTTGTTTTGCTTCCTCCTGGTTTCCTGACATCACGGTCCCACACTATTGTCAACCTATGTAGTCAATAAACCAGAGAATTGCGCAAGGTGCGGCCGACAGCTGGGACCAAGCAGCTCGAGCAGTTTTTGTGTTTTTGAGGCGTGAGCACTACAGAGTTTTTCTTGGTGATGTTTTCGTTGTTGTTCAGAGGAGAGCAGGGTATTAACCAGGCGGGTTGTGGCCCGTCTAGCCCAGGACAGATATCCAGCCCAGATATTTTTTTTTCAAGATGAAAATGGCTAGCCCAGCTATACGTTTTTTTGAGGCATACCCAGGCAAGGTCAAATTGTTATTCTCGGAAAACCCTATTTGCCGCATTCTGCGGCGAATTGTCGACATACCGCACAGGTCCGCACAGGTTCGATAGTAACTGGGTCGGCCCAGTTAGCTCTTTTTCACGTTAGATCACTTTCCAGTTTTGGGAACCTTCTAGATGCTTCCTGGCCGGTTTTGGGAACCTTCCAAAAGGTTCTTGAACCGGGTTTTCTGGTTTTCTTTTTTATTTTATTTATTCTTTTTGTTTATAGTTATTTCTGTTTTTTTCTTTTCTTTTTTTTGTTTTTTCTGTTTCTTTCTTTCTTTGGTTTTTTCTTTCATTTTATTTTCTTCTCCTTTTTTTGAAAATATTTAAAATTTTGTTCGTGTTTCCAAAAAGTGTTCAGATTTTGAAAAATTGTTCTCAAAATTCAAAAAATTGTTCTAGTTACACAAAAAAGTTCAAAACTTTCGAAATTCAAAAAATGTTCCGAATTTCAATTTTTTGTTCACGCACTCAAAAAATGTTCGCGCTTCCAATTTTGTTCGAGATTTTCAAAATTGTTCTCTATTTCAAAATTTGTTCTCAAGATTCAAAAAATGTTCGTGCTTCCAAATTTGTTCTCCATTTCGAAATTTGTTCTAAAGATTCAAAAAATCTTCATGCTTGGAAAAATTGTTCGCTTCGTTTCAGAAATTGTTCACCTTTTTATGTTATTTCACAAAACAAAAATTATTTTGTTTCAAGAAAAATCCCAGTTTCAAAATTTGTTCACAAATTTAGAAAATGTCACATGTTTAAATTTTGTTCGCACATAATTTTTTTGGGGAATTTCAAAAATTGTTCCAATTGTTGATCATAAATTCAAAGATGTTCAGGAATTTCAAGAATTCTTCCTGTTATTCAAATATGTTCAAAAATTGAAAAAATATTTTTGGTTCCAAAATTTGTTGACATATGCAAAAAAATGTTGTCATGTTTAATTTTTGTTCAAAATTCAATAATGTTTGCGAATTTTAAAAAAATGTTCCTTTTCCTAAATTTGTTCACATATTGAAGAAACACTACAATTTTTTTAAATTTGTGCACAAATTGAAAAAAGGTTCGTGTTTTTCAAAATTATTTCGAAAATTATAAAAATGCTAGCCGCACGTTTAATCCCTCGCCCGCATGTTTTATGGAATTTTGTGAACTTATTTTTTTGTGCTACTTCTGTTTGGTATTTTTATATTGGCGCTGCCTCTCTTTCACAAATAGTTCACCTAGTGGAGTGGCTAAGGGCATAGCGTGCACATGAAGAGATTGCGGGTTCGATTCTGGAACTGTCGCTCCCTTTATTTTTGGCATCTCTTTCATTCGGCGAGGGACATCGAATGGGCCGGCCCACGCGAACCTCCTCCTGTGCGAAACGGCGACATCTTGCCGCAGTGAGCGGCGTATAGGAGCACTCGTTATTCTTCACTCTGCTGGCCTGCAAATCTTTCCTAGGAGGGATGCATTAGGCTTAACAGGAAAATGGGTTTTAAAAATAATAAATAGAATGTAATTATAAAAACTGTGCAGTAACTATAAGAAAATGCACCAAGCACGAAATTAGTTTATAAAATATTATTTATGGATTTTGAAAATCTTAATTTTTAATTGTTGCGCGCGCAATGTTTTGTTAGATTTTTACGTAATACAAATTTATATTTAATCTGACTAGAAATAATTCCGGAATAAAAATATTTCGGATCCCATCAAAATATGGGAAATTTTATTAAGTTCTGTCTTGAACGGTTGGTTGAAATTATTAATCGTTGTCCTAGCTAGAAAATGGGTTGTATTTTTAACAAACTGTAAATGGGTTGTAGTAAATTCCATTAAAATTCAAAAATTGGCTGTACATTCTTACAAATCGCAAATGGGCTATAAGTTCTTTCCCACACACTTGTGGGCCTACTAAGTTTACGCGCCCCTAAAAAAGAAGTTGACATGTATGCAAGGCTTTGTGAACTTATTATACTCAACACATGGTTCTAGCAGTAGTGGCCGTTGGATGTCCATCCAACGGATGCCGCGCTTCCTCTTCAATCTCGGATATTCTAGCTTCACCCGCCCAAAAAATGATTGCTCCCCCTGATATCTGGGGCGCACCGTTTCAGAAGCTGACCTGTGGGCCTACTAAGTTGACGCGTACCAAGGGCTTTGTCAACTTAGTCAATATGAACGATTCTAGCTGCAGTGACCATATGATGTCCATCCAACGGCTGTAGTGCTTCTTCAACCTATGGTCTTCTTGCTCCAGCCGCCCAAAGCAGCGTCGGTCGTGCCGCGTGCTCCTGCCTCCCGTGGCCGGCTGTGATGCCGCGGAGGCCTCACCGCCCCCTACTACTCCCACTGCTGGCCAGGCCATCCCTCTACTCACCCACACACCTTGTTATTCCGTGGCGACTGCAGCCTCACACCGCAGCCGAACCAGTGAACCCTCGTACTCCTCTCCGCGCGGGCTTCCACTGCCGCGTCTTCCCCGGCTCCGCATCGTCCCCTTCCTAGGCCTCGCCGTCGTCCACCACTCTGGTGCTCTCGGCGCGACGTGGTCAACATGGTCAATGAACGGTTTCCATGGTACGTGGACTGTACGTGGAGAGGCTGACAGATGGGTCCACGACGGCAGCAAGGAAGTGCCTCCTTATTACGTGGAAAATAATGATTCCTCCACCTGACAGTAGGGACCCACCGGACGGGCCACCATATTTCGCAAAAAAAAAGTTTGCCCCCTGACTGCTGGGACCCACCGAACGGGCCACCGTATTGCGCAAAAAAAAACGTTCCCTCCGCTGTCAGCTCGGACCCACCGGAAGTGCCTCCTTATTACGCACAAAAAAATGAATACTCCCCCTGCTGGTTGGGACCCACCTTGGTGGGAAGCTGACTTGTGGGCCTACTAAGTTGACGGGGACGGAGTGCTTTGTCAACTTAGTCAATATGAACGGTTCTATGTCCAGTGACCATACGATGTCCATCCAACGGTTGTAGTGCTTCTTCAACCTCTGGTCTTGTTGCTCCAGCCGCCCAAAGCAGCACCGGTCATGCCGCATGCTCGTGCCTCCCGTGGTCGGCTGTGCTGCCGCGAAGGCCTCACCGCCCCCTACTATTCCCACCACCGGCCAGGCCCTGTGGCGACGGAAGCCTCACACCGCAGCCGAACCAGTGAACCCTCGTACTCCTCTCCGCGCGGGCTTCCACTGCCGCATCTTCCCCGGCTCCGTGTTGTCCCCTTCCTAGGCCTCGCCATCGTCCACCGCCCTGGTGCTCTCGGCACGGCGTGGTCAACGTAGTCAAGGAACGGCTTCCATTGGACGTGGACGGTACATGGAGAGGATGACAGCTGGGTCCATGGTCGCAGCAAGGAAGTGCCTCCTTATTACGCGCAAAATAATTATTCCTCCACCTGACAGCGGGGATCCACCGGACGGGCCACCGTATTTCGGGCAAAAATGTATCCCCCTGACTGTTGGGACCCACCAGCTACATCTTCGCACGTAAGGAAGTGCATTCGGGCAAAAAAACGGTTCGCCCCCTGACTGCTGGGACCCACCAGCTACATCTTCGCACGCAAGGAAGTGCCTAACAGTCGGAACCCACCTGGTCGAAGCGTACATAGCGTTGTCATTCTGGTCGCGAATGTGTACATACATACTGGTCGATGTAGAGGCGCGCACGTGTCGTAGTAGAGGCGCGCACGTAGCATGTACACATACGTATAGCGGCCAGTGTGCAAGAAAAAAATACGGCCACGTACATACATACGGGCAGGGTCTCGAACACCTACTCGCGCATACGTACGGCCAGGGCTCGTGTACATGGCTAGGTTGGAACGGAGAAATAGCGTCGTCGCCGTGTTCATGAAGAGCCAACCGGCTGGGTCGGAACGGAATGCGTCGTCGTGTTCATCAGGAGGGCTTGGACGGAACATCCGATGGAAACAAGGCCTGGCGTACCGCAAAACGGAGGAAACGGCCTTGTGTTTGACCGGCCACGTTCGAAACGGGATCATGTTCATCGGGAGGGGTCTGGCGTACCGCAAAACGGAGGAAACGGACCTCCTACGGTCGAAACGGGGGTCCTGTTGATCGGGAGGGGTGTGGCTTACCGCAAAACGGAGGAAACGGACTTGTGTTGGAGCACTACGGTCGAAACGGGGGTCATGTTCATCGGGAGGGGTGTGGCGTACCGCAAAACGGGTCTCCACGGGATACTGTTCATCTGCACCATCGACCCCCTCCAGCCTCCACGGGCTACTGTTCATCCACCGTCGACCTCCTACAGCCTCCACCTGCGACTGTTCATGCACGGGCTCCTATTCATCCAGCCTCCATCGCGCGCTACTCCACCGGCTACTGTTCAACCAGCCCTCTCCACGGGCTCCTGTTCAACCACCCCTCCACGGGCTACTGTTCATCCTGCCCTCCATCGTCTACTGTTCATCCTGCCCTCCACGGGGTGGTCCTGTTCATCCTGCCCTCCACGGGGTCCTATTCATCCAGCCCCAACCGGCTCGATCGATCGGGGTACTGTTCATCCAGAGGCAACACCACGGGGGTCCTGTTCATCCACCCCCACTGGGAACTGTTCATCCACCCCCCCTCCCGCAACGCTCACTGTTCATCCAGAGGCAGCATCGATCGACTTCAGTTAGCATCAGTAGCGAAGGAATCACTCGATCGGGTTCAGTTAACAGCCATCGATCGATCACTCGGGTTCAGTAATGCGTAGCCTGCAGTGCAATCACTCGGGTTCAGTTAGAGCCCAATGCCTCGCTCGGGTTCTGTTAGAGCCCAACGCCTCGCACACACGCGCGTACGTACGAGAGAAACGCACATCACTCGGCCCCCGACCACCCACCGTAACCAGGGACCCCCCGATATTTTCCGTGCCCTTGCTTCTACCATGGTTTTTCCATCATGGATGGCCCAAAGAATGTCATGCAGCTGCGTCTCCGGCCCGCCCAGGACGAAAAGCCCATTTTCTATCATGATTTTTTGTCATAGAAGTAGGAGCCCACCACATCTATGATGATACCGGGTTTTGTCACAATTATCATCATAGAAGTGTCATAAGTATGACAGGAAAAAAATCGTTCGGCCCATGGATGTGTCTTTTTTTTGTAGTGCTAGTTTATGAGTTGCTTCGTAAGGGGCTGATTTGGATCCATATGTTTCATGCTATGGTTAGGTTTACCTTAATACTTCTTTTGTAGTTGCAGATGCTTGCAAGAGGGGTTAATCATAAGTGGGATGCTTGTCCAAGGAAGGGCAGTACCCAAGCACCGGTCCACCCGCATATCAAATTATCAAAGTAACGAACGCAAATCATATGAACGTGATGAAAACTAGCTTGACGATAATTCCCATGTGTCCCTCGGGAGCGTTTTCCTTTATATAAGAGTTTGTCCAGGCTTGTCCTTTGCTACAAAAAGTATTGGGCCATCTTGCTGCACCTTATTTACATTTATTACTTGTTACCCGTTACAAATTACCTTATCACAAAACTATCTGTTACCAATAATTTTAGTGCTTGCACAGAATACCTTACTGAAAACTGCTTATCATTTCCTTCTACTCCTCGTTGGGTTCGACACTCTTACTTGTCGAAAGGACTACGATAGATCCCCTATACTCGTGGGTCATCAAGACTCTTTTCTGGCGCCGTTGCCGGGGAGTGAAGCGCCTTTAGTAGGTGGAATTTGGTAAGGAAAAATTTATATAGTGTGCTGAAATTTACTGTCACTTGTTACTATGGAACATAATCCTTTGAGGGGCTTGTTCGGGGTATCTTCACCCTGACCAGTAGAGCAAAGAGTTCCTCCTCAACCTACCAAACCTACTGAAAATGTTTACTTTAGAATTCCTTCGGGTATGATAGAGAAACTTCTAGCTAATCCTTTTACAGGAGATGGAACATTACATCCCGATTTGCACCTAATCTATGTGGATGAAGTTTGTGGATTATTTAAGCTTGCAAGTATGCCCGAGGATGTTATCAAGAAGAAGGTCTTCCATTTATCTTTTAAGTTAAAGGCATTGACATGGTTTAGGCTTTGTGATGATATGGGATCATGGAACTACAACCGATTGAAATTGGAATTTCATCAGAAGTTTTATCCTATGCATCTGGTTCATCGTGATCGTAATTATATATATAATTTTTGTCCTCGCGAAGGAGAAAGCATCGCTCAAGCTTGGGGGAGGCTTAAGTCAATGTTATATTCATGCCCCAATCATGAGCTCTCTAGAGAAATTATTATTCAAAAATTTTATGCTCGACTTTCTCTCAATAATCGCTCCATGCTCGATACTTCTTGTACTGGTTCTTTTATGATGAAGACTATTGAATTCAAATGGGATTTATTGGAAATAATTAAACGCAACTCTGAAAATTGGGATCTCGACAAAGGTAAGGAGTCAGGTATAACACCTAAGTTTGATTGTGTTAAATCTTTTATGGATACCGATGTTTTCCGTGAATTTAGCACTAAATATGGACTTGACTCTAAGATAGTAACTTCTTTCTGTGAATCCTTTGCTACTCATGTTGATCTCCCTAAGGAGAAGTGGTTTAAATATAATCCTCCCATTGAAGTAAAAGTAGTTCCACCTATAAAAGTTGAAGAAAAGACTATCACTTATAATGTTGATCATGTTGTTCCTACAGCTTATATTGAGAAACCACCCTTCCCTGTTAGAATAAAGGATCATGCTAAAGCTTCAACTGTGGTTCGTAAGAGTAATCCTAGAACACCTACACCCTCTGAGCAAATTAAAGTTGAAGCTAGTGTTGCTATGGTTAAAGATATCTTGGCCGATAATATTGATGGGCATGTCATTGCTTCTGTGATGAAGCTGCTAGAATTGCTAGACCCGATACTAAAAATAAACATAGACATGTTGTAGGCATGCATGTTATTTCTGTTAAAATAGGAGATCATTGTTGTCATGGCTTATGTGATATGGGTGCTAGTGCAAGTGCAATACCTCATTCCTTATATAAAGAAATTATGCATGATATTGCACCTGCTGAGATAGAGGAAATACATGTTACAATTAAGCTCGCCAATAGAGACACTATTTCACCAGTTGGGATTGTTAGAGATGTTGCAGTCTTGTGTGGGAAAGTTAATTATCCTGCTGATTTTCTTGTTCTTGGTTCCCCACAAGATAACTGCTACCTCTTGAGCACTGCGTTGGATTTTCCCGAAGAGGAAAGGATGATGCAGCAAAGTAGTGTAAGTATTTCCCTCAGTTTTTGAGAACCAAGGTATCAATCCAGTAGGAGGTTGTGCGCGTGTCCCCTAGTACCTGCACAAAACAAATAACTCCTCACAACCAACACGATAAGGGGTTGTCAATCCCTTCACATTCACTTACGAGAGTGAGATCTGATAGATATGATAAGATAATATTTTTGGTATTTTTGTGATAAAGATGCAAAGTAAAATAAAAGCAAAGTAAAAAAGCAAAGGAAATAACTAAGTATTGGAAGATTAATATGATGAAGATAGACCTGGGGGCCATAGGTTTCACTAGTGGCTTCTCTCAAGAGCATAGGTATTCTACAGTGGGTGAACGAATTATTGTTGAGCAATTGACAGAATTGAGCATAGTTATGAGAATATCTGGGTATGATCATGTATATAGGCATCACATCCGAGACAAGTAGACCGACTCCCGCCTGCATCTACTACTATTACTCCACTCATCGACCGCTATCCAGCATGCATCTAGAGTATTAAGTTAATGAAAACAGAGTAACGCCTTAAGCAAGATGACATGATGTAGAGGGATAAACTCATGCAATATGATGAAAACCCCATCGTGTTATCCTCGATGGCAACAATACAATACGTGCCTTGCTGCCCCTGCTGTCACTGGGAAAGGACACTGCAAGATTGAACCCAAAGCTAAGCACTTCTCCCATTGCAAGAAAGAGCAATCTAGTAGGCCAAACCAAACTGATAATTCGAAGAGACTTGCAAAGATAACCAATCAACATAAAAGAATTCAGAGAAGATTCTAATATTGTTCATAGATAGACTTGATCATAAACCCACAATTCATTCCGTTTGGCGAGAAAATCACGTTCCCGAAGGTTTCATTCCGTTTGGACTCTGTTTGATATTCCTTTTCTTTGAAACCCTAAAATAGGCAACAAAAACAACAATTCTGGGCTGGGCCTTCGGTTAATAGGTTAGTCCCAAAATAATATAAAAGTGGAAAATAAAGCCCAATAATGTCTAAAACAATAGATAATATAGCATGGAGCAATCAAAAATTATAGATACGTTGGAGACGTATCAAGCATCCCCAAGCTTAATTCCTGCTCGTCCTCGAGTAGGTAAATGATAAAAATAGAATTTTTGATGCAGAGTGCTACTTGGCATAATTTTAATGTGATTCTTCTTAATTGTGGCATGAATATTCAGATCCAAATGATTCGAGATAAAAGTTCATATTGACATAAAAATAATAATACTTCAAGCATACTAACTAAGCAATTATGTCTTCTCAAAATAACATGGCCAAAGAAAGTTCATCCCTACAAAATCATATAGTTTAGTCATGCTCCATTTTCGTCACACAAGAATGCTCTCATCATGCACAACCCCGATGACAAGCCAAGCAATTGTTTGATACTTTAGCAATCTCAAACCTATAAAATTTCACGCAATATATGAGCGCGAGCCATGGACATAGCACTATGGGTGGAATAGAATATGATGATGGGGGTTATGTGGAGAAGACAAAAAGGGAGAAAGTCTCACATCAACGAGGCTAATCAATGGGCTATGGAGATGCCCATCGATTGATGTTAATGCAAGGAGTAGGGATTGCCATGCAACGGATGCACTAGAGCTATAAATGTATGAAAGCTCAACGAAAGAAACTAAGTGGGTGTGCATCCAACTTGCTTGCTCATGAAGACCTAGGGCACTTGAGGAGGCCCATTGTTGGAATATACAAGCCAAGTTCTATAATGAAAATTCTCACTAGTATATGAAAGTGAGAAAACAAAAGACTCTCTATCATGAAGATTATGGTGCTACTTTGAAGCACAAGTGGGGCAAAGGATAGTAGCATTGTCCCTTCTCTCTTTTTCTCTCATTCATTTTTTTTGGGGGGGGCTTCTCTTTTTATGGCCTTTTTTATATATTCCTCACTTGGGACAATGCTCTAGAAAATGATGATCATCACACTTCTATTTATTTACAACTCAATGATTACAACTCGATACTAGAACAAAAGATGACTCTGTATGAATGCCTCCGGCGGTGTACCGGGATATGCAATGAATCAAGAGTGACATGTATGAAAGAATTATGAATAGTGGCTTTGCCACAAATACTATGTCAACTACATGATCATGCTAAGCAATATGACAATGATGAATGTGTCATGATAAAAGGAATGGTGGAAAGTTGCATGGAAATATATCTCAGAATGGCTATGGAAATGCCATAATAGGTAGGTATGGTGGCTGCTTTGAGGAAGATATAAGGAGGTTTATGTGTGAAAGAGCGTATCATATCACGGGGTTTGGATGCACCGGCGAAGTTTGCACCAACTCTCAATGTGAGAAAGGGCAATGCACGGTACCGAAGAGGCTAGCAATGATGGAAGGGTGAGAGTGTGTATAATCCATGGACTCAACATTAGTCATAAAAACTCACATACTTATTGCAAAAATCTACAAGTCATCAAAAACCAAGCACTACGCGCATTCTCCTAGGGGGGTAGATTGGTAGGAAAAGACCATCGCTCGTCCCTGACCGCCACTCATAAGGAGGACAATCAAAGAACACCTCATGTTTCAAATTTGTTACATAACATTTACCATACATGCATGCTACGGGACTTGCAAACTTCAACACAAGCACTTCTCAAATTCACAACTACTCAACTAGCACGACTTT
Source organism: Triticum dicoccoides (assembly GCF_002162155.2). Classification (NCBI taxonomy): domain Eukaryota; kingdom Viridiplantae; phylum Streptophyta; class Magnoliopsida; order Poales; family Poaceae; genus Triticum; species Triticum dicoccoides. The sequence goes on along the minus strand of NC_041388.1, from coordinate 425,115,471 downwards.
GATATTATTACCTCCATATCTCAAAACAATCATCAAGCATCAAACTTCTCTTAGTATTTAAAACACTCTTAATTTTTTTACTAATCTTGAATACCTAGCATATTAGGATTATTTAAGAAAATTACCATGCTATTTAAGAATTTCAAAAATAATCTAAGTGAAGCATGATAGATCAATAGTTTCTATAAAACAAATCCACCACCGTGCTCTAAAAGATATAAGTGAAGTACTAGAGCAAAACTATATAACTCAAAAGATATAGGCGAAGCTCATAGAGTGTTCTAACAAATTCCAAATCATGTATGGCTCTCTCAAAATATGTGTACAGCAAGGATGATTGTGGTAAACTAAAAAGCAAAGACTCAAATCATACAAGACTCTCCAAGCAAAACACATATCATGTGGTGAATAAAAATATACCTCCAAGTAAAGTTACCGATAGAAGTAGACGAAAGAGGGGATGCCTTCCAGGGCATCCCCAAGATTTGGTTTTAGGTGCCCTTAGATTATATTGGGGGTTACATGGGCATCCCCAATCTTAGGCTTTTGCAACTCCTTGTTCCATAATCCATCAAATCTTTACCCAAAACTTGAAAACTTCACAACACAAAACTCAAAGTAGAAAATCTCGTGAGCTCCGTTAGCGAAAGAAAACAAAAGACCACTTCAAGTTACTGTAATGAACTCATTATTTATTTATATTGGTGTTAAACCTACTGTATTCCAACTTCTCTATGGTTTATAAACTATTTTACTAGCCATAGATTCATCAAAATAAGCAAACAACACACGGAAAAACAGAATCTGTCAAAAACAGAATAGTCTGTAGTAATATGTAGCTAGCGCAAGATCTGGAACCCGAAAAATTCAAAAATAAATTTCTAGTCGTGAGAAATTTATCTAATAATAATCTGCAAAAAGAATTAACTAAATAGCACTTTCGAAATAAAAATGGCAGCAGTTCTCGTGAGCGCTAAAGTTTCTGTTTTTACAGCAAGATATCAAGACTTTCCCCAAGTCTTCCCAATGGTTCTACTTGGCACAAACACTAATTAAACACAAAAAAACACAACCTAAACAGAGTCTAGATAAATTATTTATTACTAAACAGGAGAAAAAAGCAAGGAATAAAAATAAAATTGGGTTGCCTCCCAACAAGCGCTATCGTTTAACGCCCCTAGCTAGGCATGATAGATCTAGGTATTGCCATAATAGTAAGATAGATCATTAAAACTCTTTTCATGTTCTCTATGTTCGGTAGCAAGTTTTCTTTGAGGCAAGCAAAAGTAATCAAAAGGGCTAAATTTAATGGGACAAAAGTCCCCAAGATCAACTTTAGGAGGTATAGGTTCCTCCTTCGGCCCTTCGTATTGCACAACCAATTCATCATTATAAGCATTCTTTTGACAGAACTTTGTGAGCCTATACTCAAGAGAGTATCCTAGATCATTATTTCGAATAGAAAAATCATTATTAAGTTTAGAAAGTCTATCAATTAGAACATTGGTGGGAACATTTTTTCTAAGGTTTTCATTAAAAGCAACATAATCTAGAGATTGAAAACGCATTATTTCCTCTTGATCAAATAGGATAGTTTGTATGGGAGGACGGCCAGCGTCCACCCTATAATGCACAAAGATTTCTTTGGCCTCTCTTATTATAAATCTGAATTCATGAGCCAAAAAGATAGTAGCGGCATGCTTGACAGAAGAATGCTCAATATTAGAAAATTCTAGGAAAATCCTTTGTATGCAAGGGTGCATGTGCATAAATTGCCTTTCAAGTTCAACTACAAGCATGGCAATAGCGTCCGCAAGACTACTAGTTCTATGAAGGACAGAACTACCCATAGAAGGCAAAGCACCGGCACAAGTAAAGAAATCTTGGATAACTCCTTTTCCAATAATATTACCACTACCAATACGGAATTTTTTTTGTATGTAAGATAGGGGGTTCTTCAGCAGGAGCGTCAGAATTTTTCATGATATTATTATTGTCCATATCGACAATAATTTCCCCAATTTCAGACATGACGGCAGAAAGTGCAAAGGGCAAAAAGCGGCAAATAGAGAAAGAGAGGGAGAATAGGAGAGAGAGAGGGCGAATAAAATAGCAAGGGTGAAGTGGGGGAGAGGAAAACGAGAGGCAAATGGAAAATAATGTAATGCGGGAGATAAGGGTATGTGATGGGTACTTGGTATGTTGACTTTTGCGTAGACGCCAGAAACGGCTTGTTGTTGGAAGTCAAATCTTGACTTGTGCGAACCTCCCCGGCAACGGCGCCAGAAATTCTTCTTGCTACCTCTTGAGCACTACGTTGGATTTCCCCGAAGAGGAAAGGATGATGCAGCAAAGTAGCGTAAGTATTTCCCTCAGTTTTTGAGAATCAAGGTATCAATCCAGCAGGAGGTTGCACGCGCGTCCCCTAGTACCTGCACAAAACAAATAACTCCTCGCAACCAATGCGATAAGGGGTTGTCAATCCCTTCACGGTCACTTACGAGAGTGAGATCTGATAGATATGATAAGATAATGTTTTTGGTATTTTTGTGATAAAGATGCAAAGTAAAATAAAGCAAAGTAAAAAAGCAAAGGAAATAACTAAGTATTGGAAGATTAATATGATGAAGATAGATCCGGGGGCCATAGGTTTCACTAGTGGCTTCTCTCAAGAGCATAAGTATTCTACAGTGGGTGAACGAATTACTGTTGAGCAATTGACAGAATTGAGCATAGTTATGAGAATATCTAGGTATGATCATGTATATAGGCATCACGTCCGAGACAAGTAGACCGACTCCTGCCTGCATCTACTACTATTACTCCACTCATCGACCGCTATCCAGCATGCATCTAGAGTATTAAGTTCATCAAAATAGAGTAACGCCTTAAGCAATATGACATGATGTAGAGGGATAAATTCATGCAATATGATAAAAAACCATCTTGTTATCCTCGATGGCAACAATACAATGTGTGCCTTGTTGCCCATACTGTCACTGGGAAAGGACACCGCAAGATTAAACCCAAAGCCAAGCACTTCTCCCATTGCAAGAAAGATCAATCTAGTAGGCCAAACCAAACTGATAATTCGAAGAGGCTTGCAAAGATAACCAATCATACATAAAAGAATTCAGAGAAGATTCAAATATTGTTCATAGATAGACTTGATCATAAACCCACAATTCATCGGTCTCAACAAACACACCGCAAAAAGAAGATTACATCGAATAGATCTCCACAAGATAGGGGGAGATCATTGTATTGAGATCCAAAAAGAGAGAAGAAGCCATCCAGCTAATAACTATGGACCCGAAGGTCTGAAGTAAACTACTCACACTTCATCGGAGAGGCTATGGTGTTGATGTAGAAGCCCTCCGTGATGGATGCCCCCTCCGACGGAGCTCCGGAACAGGCCCCAAGATGGGATCTCGTGGATACAGAAAGTTACGGCGGTGGAATTAGGGTTTTGGCTCTGTATCTGATCGTTTGGGGGTACGTAGGTATATATAGGAGGAAGGAGTACATCGGTGGAGCAACAGGGGGCCCACGAGGGTGGAGGGCGCACCTGGGGGGGGGGGGTAGGCGCGCCCCCTACCTCGTGGCCTCCTCCTTTGTTTCTTGACGTAGGGTCCAAGTCTCCTGGATCATGTTTGGCGAGAAAATCACGTTCCCGAAGGTTTCATTCCGTTTGGACTCCGTTTGATATTCCTTTTCTTCGAAACCCTAAAATAGGCAAAAAAAACAGCAATTCTGGGCTGGGCCTCCGGTTAATAGGTTAGTCCCAAAAATAATATAAAAGTGGAAAATAAAGCCCAATAATGTCCAAAACAGTAGATAATATAGCATGGAGCAATCAAAAATTATAGATACATTGGAGACGTATCAATAACTTTTGTCCCATTATATTTGGTAGACACTTCTTGAATACTGTTAATGCTAGGATAGATTGCAAAAAGGATGTTGTTACTATTGGTTTGGGGGATATGTCTCATGAGTTTAATTTTGCTAAATTTCCTAGACAACCCCATGATAAAGAATTGCCTAGTAAAGATGAAATTATTGGTCTTGTTTCTATTGTCGTGCCTCCTAATGATCCTTTAGAACAATATTTGCTCGACCATAAAAATGATATGTTTATGAATGAAAGAAGGGAAATAGATGAAGTATTCTTTAAACAGGGACCTATTTTGAAACACAACTTGCCTGTTGAAATCCTAGGGGATCCTCCTCCACCCAAGGGTGATCCCATGTTTGAGCTTAAACCATACCTGATACTCTTAAATATGCTTATCTTGATGAGAAAAAGATATATCTTATTATTATTAGTGCTAACCTTTCAAAGCAGGGAGAAGAGAAATTATTGAAAACTCTGAAGAAGCACAGTGCTGCTATTGAATATACTCTTGATGATCTTAAGGGCATTAGTCCCACTCTATGCCAGCACAAAATAAAATTATAGAAAGACGCGAAACCAGTTGTTGATTACCAACGACGGTTAAATCCTAAAATGAAGGAAGTGGTAAGAAAAGAAATACTAAAGCTTCTGGAGGCAGGTATAATTTATCCCGTTGCTGATAGTCAGTGGGTAAGTCATGTCCACTGTGTCCGTAAGAAGGGAGCTATTATTGTTGTTCCCAATGATAAAGATGAATTGATCCCACAAAGAATTATTACAGGTTATAGAATGGTAATTGATTTCCACAAATTAAATAAAGCTACTAAAAAGGATCGTTACCCTTTAACTTTTATTGATCGAATGCTAGAAAGATTATCCAAACATACACATTTTTTCTTTCTAGATGGTTATTCTGGTTTCTCTCAAATACCTGTGTCAAAAGAGGATCAAGAAAAGACAACTTTTACTTGCCCTTTCGGTACCTTTGCTTATAGAGTTATGCCTTTTGGTTTATGTAATGCACCTGCTACCTTTCAAAGATGTATGACTGCTATATTCTCTGACTTTTGAGAAAAGATTGTTGAGGTATTCATGGATGATTTTTCTGTATATGGAACTTCTTTTGATGATTGCTTAAGCAACCTTGACTGAGTTTTGCAGAGATGTGAAGAAACTAATCTTGTTTAGAATTGGGAGAAGTGCCACTTTATGGTTAATGAAGGTATTGTCTTGGGGCATAAAATTTCTGAAAGAGGTATTGAAGTTGATAAAACTAAAGTTGATGCTATTGAAAAGATGTCGTGTCCTAAGGACATTAAAGGTATAAGAAGTTTCCTTGGTCATGCCGGTTTTTATAGGAGGTTCATTAAAGACTTCTCAAAAATTTCCAGGCCTCTAACTAATCTCTTACAAAAAGATGTTCCTTTCGTCTTTGATGATGATTGTGTAGAAGCATTTGAAATACTTAAGAAAGCCTTGATTTCTGCACCTATTGTTCAGCCACCTGATTGGAATTTACCCTTTGAATGTGTGATGCTAGTGATTATGCTGTAGGGGTTGTTCTAGGACAAAGAGTTGATAAGAAATTAAATGTTATCCAATATGCTAGTAAAACTCTAGACAGTGCCCAGAGAAATTATGCTACTACTGAAAAGGAATTTTTAGCAGTTGTATTTGCTTGTGATAAGTTCAGACCCTATATTGTTGATTCTAAAGTAACTATTCACACTGATCATGTTGCTATTAAATATCTTATGGAAAAGAAAGATGCTAAACCTAGACTTATTAGATGGATTCTATTGCTACAAGAATTTGATTTGCATATTATTGATAGAAAAGGAGCTGAGAACCCCGTTGCAGACAACTTGTCTAGGTTAGAGAATGTTCTTGATGACCCACTACCTATTGATCATAGCTTTCCTGATGAACAATTAGCTGTCATAAATGCTTCTCGTACTACTCCATGGTATGCTGATTATGCTAATTATATTGTTGCTAAATTTATACCACCTAGTTTCACATACCAGCAAAAGAAAAAGTCTTTCTATGATATAAGACATTACTTCTGGGATGACCCACGCCTTTATAAAGAAGGATTAGATGGTGTTATTAGACGTTTTGTACCTGAGCATGAAAAGGAACAGATCTTACGCAAGTGTCACTCCGAGGCTTATGGAGGACACCACGCTGGAGATAGAACTGCACACAAGGTATTGCAATCCAGTTTTTATTGGCCCACTCTCTTCAAAGATGCCCGTAAATTTGTCTTGTCTTGTGATGAATGTCAAAGAATTGGTAATATTAGTAGACATCAAGAAATGCCTATGAATTATTCAATTGTTATCGAACCATTTGATGTTTGGGGCTTTGATTATATGGGACCGTTTCCTTCCTCTAATGGGTATACACATATTTTAGTTGTTGTTGATTACGTTACTAAGTGGGTAGAAGCTATTCCAACTAGTAGTGATGATCATAACACCTCTATTAAGATGCTTAAAGAAGTTATTTTTTCGAGGTTTGGAGTCCCTGTGTACTTAATGACTGATGGTGGTTCACATTTTATTCATGGTGCTTTTTGTAAGATGCTTGCTAAGTATGATGTTAATCATAGAATTGCATCTCCATATCATCCACAGTCTAGTGGTCAAGTAGAACTGAGTAATAGAGAGCTTAAATTAATTTTGCAAAAGACTGTTAATAGATCTAGAAAGAATTGGTCCAAGAAACTTGATGATGCATTACGGGCATATAGAACTGCATACAAAAATCCTATGGGTATGTCTCCATATAAAATGGTTTATGGAAAAGCATGTCACTTACCTCTCGAACTAGAACATAAGGCATATTGGGCCATTAAAGAGCTCAATTATGATTTCAAACTTGCCGGTGAGAAGAGGCTTTTTGACATTAGCTCACTTGATGAATGGAGAACCCAGGCCTGTGAGAATGCCAAACTATTTAAGGAAAAAGTTAAAAGTTGGCATGACAAAAGGATACAAAAACATGAGTTTAATGTAGGTGATTATGTATATTTATACAACTCTCGTTTAAGATTTTTGCAGGAAAACTCCTCTCTAAATGGGAGGGTACTTACGTCATCGAGGAGGTCTATCGTTCCGGTGCCATAAAGATCAACAACTTCGAAGGCACAAATCTGAGGGTGGTGAACGGTCAAAGAATCAAACATTATATCTTAGGTAATCCTATAAATGTTGAAACTAATGTTATTCAAACCGTAACCCCGGAGGAATACATAAGGGACACTTTCCAGAATGTTTCAGACTCCGAAAAGGAATAGGTATGAGGTACGGTAAGTAAACCGACTCCAAAACAGTTCTTATAGAATTTTTTCTCCGTTTTGGAATATTTAAGAAAATAGGAAAATAAGAAGTAGTCCGGGAAGGACACAAGGCGTCCACGAGGGTGGAGGGCGCGCCCTACCCCCTTGGGCGTGCCCCTGCCTCGTGGGCACCTCGTGCACTCTCCGGACTCCGTTTTCTTACACGATACTTCTTTTGGTCGGTAAAAAAATCATTATATAATCCCCCGAAGGATTTGACCACCGTATCACGCAAATACCTCCTGTTCTTGTTTCGAGTTGTTTTTTTGACATATCTAGATCATCATGACGTCTCCAAGCGCCCCCAAGGACAAGTTCTTCGAGAAGGTCATCAATCCCTACCTCGCGGAGGTGCTGCAACACCCTCAAACCATTGAGATGCATGAGGGGTTGCTGCACATCCGTGATGTTGAGGGACCAAGGAGGACCGGAAGCGTGGAGACAAGACTCGAAGCAATGGAGCTACAAGTTTTCAAGTGCCAGGAGATGGTGGAATGTGGACTCGATGCCAACCACATAATGATCATGGAGTTCACCAACAACCATAAGCTGGATGCCAAGAACATTGGGGAGGCCATCTTCAAGCTTCACGAGAAAATTGAGCGCCTCCAAGCTAGATCTATGACCTGCAAAACCAAAACTATGAGTATGAATATAGATTCAAGAGGATGAGTTTGGCTGCAGATTTGAGGATCCCGGAGACTCAATCATCCTTTTACGATGGTGAGCCTATGCCTTGGAAGATGGATGACAAGCCTACATCATCAACAACTCCACCATCTCTTTCACCTCTGAAGAAAGAGATATAAACACATGGGTATGGGCACTCCCCTTGGCAACTGCCAAGCTTGGGGGAGGTGTCCCGGTATCGTATCACCATCACACTTTTATCTTTACCGTTTTTCTAGTTCGATCCTTTTAGTAATATTTTGATCTAGTAGAATAAAGTTTTAGTATGATCTAGTTTTGAGTTTTGCTTTATGATCCTTCTATGTAATGGAGTCCATGAGCTATATATATAATAAAGATTAGTGTTGAGTCAAGGGCCTGATTATCTTGCCATGATCTTGAGGGAATAAAAATAAAAGAGAAGAGAAAGAATAAAAAGAAATAAAGAGATCATATGGATCTTATGGAGAGTAATGACTTCACATATAAAGAGTATGATGAATAAAAGTTGTTGAGAGTTGACAAACGTAGTTTTGGTCATCGTTGCAATTAATAGGAAGTAATAAAGAAAGAGAGGTTTTCACATATAAATATACTATCTTAGACATCTTTTATGATTGTGAGCACTCATTAAAATATGACATGCTAAAAAGTTGATGTTGGACAAGGAAGTCAACGTAATGGGTTGTGTTTTCTTACATCCGAAATAAATTATATTGTCATGGATCATCCAACATGTTGAGCTTGCCTTTCCCTCTCATGCTAGCCAAATTGTTTGCACCAAGTAGAGATACTACTTGTGCTTACAAATACCCTCAAACCCAGTTTTGCCATGAGAGTCCACCATATCTACCTATGGATTGAGCAAGATCCTTCAAGTAAGTTGTCATTGTTGAAAGCAATAAAAATTGCTCTCTAAATATGTATGATTTATTAGTGTGGAGAAAATAAGCTTTATATGATCTTGTGATGCGGAAGAAATAAAAGCGACGGACTGCATAATAAAGGTCCATATCACAAGTGGCAATATAAAGTGATGTTCTTTTGCATTAATATTTCGTGCATCCAACCATAAAAGAACATGACAACCTCTGCTTCCCTCTACGAAGGGCATATCTTTTATTCATGTCTTATACTTCATACAAGAGTCATGGTGATCTTCACCTTTCCTTTTTACATTTTATCCTTTGGCAAGCACAATGTGTTGAAAAGATCCTGATATATATAGCTATTGGATGTGAGTTTTCATGAACTATTATTGTTGACATTACCCTTGAGGTAAAAGGTTGGGAGGCAGAACTATAAGCCCCTATCTTTCTCTATGTCCGATCAAAACTTCATACCCATAAATATTGCATGAGTGTTAGCAATTGTGAAAGACTAAATGATAGTTGAGTATGTGGACTTGCTGAAAAACTCTTATATTGACTCTTTTCGATGTTATGGTAAATTGCAATTGCTTCAATGACTGAGATTATAGTTTGTTAGCTTTCAGTGAAGTTTCTAATTCATACTTGAATTTGTGAATGAATTATTACTTTAGCATAAGAAATCATATGACAATATATATATACATAAACATTATTCTGATCACGGGATCAGAATAATATTCTGATCACAACCTGCCCTGCCCCGCTAGTAGTACGTTGAACTTCCTTGTGAACTAGGTTGAACTTCCACCAACATTGCCCAAATGGGGCTTGCGATATACCGTTGGAAAGCTATGGACACCAATATCATGACCCAACTTAAATTTTTGGCAAAATATAAGCGGTTTAAGAGCAGTTTTGAAAACCGTTTTTTCTTCGCACAAAAAACGTCAATCGTATTTTCGATCGCATTTCTAAACCGTTTATCGGAATGAGGCATATAATATGGCGTTGGAAAGCTGCTGCAAAACCGCTCCTTCCACATGTTGAAAGTTTTCTCTAATTCCCTATGGTTAAAGAGTAATTTGAAAAAACGTAAAATTTCGTAAACCGAACAGCTGAGTTCGTTTTTTCGATGTCATTTCTAAACGGCTAATCCAATGGAGGCATATGATACGGCGTTGGAAAGCTTATGAAAGTGCGCTACTTTTTCATCTTGCAAGTTTTTTTTTCTAATTTTGAATGGTTTAAGAGTAATTTAGAAAATGGTCCAAGTCCTACCGAGTTCGTATTTTCGAGCTACTTTTTTAACCATGCGTCCAAATGCAGCAAATGATATGGCGTTGGAAAGCTTGAACAAATGTGAAACTTTTTGGTATGTATTGTTTCTCCTAATTCTTTACGGTTTTAAGTCAGTTTCGAAAATGGCGAAAAATGTATTTTCGCTGTAATTTCTACAAACTTTATCGGAATGGGGCAAATAATATACCACTGAAAAGCTACGGAAAATGCGAAACTTTTTCGTGTTGATGGTTTTCTCTGATTCCTAGCCGTTTTCAAGTAATTTCAAAAACGGCGGGATCATCCGTTCTGCCTTTATCGTGAAACAGATTCTTCGAAAATGCACCGCGTGAAGAACCTGGACTTCTCGGCGCGTGTACCTGAACTTCACTCTGTTTTTCACGTGATTTTTTTGCTCGTAGATCTCCATCCACTGCTCGTAACTCTCCATCCATTCACCGAAATTGAGCAGGTGATATACCGATGGAAAGCTGCTGTAAGCACGCAAGTTTCCCGTGTTGATCATCTTTTCATACTCGCGACGATTTTAAAAGTTTTTCATCTGAAATTCATTCAGCGTAGTAGTCGAACTTCCTGCTGTTTTCACGTTGAACTTCTATGACGTATTTTCGTTTGTAATTTTCTCATACATTTCGTCAGTGTCACACAAATGATATTCTTTTTGTACAAACCTCTCTCACAATATATTTTTTAACTTTCTCTGACCGAGGACTTGAACTTACACAAATGATATTCCTATCGTTTTGAGGTAAATTAGAGAAACGGCGAGATCATGATTTCTGCCTTCATTGCGAATGGAAACGCACTGCGTGAAGTAGTTGAACTTCTGGGGCATGTTTGTTTGAACTTCACTCTATTTTTTGACGTGCTGTTTTTTGCACCGCGTGAAGTAGTTGAAATTCTGGGACATGTCTATTTGAACTTCACTCAGTTTCACTTTATTGTATTTTTATTATATGAAATACACACCATGTAGTACGTGAACTTCCGATCGTTATCACTCTGAACTTCTCTCTGGGTTGAGAGAATTATTTTAAAACACAAAAAACAACATATATTTTTTTGTATTATCGACATCTAAATACACGGTGAAGCTCTCTCACAAGAATTTTTAAACTTTTCCTCACCGAGCACTTGAACTTCTAGCAACCATTTTTTCATATATGGGTTGTTTTTAAAAGTGCAAAAAATGGTGTTTTATTTTTTTATTTTTTGAACAGGTAAATCCTAGGTTTTAATAACCTACGAACTTCTCTGTTATTTCAATTTGAACTTCATCTTTTTTATATTTTGAGTAAAGAATTGTATTCGATTTTTATACGGAAAAAATTGAACATGAAAATACAAGTTGAACCTCTCTCGCAAGAATTTTGGAACTTCTCCGGATAAAGCACTTGAACTTATTTTAACAAACCTTTTAAGCTTTTATTTTTTTATACTTTTATTCTCACATGAAATGCATTCCTTGCAGTACTTGAACTTCTCGTTGTTTTCATTATGAACTTCTGTCACGTTTTTGTGTATACGTTGAATTACACGCAATTGAAGATCGGACATCATTTTTGCTATTTTTTAAAACATGTAATTGGAGGTCGAACGCCCCGCAATATAAATTATGAACCATGCATGAGGGTGCACGTGAAATTCTTGCAACAAATATGAGTTTTTATATTCTTCGAAATTCTATGTTATTTCAAATTGAACTTCTTAGTCTTACAGTTAGATAAAAATATGTTTTCAAATAAGCATCAAACATTTTTTTAGAAATGGAAAGAATTTGAGTTTTTCGTAAACATCAAGCTACTCCTTCTATTTTTATTTGAACTTTTTTAATTTTATTCTTTAGTAACGAAGAAAACCTATGTTTTTTTTAATATTGAACTTCTTTTTTTTATATAATTTGGACTTCTTGGTTTGTTTGAAATAGTTTATTTTTTTCATTTTACTGAAACCGTAAAACAATGTTCTTTTTATAAAAAATAAGCATCAAAGTCGTGTGTTATGTTAATTTGACTTCTTGCTTTTCTTTTTAGATACAAAAAAATTCTGATTTTCTTATCGACCTGCTATGTATCTTAAAGTTGAAGTTCTTGGTTTAGTTTCAGAGACAGAAAAATTGTCTACTGTTTTGTATTTTAACTTGTAGTCTTTTCGGGGGTTTGTGAACTTCTAGAGTTTATTTTGGTGCAAATTCACACACACACACACACACACACACACACACAGAGAGAGAGAGAGACCAAAAGGTTGGGTGGCGCGAGACGCCTGGAGCAGCTGGGTCCGGAGCGATGGAGCACCTCTTGGTTTTATTTCTTTTAGTAATGGAAAAAAACCTAGTTTTTTAATAAGCATCGAGCCGCTCCATTTTTAGATTTGAACTTCTAGGAGTTTCTAATGAAGAGGATCTTTTTTTATACATTTGTGTTGAGATGCATTGTGTTTTGTAGCTTGGCCTTCTTGGGTTTGTAATAAACATTGGACTTCTTCGTCTTTTAAATTTGAACTTCTAGGTTTTTTCTAGAAACGGGGAAATCCTGCTTTTTTATAATTTTGAAATGAATTTTTTTAATTTGAACTTCTAGGTTTTTTAGAAATGGGGAAATACCATTTTTAATTAAAAAAAATTGAACTGCTCTTACTTTGATCTTCCTAGGATGTTTTAAATAAATTAAATTATTGGCTTTTTAGTTAAAAACGAAAAATCCATAGATTTTTTTGTACAAACATATGAATGTCACTTTGTTTTCTCATTTTTCCAAACTCTCCAATTTATTAACTTTCAAAGTTAACATTTTTCTTGGTGAGGCAAGTTTTCTTTTTGGTAGATAAACATCCAATTGCTCTGTTCATTCAATTTGAACCTCTTCATTTAATTCTTATAGTAACAGGAAAAATATATGAGTTATTTAGTAAAAGTTGAATAGTCCGACCTTCACGTTTTGTTGTTTTTGAACTTCATTTCTTTTTTTAAATTGGTTAAATTATATCTTTCCGGCGAAGCTTTTTCTTCTCATTCGAACTTCGCTGGTAATTTTTTTACTTTCGTTGTTATTTGCCGATAATTTTTTTGGAAGTTTTTAGTGCTTTTGACCTCCCATCTCTTTGGACATGAACTTCAACTTTTTTGTAGTGTTTTGGTTTTTCCAGACATCCCCATTTCACGTCTCCAAACGATCTTATTTTTTTATTAAACATCTTTGAAACTATGTTTTCCTGAATGCATGAATTGCCAACAACATCGTGTGAACTTGTGATTCTATTTTTTCCAAATCATCTTTTCTGTGTGGCTAGTTGGGTTTTGGTACTCCCGTAAGATCGACAACACTCGTCAATTGAAAAAAAGCTAGTGCACTGTCCATATAATGCAAGTAGCACTAGCAGTACCAACGTATGTTGTTTTTGAAAACAAATAGTAATAACAAAGCCATGCATGTTTTTACTCCACACCTTTTTGTCCTTATCTCTCCATCTTATCTCCTAGAAGTAACCACCACTACACGTTTTTATTCCTTGTTCTCTCTTCTCTCTGTAACTTTTCTCTACTCATTCATACGGAAGCTAGCAACTGGATGCAGCAACCCGAGCTACAAAAGTTTAGGCTCGATTTGGGTTCAGGCGCCCGGCGGACCATTGCCAGACCAGCTCGGGGAGGCTGCACTCGGGAGGAGCCTGTACTCCTTTTGCAGCTGGACATAGCGACCCGACATCTCAGTGACCTGAACACCAAGGTGACCGACCTTGCAAGTGAAATTGAACTTCCACTTGGCAGGCGAGGCGGGCGTGGAGTGGAACGATGATGCAGCGCGGAGATGGCTGTGCAGGACGAGGAGGCCCTTGCTTAGTGAGGCGGTGGCCTGCGTTCCCTCTGGATGAGGACGAATCTCTCAACCTGCTTTTTTTCTTCAGTCTGACCTCCTACTTCTTCATAGTCTGACCTGCTATGCTCGGCTTGGTGGGAGACCTCAACGCCGAGGTTGCTAGCCTCGAACGCAACTATTGCTGCGTCAGGATGGCCTCGATGCAGATGGACCCGATGGCACCATGATGAAAGAAGAACAACAAGGAGAGATAGATGTCTGCACAGACTTCTCGCACCCTGTTCCGCGCGCGCCCTGTTTGAACTTTTTCAGCTGTACATTGGCATGTATGCATCGGACCCGTGCATTGGCAGTGGCCTATCTTGCAAGCTCGAGGGTGGCTGAGGATGACATGGACGGTAGCCCACTGCTCACAGGAGCTCGTTGCTGTAGACAGAGAGGAAGGTCAGGAGGGAAAGGACAGGGGGCGGAGCCGGCTGTAACTGGTGGCAGTGCATCGCAGCAGGGCACGCGACCAGCTGCAGATCAAGACCTCCTGCAGCTGCAGGTCAAGACCTCCCACAGCTGTAGGTCGAGGCCGGAGGGATGAGGAGGCAGTGGTTGGTCGTGAGACGAGAAAGATGAGAAAGGGAACTGGAGAAGCACTTGGCGGCCGGTGGAAGACGGAGCTGCCGCTGGCTTTATGGAAGAAGGCCGGAGCGGCATGTTCAAGGGCGGCGCAGGATGCGGGCCGTGAGTCGTGGCGTCGCTGAGGTGAGGAGCTTGGCTCCAGATGCAGGCTTGGATTAGCAGTCACGGCGCCGTGGTCGACCAGTGCCCCCGGATCCGGTGGCAAAAGGGATTGGGTTCGACGCCTGGATCTGGGAGGAGGGAGAGCTGCATCTTGATCTAGCACTGGATGTGGTGGTCTGCGGCGGCGCACGGAGAACTACGGCGCGGCTACGACGCACGGGACCCAGGGGCGGCAGCGCGGTGGGATCAGGGCGGCGTCGGAGCATGGGGATCGAGCGTGGATGAAGACCCGGTGCTGCGGGAGAGGATCGTGGGCTACGGGTGGTGGGTGGGCTGTTTTTTTAGGGCGCACCGATTTGGGAGGATCCCGCCGCCCCTATATAGCTCGCGCCGTGATCCAAATAACTATTCTGATCCTGGAATCAGAATA
>NC_041388.1:425087615-425100035 GCF_002162155.2 Triticum dicoccoides | reverse complement strand
CTGTTATAAGAATGATCATGATGCCCTCATGTTCGTATTTTATTTTATCGACACCTCTATCTTTAAACATGTGGACATATTTTTTGATATCGGCTTCCGCTTGAGGACAAGCGAGGTCTAAGCTTGGGGGAGTTGATACGTCCATTTTGCATCATGCTTTTATATCGATATTTATTGCATTAGGGGCTATTATTACACATTATGTCACAATAATTATGCATATTCTCTCTCATTTTACAAGGTTTACATGAAGAAGGAGAATGCCGGCGGCTGGAATTCTGGGCTGGAAAAGGAGCAAATATTAGAGACCTATTCTGCACAACTCTAAAAGTCCTGAAACTCCACGGAAGTCAGTTTCAGAATATATAAAAAATATTGGGCGAAGGAAGCACCAGAGGGGGGCCACCCACCATCCATGAGGGTGGGGGCGCGCCCTACCCCCTGGGCGCGCCCCCTGCCTTGTGGGCCCCCTGGCCGGCCTCCGGTGCCCATCTTTGGCTATATGAAGTCTTCCACCCTGTAAAATATCATAAGCAAGCTCACGGGACGAAACTTCGCCGCCATCAGGCGGAACCTTGGCGGAACCAATCTAGGGCTCCGGCGGAGCTGTTCTGCCGGGGAAACATCCCTCCGGGAGGGGGAAGTCATCACCATCATCGATCCTCTCAGCGGGAGGGGGTCAATCTCCATCAACATCTTCACCAGCACCATCTCATCTCCAACCCTAGTTCATCTCTTGTATCTAATCTTTGTCTCAAAGCCTCAGATTGGTACCTGTGGGTTACTAGTAGTGTTGATTACTCCTTGTAGTTGATGCTAGTTGGTTTATTCGGTGGAAGATCATATGTTCAGATCCTTTATGCATATTAATACCCCTCTGATTATGAACATGAATATGATTTGTGAGTAGTTACGTTTGTTCCTGAGGACATGGGAGAAGTCTTGCTATAAGTAGTCATGTGAATTTGGTATTCGTTCAATATTTTGATGAGATGTATGTTGTCTATTCTCTAGTGGTGTCATGTGAACGTTGACTACATGAAACTTCAGCAGGCCTAGAGGAAGGCATTGGGAAGTAATAAGTAGATGATGGGTTGCTAGAGTGATAGAAGCTTAAACCCTAGTTTATGAGTTGCTTCGTAAGGGGCTGATTTGGATCCATATGTTTCATGCTATGGTTAGGTTTACCTTAATACTTCTTTTGTAGTTGCGGATGCTTGCAAGAGGGGTTAATCATAAGTGGGATGCTTGTCCAAGGAAGGGCAGTACCCAAGCACCGGTCCACCCACATATCAAATTATCAAAGTAACGAACGTGAATCATATGAACATGATGAAAACTAGCTTGACGATAATTCCCATGTGTCCTCGGGAGCGTTTTCCTTTATATAAGAGTTTTTCCAGGCTTGTCCTTTGCTACAAAAAGTATTGGGCTATCTTGTTGCACCTTATTTACATTTATTACTTGTTACCCGTTACAAATTACCTTATCACAAAACTATCTGTTACCGATAATTTCAGTGCTTGTAGAGAATACCTTTCTAAAAACTGCTTATCATTTCCTTCTGCTCCTTGTTCGGTTCGACACTCTTACTTATCGAAAGGACTACGATAGATCCTCTATACTTGTGGGTCATCAACCGTTTCCCCCTCCGGCGGAGTACCAGAAAAGGCTTCCAGATGGGATCTCTTGAGAATAGAGGCTTGCGGTGGCGAAAAAAGTATTTCGTGGACTCCCTGGTAGGTTTCCTAATTTTAAAGTATTTATAGAGGCGAAGTTAGGTCAAACGGAGGCTTGTGGGGCCCACTATGTACCAGGGCGCGCCCCAGAACCCTGCCGCGCCCTAGTGCCTAGTGGGCCACTCCTTCGTCTTCCCGTTCCTTCCCGAAGGTTTCAAGGTCCCTTATTTCCAGAAAAAAAATCTCCAAAAAGTTTTGTGGCATTTGGACTTCGTTTGGTATTGATATTTTGCAAAGTAAAAAACAAGAAAAAATAGCAACTGGCACTGGGAACTGAGTTAGTAGGTTAGTCCCAAAAAATGATATAAAGTTGCTTGTAAATGTATATAAAACATCCAAGATTTATACTATAATAGCATGAAACAATCAAACATTATAGATACATTGGAGACGTATCAGGCGTCTTTGGGCAAGCTTGGATCCTGGCTTAAAGCTTCTTTTGCTCTGGCATAGGGTGAACATGTTTCCTCCCTACCTTTTACACATGATCTCGTTGTCACCGTTCTTAGCCCTTGTTTTTTGCACGTAGAATCGGCTCTCCTTGGTCCGGACCAAGAGGTTGGTGGGCCCTCTCTGGAGATATCTTTTTGTGTGCGGCTCGATGATGTCCGGTACTTTTCCAAGGAGAAGTGATTTCGCTAGTCTCGAGTGCTTCTTGTTCGGGTGTGACTAACTTGTGCTCATGCTCGGAAACAAGTTGGCGGCATCTGGTAGCGCAACAAGAAAATGAGACATACATGATATTTTGGTCTGAGCGAAAATATTTTCTATCATGGAAGTGACACTTCCATGACGATAGTAGTGACAAAAACACCCGAACAAGAAGACCTGAGCCGCCTCATCATCGTCAACCCCTACCCGACGCCCATCGAAGGCCTCCGCCCACCCCACCGCTGAGCTCGCAGATTGGGAGTGCGCCACTGAGCTACCGCCACACACCATCGAGGCATAGGTTGCCCAGGGGAACCGCACGGAAGCCACTGTTATTGCGTCCCCCCGGGCTTCGTCGACGGCATCTTCGATGGTGGTGAGACGTGGAGGAGGAGGGAGGGGTCGCGGCGGTGTGCGGGAGTTGCCCACTGTGTCACCAGAGGTGGGCGGCGCAGGGGTGTTTCCGTGGCCAATGTATGATATTGTCTGGGCCTCCCCTTATATATGCGGTTTAGGCTAGGGTTTTACAATGTGAGACATACGATCTAGGTTGCCGCCAACCCAGACTTGGGGGCCAAGAAGGTCTTGGGTTGTCTATCCTTCCCGGGCTGGTTCTTGTCGCCGGGTACGTAGTAGGCCTCCTGGGCCCTTGGGGCAGGCTTGTTACCAAGCTCCTATAGGTGAGCCACTCCTGGTGTACTTCACAAGAGGGGAAAAAACAAAACAAAAATAAGAATACCTAGGAAAACCAAGCAAAATTCAAAAACAGAAAAAACGAGAACACGTGCAGGAAACAAAATGGTGTGCTTGCAGACTAGTTTCCCACCATCTTCTTCAAGCTCAGTGGGAGGCTTTTAGTTTAATCTTTATTTCAAAAACAAAAAGACTAGAAGGCGTAATATCAAATCTCAGTCCACACATTGGGCTTGACGGTGCACACAAATGGGCCGAGCCCTTGTCATATCCCAAGTTGGAAGGCCCTGCCCTACCCCATTTTTTTCAAGATTCCGAAACTCCGAATGGGGAAAGATTTTTTGCGCGTAAGCAAATATCCCCGGAGACCAGGCCAACCACACCGGAGCCAGAGAAATATCTCCTTCGCTTTTGCACTTTTCTTTTGGGGGGTCCCCGACACGTCACAGCACAGCACCGCTGCTCCCCCGGCGATGGCCTGCGGCGGCGGCGGCGAGTCTGAGGCGGAGCGGCGGGCAGAGCTGCTGCGCGAGATAACGGAGGAGGGCGGCTTCGCTTTCGTCGCCTCGGCGGAGAAGGCGGCGGCGGGGGACCTGCGGGCGGCGGAGGCGGCGCGGGAGATGGCGTGGGAGCAACTCCACTCGGGGCCCTGGAGCGAGGTCGGCAGCGCGTGGAGGGACGCCTACGCGCTCGCCTGCCTCCACGTCGCGCGCCTCCGCCGGGCCGCCGCCGACCGCCGCGCCGCGCTCCGGGCGCTCGACATGGGGCTCATCATGGGGGGAAACCTCCTCCGCGCCGATC
Source organism: Triticum dicoccoides (assembly GCF_002162155.2). Lineage (NCBI taxonomy): Eukaryota > Viridiplantae > Streptophyta > Magnoliopsida > Poales > Poaceae > Triticum > Triticum dicoccoides. Next base: position 425,096,151 of record NC_041388.1, on the reverse strand, counting down.
TCGAGGCCGCCCTGGCCTCCATCGCCGCGGAGCCGAGCGACGGCGAAGGTGACGGCGCGGAGGCTGTCGATGAGGAAGCCAATAGGTGGAGGGAAGGGCTCGACAGGAACCGTGACATCGCCGATGTGAGACCGCTACTGCCTTCGTAAGATTTCGTGCGTGTGTGCGTGGGGCTGTGGGCAGTACCACCACTAAGGCTTAATTTTGTAGGGGCTTGTTGCAGAATGCCTATTTTTCAATGTTTCATAAGGCTGCAATTTACTAAATTTAGACTTTTATAGTTCTTATTGTGCAAAGATCTCATGTTGCTACATTAGGTGCACAATCTTAAGTAAATTATGCGTGTGAAATGATGTGTCCCATTGTGATTGTCAGGGCATTGATACAGTGAATGATGTCATGAGTTGTCCGGATATTTGACCCAAAAAATAGGTGTAGATTATCTGCAGTGATTATAAGATTCTTTTTCTAGTTACCTCGTTGCTTCCTTGTTTTCTGTATTGTTGTGCGGATGAGGGCATTTATAGTTCATTTCTTGGTGTATTGTTGTTAATGATGCTATAATTTTTTCAGGCCCTCAAAATTCTTCCAACAAAGTCTTTATCTTGTAAGGAAATCGCAAGACGATCGTGTATATCTTTGGAGGAGTTTATATGTGATCACTTTTTACCTGAGACCCCTGTTATAATCAGTGGCTGCATCGATCATTGGCCTGCGATGACAAAATGGAAGGACATCCAGTACCTAAAGAAGATTGCTGGGGATCGGACTGTTCCTGTTGAGGTAAATGCTTCTCCTTAAAGTAGATGTTGAAATACAAAAACCAGCTGTTTCTATTTTGATGATTCATCATACCTGTTTGTGCTGATATGTGATTCTGCATTTCATTACAAATGTGCATCAAACCCTGGTGGTTCAATGCTTGTTATTAGTTCTCAAAGGCCTTCACATCCCATAGAAATAAATTATGAAGCTTAATGCTGATCTCTTTTCTGCTGATATGGAACAAAATGTGCATCTAACCTTGATGCTCGATAACATTGTTTGTAAAAGTGGCTTCAAAGTTTGATCTTCAGCGCACTTGTCTTACACATCCCTTTACACTATAGTACCACGCTTGCTTAGTTGCTTACACAATAAGCACATTTTTGAGAAATTTTATCCAATTGTGCTTTCTTTTTGCAAGTTTGGAACATATATCTTTTGCCTTGGCCGTCAGATTCATATGTCTATCAAACTTCCTTTTGAACTGCTTTGTTTTTTGTCACGTTTATTTGTTCCATCTTTGACACTATTCACTTATTTTGTGTTTGTTGTTTTACCGACCATGTTATTTCGAAAACCCTAAGTGTGTGTATTTCTTCACGGGTTTTTTGCCAATGTGATTCCATGCCCTTTTTACGTGCTTCACTTTGCTATGCTTTTGCCTGTATCATCTTTACTTAACCATGCTGGTGTTTGTAAGAATTACAAAGAACCAATTCTCCTGATGTTGAAACATATTAGTATAGCTGTGTAAAATCTTGTTCCGTTAAGAGAATATCCAGGAATGCCAGTTGACAGTAGCTAGCTATTTATATGCAATCCAAGCCAGTTCAATTCGTGCTTGCTTCTAGTAGTTTAGGACCCATGCTTAGTTAAGATTTTAGAAAGAACACTACTCCTTGTATTAATTTCCTAGTGATGTATGACCCTTGCTTAGTGACTATTTTAGAAGGAACATTTCCCCTTGCTTCAATTTCCTAGTGGTTTTGGTGCACTGATATAGTTGACTCCGTGTCAGGTTGGGAAGAGCTATGTTTGCAGTGAGTGGAAGCAGGAGCTTATCACGTTCTCCCAGTTCCTTGAGAGGATGTGGTCAACCGCCTGTCCTTCAAATTTGACATATCTAGCTCAGCATCCATTATTTGAGCAGGTGGAAGCTGTCATTGTTGAATCCTTAGTAAAAGTTATTTTTTATGGAAGAGAAAATGTCTTAGTTCAGCTGTCAGATTTTAGTTATTGACGTTTGGCAGATAAAAGAGCTTCATGAAGACATAATGGTTCCTGACTACTGTTATGCTGGTGGAGGGGAACTCCAATCACTTAATGCTTGGTTTGGTCCACACGGGACAGTGACACCATTGCACCACGACCCGCATCACAACATTTTAGCTCAGGTATACGGGAATATACTGTTTTTACCTTTGATTGTTGGTTTCTAGAGTTAATAACCAACACTTGATGTTCCTGTACCTTAAAACTTGAACAGGCATTTTGCAAGTAGATATTTGCTTGATAACAAATTATCCATATTATCTTGGAAATGGTGTTCTGTTATGCGATTAATTTATTAGTTTTAACTGTGTTTCCTTCAGTCCTCGATATGTATGCAAGTAACTCTGCATATTTGAGTTCTCTAACGAAATGTTGCATCTATGTAATTTGTTAAACAATATTAAGAAACTCATAATCATTAGATATAGCGTAGAGGTAATCACAAGCGGCTCTTTGAGCCAGGAATTGGGAATTACCTAAGGAGCTTCGCCTGCCAGGCTGCAGCGTAATTTTTGTTCTTGTGATACAGACTTTAACCTTCCAGTCAAGACTGCTGATGACCTTGTGAGTGTTTGTGTTAGAAATTATTCTGCCCTCATGTTGAGCTTCATGTAGCTCAGTGGCTTCATTTGTTTCGACTGTAAATGTTCTAGTATATTTCTGGATGATGCCTGTTAACATTTCCTTTATATAACTTTATCATCAGTTGTTATTAATAATACTTCTCCATACCAGGTCTTGGGCAGGAAGTATATTAGACTCTATCCTGGTTCTGTATCCGAAGACTTATACCCACACACAGAAACTATGTTAAGCAATACTAGTCAGGTACAGACAATCTGTTCTGACAAGTTACATGTTGGAAAGGAAGAATACCCTTACAGATCATCACAGCGGTACATATAGTTTTGGCAGCTGAATATTGTAATACTGAAATTCCAGATTTTTATTAGTAATACTCTCTTGTTGTCCATTACTCATTGCAAACTGGAGCTTTATTTTTGGGGCTAAATCAGTAAACTATGATAGATCACCACCCACTCTATAGGTCTTTTTTATTTCTTTCTTCGGTTGCTTGTCCACCCCCACCCCCACCCCTATTTCGGTGTTGTGATTTTTCAGTTTTCTTCTGTAGGTACAGCAATACAGGGTTATATTGGCCTTCCCCTTATGGTTCCATATTGTCCATTATCCACATGACATGTTCTTACAGTTTTTTTGGGGGCACAAATGCAATGCAATAGTGTGTAAATAAAGACAATTCTTGGTATTATATTGTGCTAATGAATGCCTCTGCAGGTGGATCTTGACAACATAGATATGGATGAGTTCCCAAAGGTAGAAAACCTTGATTTCATGGACTGCATATTGGAGGAAGGTGACATGCTGTATATTCCTCCGAAATGGTGGCATTACGTCAGATCTCTTTCGATTAGTTTCTCCGTTAGCTTTTGGTGGCGTACAACAGTTATAAGTCCGAGCGTGTAATGAAAACATTTTGGTCTTTGATACATCAGGACCGGATCTCAGGACTCAGGAACTTGGTAAGCCTGACTGGACACATTGTTTCAACATTCTGTCGCCCACTGTTGCGTGGATGTAGTCGTTTGTACCTACTATTGCAGATGTACATGGTTATTTTTACTATGATTATTTTGGACATTTAATTGCTGTTATTGCAGATGAACACTGTTACCTATACTATAATTATTTTGGACATTTAATTGCTGCTAAACGCCTAAACCTTTATATTATGTTGCCCTCTGATGCTTGAGCTTGATTTTTTTTCATGAGACTTGAGCTTGAGATTGAAAGGCTGATGCATTTTATGAGGCTCTGTAACACATGATTGTCATTTCTTTGGGGGAGAAAGCTGCAACTGTGATGTCCCTAATACTCCAATGGTTATGATTTTACTGCACTTCGGTCTCTCTGTTATGTTCATTCATTCTAGATCCTGAAAAGTTGGAATATTTGCCACCTTCTATTCTGTTAAAACCTGCGTTGATATATCTTTTTCTATGTACGTATACACGCAGTTAAGCAATTTGTTATTTTTTGTGTTTTTGGTCTTGTCCAGCAACTGGAGTGTCTGGATGCACCAAAAGCACCAATGGTCGGAGGAAACCTACCGTAACCAGCACCAGCCAAAGGATTAGGGGCTAGCTCACAAGCATTTGTCATACGTAATTAAAGGGTTAATTCAAATCATATTGTTTGCATATCTAGCTGTGATTCACAGAAGTAGTTGCCCAAGCAAGGGCAACACACACATCCCATGTTTAGTGGGTGGACTGTACCTTGTGCGACGTTTTTTTTGACAACCATCGTCCTTTGTTCTGGCGGCCGTTGCCGGGAAGAGGGGTGGATCTCCATTTTTCTCCCTGCCTACACATAAAAGGTGGGGCTAGGTATTCGTTTGGCGTAGACGGAATGATAAGTATGGTGTCACGTAGAATGAAATTGGCATCGGTCTCTTCCCCCACCATGGAAAATGCTCTCCATGGTGGCGTCGAAGAATCAATGCCTTGTGTGCTTGCCACCAGATGCATCCAACAAACTAAAAAGCGCTCGCTATGGATGCTCTTCCATGCTTGCCATCCAATACACCCAACAAACAAACAAAAAAGCTCGCTGTGATCAGGCCCTGCCTCGATACTCCCTCCTAGCTCCTCCTCTAGCTCCTCTCCGAACTCGGACATTGCGATGGCCATGGCCGAGTTCTGCAAGGGCACCATGGCATTCATGCTACCCTACTATCATGCTTGGAGTTTCCTCGTTACCACGGGGTTGCTGTTGAGGACAGTGTGGCAGGATCATCTCCACCACGTGGTGCGGGGTCTTGATGCCTAGGTTCCATGGAGCCTGGTAAAAATTCAAAAACAAATCCATGGACACACGATTAGATATGTTCAACATATTCTAAGATTTTATAAAGAACGCCTTTCTTGTTCAGGAAGCCTTCATGGCTAGCTTTATTAGTTTAAATAACGCTTACATCGTTTGCTAAAAGTTTAAGATAAAATCAAGGGGTGAGTCCAACCACACAGACGGTGGATCAACACACCCCTGTCGAGCTAAAAGGTGAGGTACCATATTCTATTCTTTATTACAATGTTCAATAAGAACCTTCCCGAAATCATTCAACAACCTTCGACATTCCTCTAGAATCTGTACGACGATCATTGCGTGCCAGAGTTTGAATTCAGAGATTCTACAATGACCAGATTGTCCAAGTCTCAAAGCTTGAGCATGCGCCCGATATTGTATTGGCGAAAGTTGCGGCTCTTGCTGACGGATTGAGACTAGCTTTGAGATTTGGATGCAATGGTTGCCCATATACTTTGCCACACATATGATGAGGCTTTCTTTAGATCGCAATTAAGTAGATCACCGCTTGGATAATATTTAGAACGAATCAAAGAGTCAAAGTTTTCAATAAGTCTCCAACATTGCTTAGCAAGCATAGCTAGGTTGAAACTTTGTATATCACGGAACCCCATTCCACCTCTTTCTTTAGGGCCACACGTCTTCCACCAAGCAAACCAATGCATCTTGCTTTGATCCTTTCCGTCACCCCACCAATAATGCGATATTGCATCCTTACAAATTTTCTTCAGGAATTTGAAAATAGTCATCGCATACGTTGGGATGGATTGAGCCAACGCTTTGATGAAGGCCTCTTTACCACCATAAGATTGTGTCCTCTCCTTCCACCCATTCACAAGTTTCTGAATCCTCTCAATTAGGTGCTTAAAACAGTCACTCGGTCATCAAAGGAAGTCCCAGATACTTATGAGGGGGATTCCGTCATTATATCTAGTATTTGACACACTTCCACCTTGTCATCAACATTAGTGTTAGGACTAAAATATATAGATGACTTGGAAACACTAACCATCTGACCACACGCGACACAATAATCATCCAAGATTTTCTTCAGAGTAAGGGCATTAGCAGCATCTGCCCTCATCAAAATAAGTGACTAAAGAACACCTTAATTTGTATGCTACATAAAAATGGCATGTGGCTTCTGAAAATGAAAAAGTAACTCTTCTTATCGTGTTTCGTATTTCGAATAAAAGGATATATTGGGTAACAACAAATTAACATGGAAGCCTCCTAGGAACAAGCATTGGGCTGCCCTATTTTGACCTTTTTTTCCTTTTTGGTAAAAGGCAAAAAAAAGTGTGCTCGGTAAGAATAGAACTCGCGATCTCCTCCTCAATACCCCGCAAACCACTCAGACACCTTTTGGATTCTAACTCTTCTCTTCTTTTTCTTCCTGTTATTGTTTTCAACTCGCGGAATGCCCCTGGTTTTCTGGACTGGTTTTAGTTTGATTTTTGATTTTTGATTTTTCTGTTTTTTCTTTAATCTTTTTTCCTTCTTTGTTTCTTTTTGTTTTATTTTATTTTTCAATATGCTTGAACTGTCTCAAATTTGATGGTTTTCTTAAAAAATCAATGAAGTTTTTAAAAAACGGGGGAAATTTTTCAAATTCGATGGATTTTTCAAAATAGATGAAGTTTGTTTTTCCAATTCGATGAACTTTTTTCAAGATTAATGATTTTTCTAAAACAATTGATATTTTTTTTTCAAATTCGTGAACTATTTCTCAAAATTGATGAACATTTTTTCGAATTCATGAACTATTTTTCAAAATTGATGATCTTTTTCCAACTTTGTGGACTTTTTTTAAAACATTGGTGAACTTTTTTTCAAAATGGATGAACTTTTTCCAATTTTGTAAATTTGTTCTTACAAATTGATGAACTTTTTTCAAAATCCATGAACTTATTTTTAAATTTACGTTTTATTTTCTCAGATAATTTAGATTGGGTATATGTTAACGTTTTAGTAAGCGGAAGGTTAACTAGCACTGTTTTGCGATAGTAGACAACTAAACTAATTTCATCCAGTAGTTAATGCGTTAGGGTTTCAACGTTGTGGTGTCAAGTTTGAATCCCAGTGATCCCAAATTTCAATTAGGATTGACTTATTTTTGTCTTCACGTTTCCTTTTCGAGTAGGTTACTGGGCCGGGCCGCTACGCATCGCTAGCGAGCGCCAATAGCGCCAACCGGCACTTAGAGTGCCGATTAGGAGCTCCCCTAGGAACATGATGCAACATGTAAGCTTTCTTTGAGTGTTGGCTTTCTCCTTAAGTCCGTCTGGCAGGTCGTGTCATGGGCCCATTTGAGTCCAATTACAGAATATGTAGCACAACTTCACTCACTCTCTAAACCGAGTTGCTAACACGACGTGGTTTCGTGACGAGGAGCTAGGGTCCCAAGGGCATGCCCGGAGACTTTGTTGGTTCTCTCTCCTCTGACCGTCATGCTACGATGTGAGAGGACCTTGGATTTCTTATGACCAAGAAGTTTTTTTACTGTGATTTTTATGTCTTTAGTAGCAATGTCTTAGCTAGGGCTGCGATGCCGTCGAGAATAATGGTAATCCAGTTTTCCCCTGTTGTGGCGGTGTCTCATCGGACGGTGTCATGGAGCCACAAGAGTTTGTGTCTCTGCGGGTTTGGTGTGTCCAACCTTGCAGATTTCAGGTTTTTGTCCTTGTAGATTCGTTCCTAAGGGTCAGATGAGCCTGTGTTAGTGTTCTTTGTTGCTTATGTTGGTTAATCCATTGTGACTTTGGGTTCCTTCTTTGGCATTCTAGTAAGATCTTGTGGTTCGATGACTTGACCTCTAGGGGGCATGCTGGGCCTAAGCACGTTCAATGTTGATGACTTATCATCCTTTTAGATGGGAGATTCGATAGGGTTTCTGAATCTATGAAGGTAGTCAAGTTTGTGCAGGTTTGTGAGTGGCCTCTTCACCGAAGTCTTGGCAATATTTCTTGTTGCAAAGATCGATACAATGAAGAAGATGTTTCTAAGAAATTTCCTTTGTTGTTCTTATTGATAGGAGTTGCTTTATAATTTCCTAGATACCTGGACATCTACAAGCAAAGTGCAGAGCATAGGTTGTTGGAAGCTTTTGGTGAGCTTCCGGAGGTCAGCAAAGCAAAGGATTGATACATATCCATCGTATCTATAATTTTGTATTGTTTCATGCCACTATTCTACAAATTTCATATACTTTTGGCAACAATTTATTTATTTTTTGGACTAACATATTGATCCAGTGCCTAATGTCAGTTCCTGTTTATTGCATGTTTTTTGTTTCGCGGAATATCCATATCAGACGAAGTTCAAACGCGATAAAAATTTACGGAGATTTATTTTGGAATATATGCGATTTTTGGGAAGAAGAATCAATGCAAGACGACGCCCGAGGTGGCCACGAGGCACCTGGGCGCGCCCAGGTGGCTTGTGGGCACCTTGTAAGTCGGTTGTTGCCCTTATTTCGCCACAAGAAAGATAATTTATGAATAAAAATCCCTTCAAAATTCCAGCCCGATCGGAGTTACGGATCTCCGAAAATTTAAGAAACGGTGAAGGGCCAAAAATAGGAACGCAAAATAGAAGAGAAACACACACA
>NC_041388.1:425085527-425087218 GCF_002162155.2 Triticum dicoccoides | reverse complement strand
CACACACACACAGAGAGAGAGAGAGAGAGATCCAATCTCGGAGGGGCAGGAGCCCCTCCGCCGCCATGGCGGCCATGGACCAGAGAGGGAACTCTCCTCCCATCTAGGGGAGGCCAAGGAAGAAGAAGAAGAAGAAGAAGAAGAAGAAGAAGAAGAAGAAGAAGGAGGAGGAGGAAGGGGGGCTCTCTCCCCCTCTCACCCGGTGGCGCGGAATGCCGTCGGGGCAACCGTCGTGACGGTGATCTACACCAACAACTTCGCTGCCATCACCTCCAACTCTGTCCCCCTCTATGCAGTGGTGTAACACCTCACTTCTCCCTCATGTAATCTTTACTTAAACATGGTGCTTAATATTACATATTATTATCCAATGATGTGTTGCCATCCTATGATGTTTGAGTAGATTTGTTTGTCCTATGGGTTGATTAATGATCGTGATTGGTTTGAGTTATATGTTTTATTTTGGTGCTGTCTTATGGTGCCATCCATGTTGTGCAAGCGTGTGGGATTACCGTTGTAGGGTGTTGCAATATGTTCATAATTTTTTTATAGTGGGTGGCTAGAGTGACAGAAGCTTACACCCGAGTAAGGGGGTTGTTGCGTATGGCGGTAAAGAGGACTTGTTACTTAATGTTATGGTTGGGTCTTACCTTAATGATCTTTAGTAGTTGCGAATGCTTGCTAGAGTTCTAATCATAAGTGCATATGATCCAAGTATGAAAAGTATGTTAGCCCATGCCTCTCTCTCATATAAAATTGTAATAATGATTATCGATCTACTTATCGATTGCCTAGAGAGAAATCATTCTCTTGTGTTACAAAATCTTTCTACTAAATAGCTAACTTTTATTATCTTGCAAATTACTCGTAGCTTTATTCTCGCTAAGTACATTTAGTTTTATCCTTGAAAACTTATCTCACTACACCTACAAAACACTTCTAAATTTATTCTTTTTCTAGGTAAAATGAACGTTAAGTGTGCGTAGGGTTGTATCGGTGGTCGATAGAACTTGAAGGAAATATTAATTCTATCTTTACCTCCTCGTTGGGTTCGACACTCTTATTTCTCGAAAAGCTACAATTGATCCCCTATACTTGTGGGTTATCAAGGGACTTAAGTAAAAAATGCAAGTGTATCTGGACATGTACAAAAAACCACTCTCACCGCAAGTGATCCACGCGTTGAACACTTTGTCAAGCATCGCCAGGAAGTCAAAGTTTGACCTTTCAAGATGTTTTCCATATGATAATGTTAGCGCGTGATGCTTTGAGGCCGAGACAAAAGAGTCACTCAATAATGATGGTTTCTCTTCAGCGAGTAGTGGTCAGTTTGGTTGCAATTGAGCCTCGCCTAACTGCTTTGGGTCTAGGCGCTCTGGTGTCTGGCTCTGATGGTGTCCCATGATGTTGAATTTTTTCTGTCCCTATCCCCAAGCTCTGGTACCTTTTTTCGTTTTTGGGTCTTCATTTGGGTTTAGTCTCTTCTTCTTAATGAAATGCAGGAACACCCTACCTCGCATGAGGTTTCTCAAAAAATTCTTGAATTAATGATCCAAAGCATTGTACCTGTAATGTTGCCAAGTTTGAATAAAGTTAGAAGCCATTCTAAAAAACTCTCTCTACCAAGCTCCGGTCCCCATATGATCGAAGAGATGGCATCACCACTACTCACTTTTGTCAACATCATGCCT
>NC_041388.1:425070653-425085196 GCF_002162155.2 Triticum dicoccoides | reverse complement strand
CCCTAGGGAGGTCTCGTCTTCTCCATTCTTGGTCTGTTGCCATTGAGGATGTCGTTTCTTGGACTGGTATAGGAGGAGATCGGTGGCGAGCAGCGTTGCCGATTGGGAAGAAGGAAGATGCAAGTAAAGGTCGCATCGATGGAGACATGGGGGCCAAACGTACGACTCACGCAAGTTGAAGGCACGCGGGCGGTGGCTACTCCGGTAAATGAAGGACTATACTAGCACAACAGCTAGATTTTTAGTCCCATATCGCCAATTTAGACATGATTCTATTGTTGCCGCGACCTTCCTCTTCCTCTCGCTCAGCAGCACCTCTCTCCGCTCTCTCAGCTCTCGAGGAACAAGAAGAGTAGAGGAAGAAGAAAGACGCAAGTACACAAGTGTTTTTTGCCGGAGCACGAACTCCGCCCGCCGCATGTCGTGGTTCCAAGTCTGACAGTAGTGTAGGGGGGTAAGTATGGAGAGGCAAGATCTTAGCTACGGAGAAGTTGTAAGAACGCAAGGTTTACGAGTTCAGGCCCTTCTCGGAGGAAGTAATAGCCCTACGTCTCGGAGCCCGGAGGCGGTCGACTGGATTATGAGAGTATGAATTACAGGGGTGCAAACCCTTTACACTGAGGAGGGGGGTGGCTTATATAGAGTCCGCCAGACCCCTCCGGCCCTCAGTTATGTAGGGTTTTAAGTACATTAAGGTCGGGCGTTACTGGTAACGCCCCTAATAAAGTGATATGATGACCATAAAAGCTACTTAATGACCGACCGTTTAGCGTGCAGAGTGACTTTAGGTCTCCTGGTCATCGGGTGGTTGGATCTTGGTCGAGTGGTTGCTTCTTGGTCGAGTGTCTTCGAGTCCGTCGAGTGAAACACCGCCAAGTCGATTGAAATGTGATTTCTTCTGGAGGTGTCCTTGGGTAGGTCAGTTTGGACAGGTCCATGACCCTACCCTAGGTACATAGCTTCATCATTAGCCCCTGAATGGATCGAGGTTTGAGTGGGAAAGGGTTTGAGCACATCTCCGACTCATTTTTCATGTCATGAGCATACCTTGTTTCGGATCAATGGACCAGAGTGATGACAACAACTTTCTTTCCAGTCGCCTTGACCCATTCTTAGGTTTTGTCGAGTGAGTTCTTATACTTGAAGAGTTCTGAGTGACGGTGCGGAGGAGATCTTCGGTCAAACGAGTTGTTCTGTTGCCCGCGGATTTCGTGGGATCCAAATTTCGGGAAGCGCGCGGGACGGGAGAGGCCGCAGTAAACGGATGGGATAGCGCGGAGCCGCCTCAATTCCTGCGCCACCATTTTCGCCACGTATCGCGCGCGCGATCGCCACGGGATTTGGCAGGGCCATCCGGGCCTACCAGTCAGCCACTCGGAAGCAGCCTCATATAAGGCGTTGGGCCGGGGCTCTGTTCTGCACGCCACCATTCTCTCTTTGTTTTCTCCCGATTTCTCCGCCACCCTTGCTCCCTTCTCGTCGCCGGATCTCCGCTCGAGCTTGAACTGCCACCATGGGAAAGGACAAGACGACGGTGCTGGAACGCGCGAAGAAGGCAACCGCGAAGGCGAAGGGAAAGCGGACCAACCGGGGCGGATCCTCGTCGAGGTCCGGCCTGCCGGCGGGCTGGATCCAGGGCGACTGGATCCGCTCGACAATCACGCAGGACGACCTTGACGACCTGGTGGAAGGGGGATTTATCCCCCACAAGTCGGCTCGACTCCCGGGAGACGAAACTGAGCCGCAGCCCAGAGAGGGTGAGTGCGTCCTCTTAGCAACTCACATAGATCGTGGGTTCTCGCTGCCTCCCCACCCTTTCTTCCGGGTTTTTTTGAACTTCTTTGGGGCTCAGCTCCACCATTTTACTCCGAATACCATAGTCTATCTGGCCGCTTTCGTGTCTATGTGCGAAAACTTCTTGGGATGTCGACCGCACTGGGGGCTCTTCAAACATATCTTCACTTGCCGTTCCTAGTCGGTCAAAAAGACCAAGTCGAGTGACGAGAGGACTCGGGTGATCCATATGTGTGGTGGTCTGGGGATCCAGATGAGGAGCAAAAGTACTTTCCCGGGGATGATCCTTCCTGACTCGGTCCGGGGCTGGCAGTCGACTTGGTTTTACTGCAAGGATCAGCCGACCCCTGGCCAGTCGACTAGGCTTCCTCCTTTCTCCTTGGCTCGAGTGGAGAAGCCTGCTCCCCTGAAGATAGTTCCAGAAGAGAAGGCGCAAGTCAAGGAGCTGGTCGAACGGGTCGTCCAGCTCGTCCGCGACGGAGTGACCGGGATGGATATGCTGGAGGTCTTTCTCGGTCGACGCATCCAACCCCTTCAGGCGCGCGATCATCCGATGTGGATGTATTATGGGCTCGAAGATACCACTCGGATCCACCTGGAGGAGGTCAGTGAGGATACCTTGGAGAGCTGGTTGAGAGGAATCACTGGCAACAAAGACAACCCTCGGGGATCCAGGAGGGTGACTCCATTCGACAACTCGCGTCAGCCGGAGCAGGTATGTTTCTGTAAGTAACTTTCCGACTCTCCATGTGATGTCCCGTTTGCGGTCGACTGAATGTCTTTTGATTGTTATTTTTCCAGGCCCTCATTGAAATGTACTCGATGCCCAATGGAGAGCAAGGGCAAGACTTGGAAGGCAAGGCGAGCGGCGGCGACAGTGGCGAGTGGACTTCTGATGGTGAAGAGGATGGAGAAAGCAAAGACTCAAGCGACGAAGAAGAAGTCGAGTCGCCTCCTCGCAGGGAGAGGCGATCCAAACTTGCCCAAGAACGACCGAGCGTCCATAAAAAGGCGACTGCTCAAGCTGGTCAATCTTCGAAGCGTCCTCGGATCTCTTCACCAACCCCGACCGAGAAAGCGCCCAAGCACCCCAAAGTTGCGGAGCCGAAAAAAATCCGGAAGGTGTTGCCGAAGATTAAGATTGACATCCCCGTCGCTTCTGCGTAAGTGTCTTCCTCTGTATACACTCGACACTCAGCGTCGTTTGTTTTTCTTGTTTTAACCGGACGAACTTTGGAACTGTCAGCGCTGCCACTTCTAGGACCTCAGCTTATAGGGATGATGATGAGGTGATGGAGGATGCGGTCACGTCGAAACTGGGTATGACTCCTGCCATACTGTCTTTATTTTGGTCGACTCAACTGCAACGTGTACCATTGGGTGATGTGATTTTGACGATTGAACTTTGCATAGCTCCCAACGTTATTGACCTCCCTGATGATGATGAAGAGCCCGAGAGGCCTTTGACGAGGAAAAATAGGCAGGCTCCTACAAGCGAGGCGCCACAGTCGACGCCAAGGACGGAACCAGTCGTTCAGGACACTGGCGACGCCAATCGGGGTTCTGTTACCTTTGATGTGCCACTGTTGAGTGCCTTGCCCTCTTCGTCGACTGCTCAGGCTCCCGTCGACCCACCTTTAGTTTTTGCGACCCATCATGTCTCGGAGGACGAAGCGAATGCTGCCAAGGAAGCCATACGTCAGGCGGGCATCATGATGGAGAAGATGAGGATGGTGCGGGACGCCAGTCAGGCTGCCTACGACGCCAACTCGGCCCTTCAAAGCAATGTTCAGGTTAATTGGTCACTGCTATTAGGATATGTTATCTGAAGACTCTTTTCCGAAAATCTTTGCATCTGTACACCCACTGGGTGCGTCGATTGAAATTTTGAACCGGTGGGGGCACGCTGAGTGCACCCACTGGGTGTAGTCCCCGAGACTACGGTGGACTGCTGGCAGTCGACTGTAGTCGTTGTATTTTTTGAATGTATAAACCAAACTAGTAGTTTGTCTCTTCCACTCAGTCTGGTTGAGTGGGATCAGAACCGGTGGGGGCACGCAAAGTGCACCCACTGGGTGTAGTCCCCGAGACTACGGTGGACTGCTGGCAGTCGATTGTAGTCTGAGTTCTACTTTCTCTCTTTCTGCCTTTTTTTACTTCCTGGACTCGACTTCGGCGGGCCGGTCGAGTGATATCAGAACCGGTGGGGGCACGCAAAGTGCACCCACTGGGTGTAGTCCCCGAGACTATGGTGGACTGCGGGCAGTCGACCGTAGTCTTAGTATTTATTGCCAATGTTGTTTTTCGCTGTAAAATAACTTCTCCTCTTTGATTGCAGAAATCTTGTGATCTGGGAGCTCACTTTGCTGATTTGGAGAAACAGCAGATCCAACTGAACCTTGACTTGGAGCTGGCCAAGACAGAGCTGCAAAAGGCTAAGGATGGTGCCAATGGTAAGACGATTTTGTCGACTGGTTTGCCTTGGGCTTGAGTACCCTTCTGCTCTTTCTGAATCAAGCACCATTTCTTTGCAGAAAAGCTGAGGGAAGCTCTAGCAAAGAAGGACCAGGATCTGGCTGCTGCCCGAAAGGAAGCTGACGACAGAGTCTCTCTGGCCGAACAGAAGCTGGCTTCGGTCGGCCAGTTGGAGGAAGAGAATACCAGGCTGAAGTCTGCTCTGAATGACTCCAACAAGGAGTGCTCGCGCTGGAAGAAGGCGAATCTCGTCCAGGGCGAGAAAATGGAAAGCATTGCTCGCAGGAGGGATGATCTGGAGAGCTATCTGAGAAGTCTTGCCAAGAAGTTGTTCATCAAGCTTGAAGGTGCACATTCTGTTCCGACTGATTTTTTTGTGTCGACTCAGTGTACGAAAATTGACTTATCCTTGGATCGTGAATGCAGAGTTTTGCCAGAACTTCGAAGAGGAGACTGGGCGGATCGAACCAGGTTTGGATCCAATCAACTCTCCCGTGAAAGATGAAACTGCCATGAATCTGCTCCGACTGGAATCTCGCATCGACTGTGCCGTGGACTACTTGGCTCGACTGAAGGTCGCCATGTCACGAATCGACCCGGCACTTTGGCCAGAGGCCACACTCCAAAACGATCTTGAGTCTCTAATGACTCGACTTAACGGAATCCCTGACCGAGTGCAGGAGTGGAAGAAGTCTTCTGCTCGGTGTGGCGCTGATGTGGCTCTGTCTTTGGTTCGTGTCCACTGCAAGGAGGTGCGACAAGATAAGCTGGCTGCAATCAAGGTCGCCAACACCCAGAAGCACGACTTCCGAACTTTTATGGAGACTTTCATTGCTGCGCCACTCGGATTGCCGACAGCGTCGACCTGGACGAGTTCGTCGAGCCTGCCAGCCCTCCTCCTGCGGAGTGAACAAACTTTTATGCCCCACCTTAAATTTGCCTCGGAATGCCGAGTGGTTTTTGTAACCGTTAAACTCTTTCGGGCTGAATGCCTGAGCACTTTGACCTGTGGTCCGGACCCTTTAGGATTTATCTGAACTCGGTTTATCGTTGAATATCTTTAGGAATCCCCCGTCGAGTGGAAATAGTTCTTCTTTCAAGACAACTTTTTTGTACTTGTGGCGCGGCTCCGAAGGGGAAGGTAGCAGTCGACCTGCACCTCGTTACTGCAGAGCAGGATGGAGTGCATGTTGTATTTGTGGCGAAGCTCTCCAAGGAGGAGGTGGTCGTCGATCTGCAGCTTGTTACTGTTGGGGAACGTAGCAGAAATTCAAAATTTTCTACGCATCACAAAGATCAATCTATGGAGTAATCTAGCAACGAGGGGAAGGAGAGTGCATCTACATACCCTTGTAGATCGCTAAGAGGAAGCGTTCAAGTGAACGGGGTTGATGGAGTCGTACTCGTCGTGATTCAAATCACCGGAGATCCTAGTGCCGAACGGACGGCACCTCCGCGTTCAACACACGTGCAGCCCGGTGATGTCTCCTACGCCTTGATCCAGCAAGGGGAGAAGGAGAGGTTGGGGAAGACTCCATCCAGCAGCAGAACGACGGCGTGGTGGTGGTGGAGGAGCATGGCAATCCTGCAGGGCTTCGCCAAGCACCGCGGGAGAGGAGTAGGGAGAGAGGCAGGGCTGCACCATGGAGAGGTCAAAACTCATGTGTTGGCAGCCCCAAAGTCCTCAAGTATATATAGGGGAGAGGGAGGGGGTGCGCCCCCTTTAGGGTTTCCACCCCAAGGGGTGCGGCAGCCCCAAACCCATCTAGGGTGGCGGCCAAGGGGGGAGAGAGGGGGGCGCACCACTAGGTGGGCCTTAGGCCCATCTGAGCCTAGGGTTTCCCCTTTTCCCCTTCTCTCTTCGCCTTGGGCCCTGGTGGGGGGGCGCACCAGCCCACCTAGGGCTGGTCCCCTCTCACACTTGGCCCACGCAGCCCTCTGGGGTAGGTAGCCCCACCTGGTGGACCCCCGGGACCCTCCCGGTGGTCCCGGTACGTTACCGATAGCACCCGAAACTTTTCCGATGACCAAAATAGGACTTCCCATATATAAATCTTTACCTCCGGACCATTCCGGAACTCCTCATGATGTCCGGGATCTCATCCGGGACTCCGAACAACATTCGGTAACCGCATACATACTTTCCCTATAACCCTAGCGTCATCGAACCTTAAGTGTGTAGACCCTACGGGTTCGGGAGTCATGCAGACATGGCCGAGACAACTCTCCGGTCAATAAACAACAGCGGGATCTGGATACCCATGTTGGCTCCCACATGTTCCACGATGATCTCATCGGATGAACCACGATGTCAAGGACTTAATAAATCCCGTATACAATTCCCTTTGTCTAGCGGTACGATACTTGCCCGAGATTCGATCGTCGGTATCCTGATACCTTGTTCAATCTCGTTACTGGCAAGTCTCTTTACTCGTTCTGTAACACATCATCCCTTGATCAACTCCTTGGTCACATTGTGCACATTATGATGATGTCCTACCGAGTGGGCCCAGAGATACCTCTCTACACGGAGTGACAAATCCCAGTCTCGATTTGTGCCAACCCAACCGACACTTTCGGAGATACTTGTAGTGAACCTTTATAGCCACCCAGTTACGTTGTGACGTTTGGTACACCCAAAGCATTCCTACGGTATCCGGGAGTTGCACAATCTCATGGTCTATGGAAATGATACTTGACATTAGAAAAGCTTTAGCATACGAACTACACGATCTTTGTGCTAGGCTTAGGATTGGGTCTTGTCCATCACATCATTCTCCTAATGATGTGATCCCGTTATCAACGACATCCAATGTCCATGGTCAGGAAACCGTAACCATCTATTGATCAACGAGCTAGTCAACTAGAGGCTTACTAGGGACATGGTGTTGTCTATGTATCCACACATGTATCTGAGTTTCCTATCAATACAATTCTAGCATGGATAATAAATGATTATCATGAACAAGGAAATATAATAATAACCAATTTATTATTGCCTCTAGGGCATATTTCCAACAGTCTCCCACTTCCACTAGAGTCAATAATCTAGTTCACATCGCCATGTGATTAACACTCACAGGTCACATCACCAGGTGACCAACGTCCAAAGAGTTTACTAGAGTCACTAATCTAGTTCACATCACTATGTGATTAATACTCAATGAGTTCTGGGTTTGATCATGTTATGCTTGTGAGAGAGGTTGTAGTCAACGGGTCTTGCCATATTCAAATCCCTATGTACTTCGCAAAACTTTATGTCATATCATAGATGCTGCTACCACATTCCACTTGGAGCTATTCCAAATTGTTGCTCCATTATACGTATCCGGTATCTCTACTCAGAGCTATCCGGATAGGTGTTAAGCTTGCATCGACGTAACTCTTTACGTCGAACTCTTTATCACCTCCATAACCGAGAAACGTTTCCTTATTCCTCTATGGATAATTTTGACCGCTATCTGGTGATCTACTCCTAGATCACCTTTGTACCCTCTTGTCAGACATGTGGCAAGGCACACATCAGGTGCGGTACTCAGCATGGCATACCGTATAGAGCCTATGACAAGAGCATAGGGGACGACCTCCGTCCTTCCTCTTTCTTCTGCCGTGGTCAATCTTTGAGTCTTACTCAACTTCAGACCTTACAACTCAGGTAAGAACCCCTTCTTTGACTGATCTATTTTGAACTCTTTCAAAAACATGTCAAGGTGTGCGTTCTTTGAAAGTATCATCAGGCGTCTTGATCTATTTCTATAGATCTTGATGCCCAATATGTAAGCAGCTTTATCCAGGTCTTCCTTTGAAAATCACTCTTCAAACAACCGTTTATGCTTTCCAGAAATTCTACATTATTTCAGATCAACAATATGTCATCCAATATACTTATCAGAAATATTGTAGTGCTCCCACTCACTTTCTTGTAAATACAAGTTTCTAACAAACATTGTATAAACCTAAAAGCTTTGATTACTCCATCAAAGCATATATTCCGATTCCGAGATGCTTGCTCTAGTCCATAGAAGGATCGCTGGCGCCAGCATACCTTTTAGCATCCTTAGGATCGACAAAACCTTTTATTGTATCACATACAACTTTTCTTACGAAAACTGGTAAGAAAACTTGTTTTGACATCCATCTGTAAGATTTCATAATCGAAAAATACAGCTAATGATATCATGATTTCGACAGACTTAAGCATCGCTACGAGTGAGAAATTCTCATCGTAGTCAACTCCTTGAACTTGTGAAAAGACTCTTTCCCACAAGTCGAGCTTCATAGACGGCAACATTATCGCCCACGTCCGTCTTCTTCTTAAAGATCCATTTATCTCAATGGCTTGCCGATCATCGGGCAAGTCCACCAAAGTCCATACTTTGTTCTGATATATGGATCCTATTTCGGATTTCATGGCTTCTAACCATTTGTCGGAATACGGGCTCACCATCGCTTCTCCATAGCTCGTAGGTTCATTGTTGTCTAACAACATGATATCTAAGACAGGATTACCGTACCACTTAGGAGTAGTACATATTCTTATCGACCTACGAGGTTCGATAGCAACTTGATCCGAAGCTTCATGATCACTATCGTTAACTTCCTATTCAACAGACGTAGGCGCCACAGAAAACATCTTTCTGTGTTGCATCACTCTCTGGTTGAAGTAAAGGTTCAACAACCTCATCAAGTTCTATCTTCCTCCCACTCAATTCTTTCGAGAGAAACTCCTTCTCGAGAAAGGACCCGTTCTTAGCGACAAACAATTTGGCCTCGGATCTGAGATAGAAGGTATACCCTACTGTCACCTTTGGGTATCCTATGAAGATGTGTTTGTCTGCTTTGGGTTCGAGCTTCTCCGGCTGAAGCCTTAAGCATCGCAGCCCCAAACATTAAGAAACGACAACTTTGGTTTCTTGCCAAACCAATGTCCATACGACGCCGTCTCAACGGACTTAGATGGCGTCCTATCTAAAGTGAATGCAGCTGTCTCTAATGCATAACCTCAAAATGAAAATGGTAGATTGGTAAGAGACATCATAGATCGCACCATATCTCATAGGGTTCAATTACGACTTCTGGACACACCATTACAACTGTGGTGTTCCAGGTGGCTTCAACTGTGAAACAATTCCACAATGTCTTAAGTGATTTGCCAAACTCATAACTCAGAAAATCCCCTTTTGATCAGATCGTAGGAACATGATCTTATTGTTATGATGATTCTTAACTTCACTCTGAAATCGCTTGAACTTTTCAAACGTTTTAGACTTGTGCTTCATTAAGTAAATATACCTATATCTACTCAAATCGTAAGTGAAGATGAGAAAATAGCGATATCCACCGCACGCTTCAATCCTCATTGGATCACACGCATCAGCATGTATGATTTCCAACAAGTCACTTGCCTGTTTCATTGTACCTGAAAACGGGGTCTTAGTCATCCTGCCCATGAGGCATGGCTCGCATGTGTCAAGCGATTCAAAATCAAGTGACTCCAAACATCCATCGACATGGAGTTTCTTCATGCATCTTATGCCAATATGACCTAAGCGGCAGTGCCACAAGAAAGTGGTACTATCATTATTAACTCTACATCTTTTGGCGTGAACATGTGTATCACCACGACCGAGATTCAATGAACCATTCACATAGGGTGCATGACCATGAAAGGTATCATTCATGTAAACAAAATAACCATTATTCTCTAACTTAAATGAATGACCGTATTGCAATGAACATGATCTAATCATATTCATGCTCAACATAGACACCTGATAACATTTATCTAGGTTCAATACTAACCCCGAAGGCAGATGGAGCGTGCGATGGTGATCTCATCAACTTTGGAAATACACACATCGTCACCTCGCCCTTAGCCAGTCTCCGTTTAGTCCATAGCTTTTGCTTCAAGTCACCAGTAATAGCAACTGAACCGGTATCCAATACCCAGGTGCTACCAGGAGTACTAGCGAGGTACACATTAATAACACGTATATACTTTGTTGAAGTTGCCAGCCTTCTTATCTACCATGCATTTGGGGTAATTCCGCTACCAGTGACCGTTCCCCTTACAATAGAAGCACTTAGTCTCGGGTTTGGGTTCAATCTTGGGTTCCTTCACTGGAGCGGCAACTGGTTTGCCATCCATGAAGTTTCCCTTCTAGCCCTTGCCCTTCTTGAAACCAGTGGTCTTGTTAAACCATCAACACTTGATGCTCCTTCTTGATTTCTACCTTTTGCGGTCTTAAGCACCGCAAACAGCTCCGGGATCAACTCCATCCCTTGCATGTCATAGTTCATCACGAAGATCTAGTAGCTTAGTGATAGTGGCTAGAGAACTCTATCAATCACTATCTTACCTGGAAGTTTAACTCCCACTTGATTTAAGTGATTGTAGCACCCAGACATTCTGAGCACATGCTCACTAGCTGAGCTATTCTCCTCCATCTTGTTGGCAAAAGAACTTGTCAGAGGTCTCACACCTCTCAACACGGGCATGAGCCTGAAATCTCAATTTCACCTCTTGGAACATCTCATATGTTCTATGGTGTTCAAAACGTCATTGGAATCCCGATTCTAAGCCGTAAAGTATGGTGCACTAAACTATCAAGTAGTCATCAGGATGTGTCTGTCAGGTGTTCACAACATCCACAGACGATGTTGTAGGGGTTTGCACATCGAGCGGTGCATCAAAGACGTAAGCCTTCTGTGTAGCAGTGAGGACACTCCTCAGACTACGGACCTAGTCCGCATCATTGCTTACAATATCTTTCAACTTAATCTTTCTCTAGGAACGTATTGAAACAGGGAGCTACAACGTGTGCTATTTATCTACAATATATTTGCAAAGACAATTTAGACTATGTTCATGATAATTGAGTTCATCTAATCTAATTATTTAATGAACTCCCACTCAGATAGACATCCCTCTAGTCATCTAAGTGAAACATGATCCGAATCAACTAGGCCGTGTCCGATCATCACATGAGACGGACTAGTCATCAACGCTGAACATCTCATGTTGATCGTATCTTCTATACGACTCATGTTCGACCTTTCGGTCTTCCGTGTTCCGAGGCCATGTCTGTACATGCTAGGCTCGTCAAGTCAACCTAAGTGTATTGCGTGTGTAAATCTGGCTTACACCCGTTGTATTCGAACGTTAGAATCTATCACACCTGATCATCACGTGGTGCTTCGAAACGACGAACCTTCGCAACGGTGCACAGTTAGGGGGAACACTTTCTCGAAATTATTGCGAGGGATCATCTTATTTAAGCTACCGTCGTTCTAAGCAAATAAGATGTAAAACATGATAAACATCACATGCAATCAAATAGTGACATGATATGGCCAATATCATTTTGCTCCTTTTGATCTCCATCTTCGGGGCTCCATGATCATCGTTGTCACCGGCATGACATCATGATCTCCATCATCGTGTCTTCTTGAAGTTGTCTCGTCATCTATTACTTCTACTACTATGGCTAACGCTTTAGCAATAAAGTAAAGTAATTACATGACGTTTATGTTGACACGCATGTCATAAATAAATTAATACAACTCCTATGGCTCCTGCCGGTTGTCATACTCATCGACATGCAAGTCGTGATTCCTATTACAAGAACATGATCAATCTCATACATCACATATATCATTCATCACATCCTTTTGGCCATATCACATCACAAGGCATATGCTGCAAAAACAAGTTAGACGTCCTCTAATTGTTGTTGCAAGTTTTTACGTGGCTGCTATAGGTTTCTAGCAAGAACATTTCTTACCTACGCGAAAACCACAACGTGATATGCCAATTTATATTTACCCTTCATAAGGACCCTTTTCATCAAATCCGATCTGACTAAAGTGGGAGAGACAGACACCCGCTAGCCACCTTATGCAACTAGTGCATGTCAGTCGATGGAACCAGTCTCACGTAAGAGTACGTGTAAGGTCGGTCCGGCCCGCTTCATCCCACGATGCCGCCGAATCAAGATAAGACTAGTAACGGCAAGTAAACTGACAATATCAACGCCCACAACTGCTTTGTGTTCTACTCGTGCATAGAAACTACGCATAGACCTAGCTCATGATGCCACTGTTGGGGAACGTAGCAGAAATTCAAAATTTTCTACGCATCACCAAGATCAATCTATGGAGTAATCTAGCAACGAGGGGAAGGATAGTGCATCTACATACCCTTGTAGATCACTAAGCGGAATCCTTCAAGTGAACGGGGTTGATGGAGTCATACTCGTCGTGATTCAAATCACCGGAGATCCTAGTGTTGAACGGACGGCACCTCCGCGTTCAACACACGTGCAGCCCGGTGACGTCTCCTACGCCTTGATCCAGCAAGGGGAGAAGGAGAGGTTGGGGAAGACTCCATCCAGCAGCAGCACGACAGCGTGGTGGTGGTGGAGGAGCGTGGCGATCCTGCAGGGCTTCGCCAAGCACCGCGGGAGAGGAGTAGGGAGAGAGGCAGGGCTGCGCCATGGAGAGGTCAAAACTCATGTGTTGGCAGCCCCAAAGTCCTCAAGTATATATAGGGGAGAGGGAGGGGGTGCGCCCCCTTTAGGGTTTCCACCCCAAGGGGTGCGGCAGCCCCAAACCCATCTAGGGTGGTGGCCAAGGGGGGAGAGAGGGGGGCGCACCACTAGGTGGGCCTTAGGCCCATCTGAGCCTAGGGTTTCCCCTTTTTCCCTTCTCTCTTCACCTTGGGCCCTGGTGGGGGGCGCACCAGCCCACCTGGGGCTGGTCCCCTCTCACACCTGGCCCACGCAGCCCTCTGGGGCAGGTAGCCCCACCTGGTGGACCCCCGGGACCCTCCCGGTGGTCCCGATACATTACCGATAGCACCCAAAACTTTTCCGGTGACCAAAATAGGACTTCCCATATATAAATCTTTACCTCCGGACCATTCCGGAACTCCTCGTGACGTCCGGGATCTCATCCGGGACTCCGAACAACATTCGGTAACCGCATACATACTTTCCCTATAACCCTAGCGTCATCGAACCTTAAGTGTGTAGACCCTACGGGTTCGGGAGTCATGCAGACATGGCCGAGACAACTCTCCGGTCAATAACCAACAGCGGGATCTGGATACCCATGTTGTCTCCCACATGTTCCACGATGATCTCATCGGATGAACCATGATGTCAAGGACTTAATCAATCCCGTATACAATTCCCTTTGTCTAGCGGTACGATACTTGCCCGAGATTCGATCATCGGTATCCCGATACCTTGTTCAATCTCGTTACTGGCAAGTCTCTTTACTCGTTCCGTAACACATCATCTCGTGATCAACTCCTTGGTCACATTGTGCACATTATGATGATGTCCTACCGAGTGGGCCCAGAGATACCTCTCCGTTTACACGGAGTGACAAATCCCAGTCTCGATTCGTGCCAACCCAACAGACACTTTCGGAGATACCTGTAGTGAACCTTTATAGCCACCCAGTTATGTTGTGACATTTGGTAAACCCACAGCATTCCTACGGTATCCGGGAGTTGCACAATCTCATGGTCTAAGGAAATGATACTTGACATTAGAAAAGCTTTAGCATACGAACTACACGATCTTTGTGCTAGGCTTAGGATTGGGTCTTGTCCATCACATCATTCTCCTAATGATGTGATCCCGTTATCAACGACATCCAATGTCCATGGTCAGGAAACCGTAACCATCTATTGATCAACGAGCTAGTCAACTAGAGGCTTACTAGGGACATGGTGTTGTCTATGTATCCACACATGTATCTGAGTTTCCTACCAATACAATTCTAGCATGGATAATAAACGATTATCATGAACAAGGAAATATAATAATAACCATTTTATTATTGCCTCTAGGGCATATTTCCAACAGTTACTACAGAGCGGGATGTGTTTCGTACTTAGGCGAGTACCTGACCGCAGCTAAGTCTTCAAACGAGAAAACTTAGGCGAGTACCGGACTGCAGCTAAGCCCCCGAGTGGGAGGACTGCTCTCCACTCGGTAGGATTTTTCAAACTTAGGTGAGTGCCTGACTGCAGCTAAGTCCTCAAGCGAGAGAACTTAGGCGAGCACTGGACTGCAGCTAAGCCTCCGAGTGGGAGGGCTGCTCTCCACTCGGTAGGATTTTTTGTTTTTCAAACTTAGGCAAGTACTGGACTGCAGCTAATCCCCCGAGTGGGAGGGATGCTCTCCACTCGGTAGGATTTTTTCAAACTTAGGCGAGTGCCTGACTGCAGCTAAGTCCTCAAGAGAGAGAACTTAGGCGAGTAC
>NC_041388.1:425027283-425069915 GCF_002162155.2 Triticum dicoccoides | reverse complement strand
AGTGCCTGACTGCAGCTAAGTCCTCAAGCGAGAGAACTTAGGCGAGTACTGGACTGCAGCTAAGCCCCCGAGTGGGAGGGCTGCTCTCCACTCGGTAGGATTTTTTCAAACTTAGGCGAGTGCCTGACTGCAGCTAAGTCCTCAAGCGAGAGAACTTAGGCGAGTACTGGACTGCAGCTAAGCCCCCGAGTGGGAGGGCTGCTCTCCACTCGGTAGGATTTTTTTTCAAACTTAGGCGAAACGGATTCGCAGCTAAGGCTCCGAGTGGGAGGCTGGCTCGCCACTCGGTAGGAAATCGTTTTTATAAACTTAGGCGAAGCGGATTCGCAGCTAAGCCACCCACTAGGGGATTTCTTACATAAACAAAAACAATAATAATCACTGCGAAAATTATAATGCTCTTGTCTTTGATAAATAAACTACAGGAGTTTTTTCTTATTACATCTTATCTGAATTATAACTCAAGTATAAAAGGGGCAGAGTAGCTCTGCATTCCAGGATCGTGGCTCATCAATCTGGCGACCGACATTGTAGAGGTGGTATGCTCCATTGTGGAGGACTCTGGTGACTATGAAGGGGCCTTCCCAAGTAGGAGCGAGCTTGTGTGGTTTCTGCTGATCCACTCGGAGGACTAAGTCTCCTTCTTGGAAGGCTCGGCTCTTCATGTTTCTGGCATGGAATTGACGCAAGTCTTGCTGATAGATGGTCGATCGAATCAAGGCCATTTCTCTTTCTTCTTCTAGGAGATCGACTGCGTCCTACCGGGCTTGTTCTGCTCCATCTTCAGAGTAGAGCTCGACTCGGGGATCGTTGTGAAGCAGGTCACTCGGTAAGACTGCCTCGGCTCCGTAGACCAGAAAGAATTGGGTTCTTCTGGTCGATTGATTCGGGGTTGTTCTTAATCCCCAAAGGACTGATGGAAGCTCGTCGACCCATGCACCTGCTGCGTGCTTGAGATCACGCATCAATCGGGGTTTCAGTCCTTTGAGAATCAGGTCGTTCGCTGTTTCTGCTTGCCCATTCGACTGGGGGTGAGCGACCGAAGCATAGTCGACTCGAGTGCCCTGAGAGGCGCAAAAGGCCCTGAATTTGTCGGAATCGAAGTTTGACCCGTTGTCGGTGATGATGTTGTGTGGAACTCCATATCTGAATATCAACTCTCTGATGAAACTGATAGCGGTGCAAGCATCAAGATTCTTGATAGGCTTGGCTTCAATCCATTTGGTGAACTTGTCGACTGCTACCAGCACATGAGTGAAGCCGCTCCTGCCTGTTCTCAGTGGTCCAACCATGTCCAGCCCCCAAACAACGAAGGGCCAGACGAGTGGAATGGTTTTCAGGGCTGACACGGGCTTGTGCAGCATATTGGAGTAATACTGACATCCTTCATATTTGTCGACTATCTCTTTTGCCATCTCATTGGCTCTTGGCCAGTAGAACCCCGCTCGGTATGCTTTAGCCACAATGGTCCGAGAGGACGCATGATGACCACAGGTCCCCGGGTGGATATCGTTAAGGATCATCTGACCTTCTTCTGGTGTAATACACTTCTGGCCGACCCCAGTCGCGCTTTCTCTATATAACTGTCCCTTTATGACTGTAAAGGCCTTGGATCGATGGATGATCTGTTGAGCCTCTTCTTCGTCTTCTGGGAGTTCTTTCCTTAGGATGTACGCGATGTACGGTTCTGTCTAGACGGGAGTGATAACCAAGACTTCCATGATCAAGTCGACCACAGCTGGAACTTCAACTTCAGTCGGATCTGTGGCGCTTTTTGGCTGCGGGGCCTCTTCAGTGAAGGGATCCTCCTGGACTGATGGTGTGTGGATGTGTTCCAAAAACACATTGTTGGGAATGGCTTCTCTTTTGGAACCTATTTTTGCCAGATCGTCAGCTGCTTGATTTTTCAGTCGGGGTATGTGATGAAGCTCTAACCCCTTGAATTTCTTCTCCAACTTTCTCACTGCATTGCAATAACCAGTCATGGCTGACTTCTGACGTCTCATTCCTTCATCACTTGATTAACCACCAAATCTGAGTCGCCATAGACCATGAGGCGATGGACGCCGAGTGAAATGGCCATGCGCAACCCATATAAAAGTGCTTCATATTCTGCCTCGTTGTTAGAGGAATCAAAGTGGATTTGAAGAACATATCTGAGTTTATCTCCTCTGGGGGAGACCAACACCACCCCGGCGCCGAAACCATTTAGCATCTTGGAACCGTCGAAGAACATGGTCCAATGCTCCGAGTGAACCTGAGTCGGCGGTTGCTATTCAATCCACTCGGCGACGAAATCCGCGATTGCCTGGGACTTGATAGCTTTCTTTGCCTCAAACTTGATATCTAGAGGAAGGAGTTCAATCGCCCATTTTGCCGCTCGACCAGTTGCGTCCCTGTTATGCAAGATCTCTGACAACGGAGCATCGCTGACGACTATAATGCAATGATCAGAGAAGTAGTGGGCAACTTTCTTTGTGGTCATATAAATCCCATATACGAGCTTCTGATAATGAGGATATATTTGCTTCGATGGGGTCAAGACTTCAGAAATATAATACACTGGGCGCTGAACTTTGAAGGTTTTCCCTTCTTCTTCCCGCTCGACCGTAAGTACCATACTGACGACTTGTCCTGTGGCTGCAATGTAAAGAAGCAAAGGCTCCTTGCTGATTGGGGCAGCAAGCACCGGCTGGGTGGAGAGCAGAGCTTTGAGCTCTGGGAACGCTGCGTCAGCTTCAGGAGTCCACTCGAACTTGTCAGACTTCTTCATCAATCGGTAAAGAGGCAATGCCTTTTCACCGAGACGAGATATGAATTGACTTAGGGCGGCCAAGCAACCAGTAAGCTTCTGAACATCGTGCACTCGCACAGGACTTTTCATTCGGAGTATAGTACCGTCTTTTTCTGTATTGGCGTCGATTCCCCGTTCGAAAACGAGAAAACCGAGTAACTTTCCGCCAGGAACCCCGAATGTGCATTTTGATGGATTAAGCTTGATATCAAACCTTCTGAGGTTGGCAAAGGTTTCAGCAAGGTCGGTCAGTAGGTCGGAACCCTTTCGTGACTTGACCACAATATCATCCATGTACACCTCCACATTCCGACTGATTTGGGTGAGCAAACACTTCTGAATCATCCTCATGAATGTGGCTCCGGCATTCTTGAGGCCGAATGGCATGGTAACATAACAGAAGCACCCAAATGGAGTGATGAAAGCTGTTTTGATCTCGTCAGGCCCATACAGACGGATCTGATGGTACCCGGAATAGGCATCTAAAAAAGACAGTCGCTCACATCCCGCAGTCGAGTCGACTATCTGGTCGATGCGGGGGAGAGGAAAATGATCTTTCTGGCAGGCCCGATTGATATGTTTAAAGTCAATGCACATGCAAAGTGAATTTTCCTTCTTGGGGACCATGACAACATTGGCGAGCCACTCGGAGTGGTAGATTTCTCGGATGAACTCCGCCGCTAAGAGCCGAGCCACCTCTTCGCCAATGGCCATTCTCTTCTGGACGACGGACCGTCGGAGATGTTCCTTGACAGGTTTTACTTTTGAGTCGACTCTTAGGCGGTGCTCAGCCAGCTCCCTGGGAACACCCGGCATGTCAGAGGGCTTCCATGCGAAAATGTCCCAGTTCTCACGGAGGAACTGGATGAGCGCTTCTTCTTATTTGGAGTTGAGTGTTGTCGAGATATGAGTTGGAGCAGCGCTGGGGTCGGTCGGGTGGATGTGAGCTGTCTTCGTATCGCCAGTCGACTGAAAAGCTGACTCTGTAGCGGGCTTCTTGGCTTGCAACAAATCACTTGGGTCTGTAGTCTTCTGGTATTCCTGCAACTCCACCACTGCCATCTGAGCATCAACGATCTTCGAACCTTTCTGAAAACATTCTTCCACTTTCTTCCGATTGCCCGTAATAGCGATCACTCCTTTGGGGCCAGTCATCTTCAATTTGAGGTACACGTAACATGGTTGGTCCATGAAGCGTGCATAAGCCGGCCTCCCCAAAATAGCATGGTAGGCACTCTGGAAGTTTACAACTCCGAATGTCAACTTTTCTTTGCGGTAATTTTTGGAATCACCAAAAACCACATCAAGAGCAATCTGGTCGAGTGATTCAGCCTTCTTCCCAGGAATGACTCCATGGAAACTCATGTTGCTGGCACTGAGTCTGGACATCGGAATGCCCATCCCTTTCAACATCTCAGCATACAATATGTTCAAACCACTGCCACCATCCATCAGGACTTTGGTCAGTCGAGTGCCTTCAACAACTGGGTCGACCACCAAAGCTTGCCTCCCAGGGGTGGCGATGTGCGTTGGGTGGTCAGACTTGTCGAATGTTATGGCAGTCTGAGACCATTTTAGGTAACTAGGTGTCGCCGGAGCGACCATATTCACCTCTCGGTTAATAACTTTCAGTCGACTTTTGCTTTCAACATCGGCAAAAATCATCAGAGTGGAATTGACCTGAGGGTATCCGTCATCACTGTCTTCTTTGTCCTCGACCTTGTCCGACTCCTTTTCCTTACCTTTGGGCTGCTTGCCCTGGAACTGCTGGATCAAGAGTCGACACTGTCGAGTGGTATGTTTCGGGTAAATGAAATTACCCTCTTCATCTTTCTTTGTGTGGACGAGACATGGTAAGTCCAACACATCATTTCCGTCCTGGTCTTTAACCTTTTTGGGGTTCCAAGGTCCTTTAGGTTTCCCTTTAAACTTTCCTTGGGTTAAAGCCAAGGCTTCCCCGGGAGCCGCTGGCTCGGCTTTCCGCTTCTGTTTCCGATTGGAATTTCCTCTGGTTTCTTGGGCGACTGACTTGAGCTTGCCACTCCTGAGTCGATCCTCATCTTCACCATTAGCGTACTTGGTGGAAATCTCCATCATCCGATTCAGGGACATATCTCCGGTTCGACCGAATTTCAAATTCAGTTCTCTGTACTTGACGTCTTCCTTGAAGGCACAAACTGCTTGGTGGTCAGGCACATTCTCCACCGAGTGATGTAACGTGATCCACCTCTGGATGTAATCCCTCAAAGTTTCGTTCGGCTTCTGCACGCAAGACCGCAGTTCCGTCAGCCCTACCGGTCGCTTGCATGTGCCTTCAAATGTGGTGACGAACACTCGGGAGAGATCTTCCCAAGTGTAAATGCTGCTAGGCGCTAACTGGTTCAGCCATGCTCTGGCCGAGCCCTCCAACATGAGAGGCAGGTGCTTCATGGCCACTTCATCATTGTCGCCGCCAATCTGGACGGCCACTCGGTAGTCCTCAAGCCAAGTATCGGGCTTGGACTCGCCAGTGAACTTACTGACTCCAGTCGCCAACTTGAAGTTGGGAGGAATCATAGCGGCCCTGATGGCTCTACTAAAGCACTCTGGCCCCGAAACATGTACTCTGCTGCTGGTAGGTGCATCTCTGTTGTGACCTTCTCAGTGAGCCCTGTTCCTGTCGACCAAACCTTGGACGAGAATGGATCTCGCATCAAAGCCTGGCCCTCTGGGGTCGACTGGAATCCTTCGCCCACCACTATGAGGGCGCCTGTCATCTTGCTGGCGAGGCACATACGACCCGCTCCTCGGGGGAGGCGTGGGCACTCGACGTCGACTGTCACGATCGACTCGGTGATCATACTACTCATGGTTCCTATACTAGTCATGCCGGTCTCCACGTCCCTCACGCCTCGAGGGCGATCTTGGGCTGTGAGCCGACTGGACTGTGTCCGCGGCAACGGATCTGCTGTGAATCCTGTTCCGCGACTGAGAAACAGCGGAATTCTGGTCTCCTGCTGCCCGAAGTAACGCTCTGATCTGCAGCAAGCCTCTGCCAGCCTCCGACTGGGAAGTCTGAATCGACTTCGCTATACGGGCAGCTGCTAAATTCTGAATCGGAGTTCGATATACCTATGGGGGCGGGAAGAGCTGACGTCGACTGGATTCAGGAACCCGTTGTCGCGCACGCTCGTCGAGTGCTCACTGGAGGTTCTCCAGTCGAGTGCGCTCGGCCAAGTTTGCCAGGCGCGCGTCTTCCAAGGCGCGAGCCTCGGGGGTTTCTCCAACGATAGGAGTGTGCAGTGCATCCACGTTCCGGCGGCGAAGTTCTTCTCTCTGCAGCAACGTGAGAGGCTCAGGAAGATACTCCTCATGGGGACGCGACGGGTCGCCTCCACCCGTGCCTCCGTCAGTGCAGGGAAAACCGGGAGGACTGGGCAGTCCATCGACCATCAGAACCTCCGCCGCCGGATCGCCGTTGTCGCACTCGGATACGGTCTCTGCGGAGCCAGTCGACAGGTCGAACATGCCGTAGAGGGATTCGTCGGGCTCGATTGCCGCGACTTGAGGGGTGGCCGACTGACGTGCCACTGCGTGTCTCACCCACCGCTGAAGTCTCGACCGACCGGAGCGCTTGCGCCGGCGGGAAACGGGGAGGGAGGACAACACAGGAGCCGACCGGTAGGGGGTCGACGGTTGCCGCAGGAGAACGCCGTGGACGCACGCGCTAAAGTGCGTTGCCCTGCGAACAGGGAGTGCGTCCATGTCGAGCGGAGCCTCCTGGAGCCAAGCAGAGTCGTCGACGATGAACGTGAGCGCACCGAGACGGATCTCGCGGCCCTCCACCAAAACTCCACCGAAAACCATGATGATTCGGGTTGGAAAAGGTCGCAACTCCTCCAACAAACGCTAAAACACCGGCCCCACGGTGGGCGCCAACTGTCGTGGTTCCAAGTTTGACAGTAGTGTAGGGGGTAAGTATGGAGAGGCAAGATCTTAGCTATGGAGAAGTTGTAAGAACGCAAGGTTTACGAGTTCAGGCCCTTCTCGGAGGAAGTAATAGCCCTACGTCTCGGAGCCCGGAGGCGGTCGACTGGATTATGAGAGTATGAATTACAGGGGTGCTGTAAGTGCATCTAGTGCCACCCCTAGTTGGTTTTGGAGTATTGACGACAAACCTAGTTGAGGGACTAATGTGTTTGTGAGAATTGCAGGATAACACAGGTAGAAGTCCCTCATTGATTCGGTTTTCCTACCAGAGATGACCCCTAAAAATGTATGAAGACATTGATGTCAAAGGTGGTATATGAAGATATTCACATTGAAGACTATGACAAGAGAAGACATCGCATGAAGCCTATGGAGCTCGAAGACTTAGATCTTTCGTAGTTCTTTTTCTTCTTTGTTGAGTCATAGGAACCACCATACTGTTAAGTGGGGTCCAAGAGAACCAGTCAGAATGACTGAAGTGATGCTTAAATAAAACCTATGTCTTTGAGTGAAGACTATGAGAGCAAATCTTGTCCAGAGTCGGACAAGTCAGCTTTGCTTGTAGCCCAAGTAAAGTTGCTGTGTGAGTTTGAAATCTGACCATTGGAACACGTGTCAGTTCCTTAGTGACCCAGGGCCATTTCGGACAAATCAGGTCGGGTTGCCTAGTGGCTATAAATAGCCCACCCCCTACAACCATAAACGGTTGGCTGCTCAGAGTTAGAGTACGACTTTTGTCGTTTGAGAGCAACCCACCTCGAAGCCTTTGAGAGAGAATTCCTTGCGAGGATAAAGCCCTAACCACCCAGAGCCAAAGAGAATTAGGCATCACTTAAGTCTTCTTATCTGTGTGATCTGAAGACTTATTACACTTGAGGACTGTGAATCCTCCAGCCGGTTAGGCGTCGCGTTCTGAGCATCCAAGAGACATTGTGGATCGCCGGTGAACGAAGTCTGTGAAGGTTTGGGAGTCTACCTTGAAGACTTACCAGAGTGATTGGGCGAGGTCTGTGTGACCTTAGCTCAAGGGGAATACGGTGAGGACTGGGTGTCCTGAGCTGCGTGTTCAGGACTGGGTGTCCGGGACTGTGTGTCCTCAGGTTTAAATACCTAGCCGCCCTAACCAGACGTATAGTTGTCACAGCAACTGGAACTGGTCCAACAAATCATTGTCTTCAACGAGTCACTGGTTTCATCCTTCCCTTCCCTTTACTTATTGTTACTCCTTTTGAAGTCATTGTATGTTTGCACTATCTTTTGTCTTCACTGAGTGACTGCGTGTTTTGTTTGGCTTCATAACATCTTCCTACCTGATCCTTACTACATTGCTGCTATTAGTCATTGTGCTCTCACTCCATTGAATACTTGACTATGGTTTGCCCAGTGTAGTCTACCTTCCGTTGCATGGTAATAGGTTTATCTCTATCGTTTGTCTTTGAAACTTCCACGTTTTGAAGACTTTCATAAAAATCGCCTATTCACCCCCCCTCTAGTCGATATAACGCACTTTCAATTGGTATCAGAGCAAGGTACTCCCTTGTTCTGTGTGATTCGGTTTAACCACCTGGAGTTTTAGCTATGTCGACTGCAGGGATAATTAAAGTCTCCGTTGCATGCCCCGTCTTTGATGGAACTGCATATCCCTACTGGAAGAATAAGATGCGCATGCATCTAGAAGCCATTGACGTCGACCTATGGTATGTCGTCAAGAACGGCGTTCCCAAGGATGGAGAAGGTGTCACTGCTGCTGATGTCAAGAAGTTCGTTCAACTGGACTCTACTGCCAAGAATATCATCTGTGGTCATCTAACCAAAGGACAATATGGCCGCATGAGTGCTTTGGAAACATCTAAGCTGGTCTGGGACTGGCTCTCCAAGGTCGACGAAGGCGTCTCAACCCAGAGAGATCAGAGAATCAGTGTCCTTCGCAACCTCCTCAACCGCTTCAAGAGAAATGACAATGAGAATGTCTAGCTCACATTTGATCAACTCACTGACATCACGAATGAGCTTCAAGCCCTTGGCGCTACTGAGATCACCAAGCATGAAGTCGTCAAGACACTACTGAGATCACTTGACAGTTCGTTTGACACCCTAGCCCTGATGATTCAAGAACGTCCTGATTTCAAGACACTCGATCCGTCTGACATACTTCAGAGGCTCAACACACATGAGTTTCAACTTTCTGAGAAAAGAGATATCTACGGTCTAAACTATGGGCGAACTCGTGCCTTGAAGGCAAAAGCTGTCTCCTCATCTGAAGAAGAATCTGACAACAGTTCTAATGATCCTGAAGACATTGGAAGGGAACTTGCTATGCTTGTGAAGAAGTTCCAAAAATTCACCAAGAAGAAAGGTTTCAGAAAGTCTTCTCGATCAAGCTCAAGGAATGATGAAGTTTCTGCTCATGACTACAAGAAGAAAACATGTCACAAGTGCAAGAAACCTGGCCACTTCATCTCTGAGTGTCCGCAGTGGGACAATGAGAACAAAAAGAAGAAGAAGAGCAAGGAATATGACTCTGACGACAAGAAGAAGAAGAAATACTCAAAGTCTTCTTCCAAGTCTTCCTCAAAGTCTTCATCACACAAGAAGAGATCATCTGGCAAGGCACGTGCGTTTGTTGGCAAGGAAATGGATTCAGAGGAGGAGTCCGCTTCTGAGGAGGCAGAGGTGGAGTCTCAGGAGGAGTACGATTCTGGCGTCGCAAGTCTGGCTACAGCATACGTTGCCAAGTCCATCTTCAACACTGAAGACAATGACTTCATCACCGACACCGATGCAAATGACAAGGACTACTCCGCTCCTACCTACTGCTTCATGGCACGCGGTGCCAAGGTAAACACACGCACTACTCACTATCAAACATCTAGTGACGATGACTCTGATTGTGGTTCAAAATCCAGCTACAAAACACTTGCTAAAATTGCAACTGAACAACAGAAAGCCATGGAACATATTCAAAAACTGTTAGACAAAAGCAATGATCTGTTAGGCGCTGAAATGACTCGTTCTGAGTCCTTAATTGAAGACATAAAAAATCTTCACGTTAAGTATGAGGAACTTGAAAGTCGTCATGAAACGCTCTCAACAACTCATGAAAAGCTTTCCTATGATTATCTTCAAAGGAAGCAAGATCTTGAGAAATTGAGAGTGGCTCATGAAGATCTTCAAAAGGAAAATGAGTCACTTGGCGCCAAATAGATCAGTTCCGCTCAGGAAGGATTTGAACCACCATGTCTTAAATGCATTGAGTGTGATAATGCTACTACTATTGTTGAATGTTCTACTGCTGCTACTGTTGCAATATCTTCAACTGTTGATGTGGGAACTAACCCCTCTGCTGAGGATTCCACTGCTATTGCTGATGAGAATGCTAGGTTGAAGACATTGCTTGAAACAGGGATGTACAAAAGTCTCAAAGGGCATCATACACTATGTGATGTCCTCAAAAGACAGATCCTGAACCGAAACCCTAGGAAAGAGGGTGTTGGGTTCGTAAGGAAAATGAATGATGATGGCTCTTACTGGAAACCTGAGCAGTACCCCAAAACCACATGGGTTGCTGCAAAGGAACCTTCAGCAGATCCATCCAATCTATCTGGCTTCACTTGTGCTAACCCCGTTGTCATTGATGAATCCTTTTATACAAACTATAAATTGTTTAAGAATCAGAATGGTGAAGTGTTTGCCAGGTACATTGGTACTAACTGCAGGAATGGACCGCCTACGAAGAAGATCTGGGTGCCAAAAAAGTGTTTGGAAAATCTTCCTGTGAATGTCATCACGACACCACAGATGAAGAAGATAAACCCCAAACCACAGGCTTCATACGGCCCAAAGGCTTCATACAGACAGAGGACTCACCTGAGTCGCACTAACGCAAATGTTTTGCAGGGAAACCATGCTCAGGCCTATGAATATAAGTGCGGTTCATCGAACCGCCATGTTCATAAGATCAAGAACTATTCTGCTTATTCTTATGAGTACTATTGTCCGCCTGCAAGACTTTTTGCTAGGGCTCCAAAGCCAAAGTTCTCAGACGCTGCACTTAGACTTATTGCTTCTAAGCCACCATTGAAGATGTGGGTGGCTAAAAAGCTTAACTCTCTCTTGCAGGGAAAGGTCTCCAGCAGAAAACCAAAATCGTCTGACGCTATTGCTGGGGACCTTGAACATCTTGTAGGGTGCAAGATCAAATGCCCGAATGGTCTTACTATGTACTTCGTTCCTGAATCACTTGCTACTCTCCCTATTAGTCCTAATATGGATCTAAGCTTTCATAACCCACTGGTTCGTCAAATGTTTTTGCTTCACAATTCTCTTCGTGAAGCCTATCCCCCTAACTGCACTGTAGGGTACGACACTAGCGTCTTCAGAATGGATTATTGATAGTGGGTGTACCAATCACATGACTGGCAAAAGAAGCCTTCTTATGGACTCAACCTTACGTCCATCCGACAAGAGTCACATCACATTTGCTGACACTGGTAAAAGTAAGGTATTGGGTCTAGGTAGAGTTGCAATCTCAAAGGATCAACACATGGATAAAGTCATGCTTGTTGAATCCCTTGGCTTCAACTTAATGTATGTCTCAATGCTTTGCGATTTGAACATGATCGTAATATTTGAAAATATCGCTGCCTTGTTCTAATGGAATCTGACAAGTCTCTAGTGTTTGAAGGGTATCGGAAAGATGATTTGTACGTGGTAGATTTCTCAGCAGGACCACAGCTTGTCGTATGTCTTCTAGCGAAAGCTTCAGAATGCTGGCTCTGGCATCGGAGGCTAGGGCATGCTGGCATGAGGAACCTCCACACCCTTGCAAAGAAGAAGCATGTCATAGGCATCGAGGGCGTCAAGTTCAAGAAAGATCACTTATGTGGTGCCTGTGAAGCAGGAAAGATGACGAGGGCCAAACATCCCTCGAAGACAATCATGACAACTACTCGACCCTTCGAACTGCTCCACATGGATCTTTTCAGTCCCACTCATTACTCGACTCTTACTACTACTGCTTGTCTCTATGGCTTTGTCATTGTTGATGATTATTCTAGATATACTTGGGTGCACATAATCCTCTACAAGACTGAAGTGCAGGATGTCTTCAGATGCTTCGCCAATCGAGCAATGAACAACTATGGCGCCAAGATAAAGCACATCAGAAGTGACAATGGCACTGAATTCAAGAACACCGGCCTTGATACATATCTTGATACCTTGGGCATCACACATGAATTCTCAGCCCCGTACACGCCATAGCAGAATGGCGTCGTCGAATGCAAGAACAGAACACTCATTGAGATGGCCCAAACGATGCTTGATGAATACAAGACTCCAAGAAAATTCTGGCCTAAAGCCATTGATACTGCATGCCATACAATCAATCGTGTTTATCTTCACAAGCTTCTGAACAAGACATCTTATGAGCTCCTTACTGGCAAGAAGCCAAATGTCAGTTACTTCAGAGTATTTGGCGCCAGGTGCTGGATCAAGGATCCACATCACACTTCAAAATTTGCACCAAAAGCACATGAGGGTTTTATGCTTGGATATGGAAAGGATTCGCACTCCTACAGAGTCTTCAATCTCTTTCATTATAAAGTGGTTGAAATAGTGGATGTGCGGTTTGATGAGACTAACGGTTCACAAAGAGAGCACCTCCCAAATGTGCTAGATGAAGTTCCATCCAGCGAATCAATCAAGCTTATGGGAACTGGAGAAATCATACCCTCTGAAGCTCAACCTGAAGAGGAACTTATCATCTCCGCACCTGATCAACCTGAAGACAATGCTCAGCCTGAAGACAATCCCACTAACAATGACAATGATCAGCAAGAGCAAAACCTTCGCCCTGTACATCCTCGTGTTGCCAATGAAGTGCAGATTGAGAGAATAATTGATAGCATCAATGCACCCGGTCCGCTCACTCGTTCAAGGGCAACTCAGCTAGCAAATTTCTGTGGGCACTTCGCGTTCGTCTCAATAACAGAACCCAAGAAAGTTGAAGAAGCCTTCATGGAACCTGAATGGATGCAAGCTATGCAAGAGCTTCAACAGTTTGAGCTGAATAATTTATGGGAACTGGTTAAGCATCCTGATCCTTGGAAGCACAACATAATAGGCACCAAATGGATATACCGCAACAAGCAAGATGAGCATGGTCAAGTTGTCAGAAACAAAGCTCGTCTCGTTGCTCAAGGATATACTCAAGTGGGAGGCATTGACTTCGATGAAACATTTGCTCCTGTGGCTAGACTTGAAGCCATGCATACTGCTGGCCTATGCAAATCATCATAACATACTTCTATATCAAATGGATGTGAAGAGCGCCTTTCTCAATGGCAAGATTGAAGAAGAAGTGTATGTTGCACAACCGCCTGGCTTTGAAGATCCAAAACATCCTGACATGGTATACAAGCTCAACAAGGCACTGTATGGCCTCAAACAAGCCCCTCGGGCCTGATATGACATACTCAAATACTTCCTAAAGAGCAAAGGCTTCATACCTGGTTCCCTCGACCCCACTCTCTTCAGGAAGACATATGATGGTGAACTATTTGTGTGCCAAATATATGTGGATGACATTATCTTCGACTGCACCAATCAGAAGTACAGTGAAGAGTTTGGATATATGATGCAAGAGCAATGTCAGATGTCCATGATGGGAGAGCTGAAGTTCTTCCTCGGTCTTCAAATACGACAGCAACACAACGGCATCTTCATATCTCAAGAGAAGTATCTCAAAGATTGCCTGAAGAAGTTCGGTATGCAAGACTGCAAAGGCTTCACGACGCCAATGCCAGCCAAGCATCATCTGGGTCCTGACGACAATGGTAAAGAGTTCGACCAAAAGGTATACCGCTCCATGATTGGTTCTTTGCTTTATCTATGTGCATCTAGGCCAGATATTATGCTTAGTTTTTGCATGTGTGCTCGGTTTCAAGCGGCACCAAAGGAGTCGCATCATTTAGCTGTGAAGAGAATTCTTCGATATTTGGCTCACACCCCAACTCTAGGATTATGGTATCCAAAGGGCTCAGAGTTTGATCTGGTTG
Source organism: Triticum dicoccoides (assembly GCF_002162155.2). Lineage (NCBI taxonomy): Eukaryota > Viridiplantae > Streptophyta > Magnoliopsida > Poales > Poaceae > Triticum > Triticum dicoccoides. The sequence goes on along the minus strand of NC_041388.1, from coordinate 425,056,094 downwards.
GATTCTCGGATGCTGATTATGCTGGTGACAAAGTGGATCGCAAGTCTACATCAGGCACATCTCATTTTCTGGGACGATCACTTGTATGTTGGTCTTCAAAGAAGCAGAACTGTGTATCTCTCTCCACTGCTGAATCTGAATACATTGCTGCTGGATCTTGCTGCGCTCAGCTTCTGTGGATGAAGCAAACACTCAAGGACTATGGCATTCATCTGAAGCAAGTGCCACTCTACTGCGACAATGAAAGCGCCATCAAGATTGCCAACAACCCAGTTCAGCACTCGAAGACAAAACACATTGAAATTCGTCATCACTTTCTCAAAGATCATGTTGTGAAGAAAGATATTGATATCATACACGTCAACACTGAAGAGCAATTGGCAGATATCTTCACCAAGCCCTTGGATGAAAAGAGATTCTGCAAGTTATGGTGTGAGCTAAATATCTTGGAATCCTCAAATGTCCTGTGATCAGGCACACATCCTAACACTTATGCATATTGATGACTTAGATGTGCAACACACGAAGTAAAGTATATCTTCAATCAATGAAGACATACATTCTAAGTGTGAATACATTAATGTGGAATTTGACTTCGGAGCACCACGATAATTATGCGCCGTGTCTGGGTCTAATACTTCCTATACGGTGGGTAACGCCACCACCAAATGTTCTGTTTGAAGTGTTTCACTCATGGCATTACATTTGCTATGTCTTCACATTTGGTTTGGCTTCAATCTCAACATGTCTTCATGATTATCTTCACTATGTTGATTATATATATATATATATACTAGTGTTCTGTCCTCTACAGCATTCACTTATAGCTATGTCTTCTTGTTGAATCTTTTGAACTAAGTGAATGTGATCGGGCCCTAACCTCTCTATGCTTTCTATCTCAAACTCTATCTCTCCAAATCATATGCATTCTATTGAAACTGTCGAATGTCTTCTCTGCGTCCTTGTCAGCAGAAGATACAGAGACAAACATTAAGTCCGTTTTCAATGCTCATTCCTTCACCTGAAACCCGGAGAAGTGGCAATGACCACCTGACAATCCAGGCGTGCGTGGGACGTGGAACAACCCCCGATATGCTGCATGATGGCCACGTGTTCCTCATATGTGAATTGCCAGGGGCACCTGTGTAATAACGCGGTGCCGCCCCTGTACCTATAAATACACACCTCACAGCAGTCATTATCTCTTCTTCCACTCTCGCACGAACCCTAGGGCCACCGCTAGCCCTCGACGACGCCGGCGACGAAGCGCTTCGCTGTCGCAACCTCTCCGACGCCGTCTTCACGCCGACCGCGGACATCGTCTTCTCCGCCGTCGCCGTAGGTGTACTCCGTCGCTAAGTTAGGGCACGGACGATCGAACTGCTCGGCCTCCTCTTCCACTCCGTCTAGCAGTTCTTCATGTGGTAAATAAAACTTCCTTTTTACAGCCCCTTTGATCCTATAGCTTTATCACTTTCTACCACAAGCAGTTTCTATTCACACAAGTTGGATCTCTTTCATACTGCATCTCATAACATGCCTAGTATATTCACTTATGCTTCACAAAGTAGTTAGATTCCTCACTTGTACTGACCGTGGATTCGTACAAATCTGGAACCAACTCCTTATCTATGAGTGAATGTCTTCGCACGATGAGGTCAATGTCTTCTAAACTGATTTATCTTCAAAATCTTCTGAGAATGCATATAACCTCTTCCCCTTCCCTCGCACCTTAATGCTGTCACAGGTACATGTCCGTGGGAGAATCCCTTGGTTCTCATAGTCTGCATTCATTTGAAGAATTCTTATAGTATCACATAAATTCTCCCGAAGCCAGTTCCTGTCTGTCCAGCAAGCGAAAGCCCTTGAAGCCTTTGAACGTATTGAAGCCTTTCAGTTTAAAGTTCATGGCTTCAAAGAAATCAGCAAGGAAGGGTGGCAGAAAGCGTCGAGGAGAAACATCAAGAGATCTGCCTGATGACCTCTCAGAGCTGTACAAGACAGATCCTGAAGAGGATTACAATCAGCACAAGACACGAATCCAATGGATTCGACGCTATTGGGCAGAACAATGGTTCAAGTATAGATTTGTGACAAAGGAATATGCTGAAAAGAAAGCCATCAAGCGACCATGGGGAGACATCCTCTACAAAAATCTTCAACCCAGGACCAGAGATGAAGCCATTGAACAAGGCTTCTATCCCTGCATGGTCCGTGGACCACAGCCTGCGGATGCTGACCCATCGTCACTGCTATGGTGTCGTGACGACAATCTGTTTAAGCGCAACTTCCAGTTTGCCCAGAACTCAGCGAAGCAGAACAAGAAGTCTTTGGGATTAGATTTCAACCCTGGTCCCTCTGCTCCCCGTGCCGATGGAACTCGCGAAGCTGAACCCAATCTTCTTGGGCCCTTCTACAACCTTGAAGGTCTCATCACCCACATAGTGGTTCAAGGGACTGACGTAAAAGAGCCTGCAGATGACGCTGACTCAGATGAAGCGCCTGCAGCGCCGAATCCAAAGAAACTGAAGCAGCCAAAAGCTTCCAAGCCTGCCTCTGCACCAAAGATCTCACGAGCGAAGCCATTGGCAACTGCACCTCCTGAAGACAGTGTGCAGTCTGAAGATTTGTCACGCATCTCCAAGCCCCAGAAGGTCAAGATGCCTCTGCCACACACCGGCCAAGAGCTGACAGTTGCTGCCATTCTGCGCAACGATGCCATTGATCTGTCCAGTGATGAAGATCTTGCAGATGACGCTCTTGAGCAACTCATCAAGAGCAAAGAAGAAGCAGAAATCTTCAATGATCTGCTCTCTTTGACGTGACAATCATCCACAACTTCATTGATGAGTGGTTTGACACACCAAACATCAGCTTCGAAGATCTGCAACTACCCATTGGCCTCACTGTCGCCTTCCATGGCGCCATTGCTTCAGAGCTAGCTCTCGCTCAGCGCATCGTCGAACTGAAGCAAAAGATTGACTATGAAAAGGCTCAGTTCAAGAAGCATATGGCCAAGCTCAGCGTGCAAGAGGTGAAAAACTTCAAGATTATGCTGCACGAGCTCAAAGAAGCCTTTCTCAAGAAACGCACAGAAGCTCAGGGTTATCGGGAGCGCATGAAGAGCCTGGCTGACAAGTGTGTGCAAGGCTACAACAAAGCTGAGAAGCGCAAGGCCCTTGGGCGTCCGGGCATTGATCCCAGGATGGCTGCTAAGCAGAAGAAAAAGCCCATTGTGGCCGAACCTCTCGCACCAAGGCAGGAAGCAGATCCCATTGTCTTCCCAACTAGCATGACTGGCTCAAAGCCAAAGGCCCGATCAACCGCTTCAGAGTTGAAGAAGACGAGGACTGCTGAGGCTAAAGCCAGGAAGAGGAAACATCCTGAAGCCTCTCCTACTGCCCCCTCCAAGAAGAAGAGGAAGACCAAGAAGGAACGGGCTGCTCCCATAGAGCCCTTGATTGTTGAACCCATCTTCATGGTTCACCCTGATGCTGAACCACAAGAACGTCAACTGATTGTCCATGAGCCTGCTTTCACAGAGGCTCATGAAGCTGAAGACTATCCAGCAGCTGATCCCATCGCTGCTGAAGACATTGGTCACCATGACCATGTTGAAGATGATACATTCCTTCCTCAGCTCGAGCACCAACAGGTATCATTGCCTGTGCTAACGCACAGCGAACTCATCAGCATTGGTCGTCCTCTGACGCCAATTGCTCAGGATGCTTCATGGGCTGATCGCCCACAAGAGGAAGAAGACTTTGAGGCCCAGCCAACACCAACTCCACAGGCGTCGCCAGCGTTGCGCAGGCTTCGCAAAGGACCAAGGCCTCCAGTCTCTGCATCTGAAGCTAAAGCTGCTGAAGACATTCCGGCTGCATCAGCCGATGAAGAAGAAGCCCCACAAGCTGCTACTCCCCTGTCCCACCAAGAAGCGGTTCTCGAGGAGAACGTGACTGTGACCGACCCTCCAGCTCATCAAGTGGAGGTTGAAAATCTTGAGGCTGCCACCACCAACACCAATGAAGTCACTGACGTTGTCATGGCTGAAGCTAATGTGGAGCCCTCACCAACAAAAGCACCATAAGTCAGCGAAGCCACTGATCCCACTGCTTCTGTTCCTGCGCCTGCTGCCGGTCCTCAGTTCGACTATCATGTTGAGCACAGGCCTCAGGTACAGAAGCCAATCCCAAGATTGCCCAGGTTCCCAGGTCCTGCATCAGCACCTGGATCCTTCAATATCAATGGCTTCAAAGCAGACAACACTTTCTTCAATAGCTCCAGGAACCCCTACTCAAGGGAAAGAATATCATCTGATCGGTTCTGGAGCTATCCGCAGCGAAGCTATTACTCCTGCATTCTTTACAATCAAGGTCGCATCTTCCCACACAAGCATCTTGACATTGAAGCAATAGCTAGTCTGCCCTGTCTGGAAGAAGCTCTGGATTGCTTCAAAGAGGTTGGATTGCTGCCATTCGTCACCGATCAAGAGCATTGGAATGAAGAGTTGCTGCTCCAATTCTATGCCACACTTCACATCCGCGGGTATAACAGAGATCCGAAGACTTGGGTCCTGGAGTGGATGACAGGAAATGTTCATCACGAAGCCAAAGCCTTTGACATCATTGAGCTCACTGGTCTACCCACTCCTGGCGATCTCTACGAATCTGGCTGTCAACTTCACAGTGAAGCTGTGGAGAGCATTTTTCAGAAGCCTGAACCTAACATGAGTCAGATGCTCAGTATAATGAAGCCATTGCCCCAAGATGCTGCATATCCCAAAGAGTTCTTTGTTGAAGACCTTGAGTATCTGCCAAGGACTATTTATCACATCATAAGGCGAACTCTCTGGCCCATCAAAGGACACTCTCCACATGTCAAGCTGGAAGGTGCAATGAAGACTTTGGTCTTCTATATTCTTCATGGCAAATGTGTAAGTGCATCTAGTGCCACCCCTAGTTGGTTTTGGAGTATTGACGACAAACCTAGTTGAGGGACTAATGTGTTTGTGAGAATTGCAGGATAACACAGGTAGAAGTCCCTCATTGATTCGGTTTTACTACCAGAGATGACCCCTAAAAATGTATGAAGACATTGAAGTCAAAGGTGGTATATGAAGATATTCATATTGAAGACTATGACAAAAGAAGACACGTTATGAAGCCTATGGAGCTCGAAGACGTAGATTTTTCGTAGTTCTTTTTCTTTTGTGTTGAGTCATAGGAACCACCGTACTGTTAAGTGGGGTCCAGGAAAACCAGTCAGAATGACTGAAGTGATGCCTAAACCAAAAACCTATGTCTTCGAGTGAAGACAATGAGAGCGAATCTTGTCCAGAGCCAGACAAGTCAGCTTTGCTTGTAGCCCAAGTAAAGTTGCCATGAGAGCTTGAAATCTGACCGTTGAGACACGTGTCAGTTCCTTAGTGACCCAGGGTCATTTCGGACAAATCAGGTCGGGTTGCCAAGTGGCTATAAATAGCCCACCCCCTACAACCATAAATTGTTGGCTGCTCAGATTTCAGTGCACGGCTTTTGTCGTTTGAGAGCAACCCACCTCGAAGCCTTTGAGAGAAAATTCCTAGCGAGGAGAAAAGCCCTAACCACCCAGAGCCAGAGAACATTGGGCATCACTTAAGTCTTCTTGTCTGTGTGATCTGAAGATTTATTACACTTGAGGACTGTGCATCCCCAGACGGTTAGGCGTCACGTTCAGAGCATCCAAGAGACATTGTAGATGGCCAGTGAACGAAGTCTGTGAAGGTTTGGGAGTCTACCTTGAAGACTTACCAGAGTGATTGGGCGAGGACTATGTGACCTTAGCTCAAGGAGAATACGGTGAGGACTTGGTGTCCTGAGCTGCGTGTTCAGGACTGGGTGTCCGGGACTGTGTGTCCTAAGGTTTAAATACCTAGCCGCTCCAACCAGACGTACAGTTGTCACAGCAACTGGAACTGGTCCAACACATCATTGTCTTCAACGAGTCACTTGTTTCATCTTCACTTCCTTTTTCTTACTGATTACTCATTGTGAAGTCATTGCATGCTTGCTCTATCTTTTGTCTTCACAACGTGAATGTATGATCTGTTTGGCTTCATAACTTCTTCCTACCTGATCCTTATTACACTGCAGCTGTTTGTCATTGTGCTTTCACTCTATTGAATACTTGACCATGGCTTGCCTAGTGTAATCTAACTTCCGCTGGATAGTAATAGGCATATCTTCGCTGTTTGTCTTCATAACTCCCACGTTTTGAAGACTTTCATAAAAATCGCCTATTCACCCCCCCCCCCTCTAGTCGATATAACGCACTTTCAAAATGCTTCAATGCACAGGACTTCTTCATTCGCCAACTTGCTGCATCAGGCTCTGATCTTTTTGGCTTGAAGTTCTACGCCCCATGGGTAATGCGGCTGATCAAACTTCACTCCGCTATCTCATATCAGCCATCTGCTCGCAATCATCGGATCTTTCTGCCTGATGTGGATATGTCTATTGAAGCCATCTATCCTGAGCCTGCCAAGGAACCTCTAAGTCTTCAGAATGCAGAGCATCAAAGTTTTTCTCAGAACATTGAAGAAGTTGAAGCAGTCACTCGTGTGTATCCTTTGGCTGGCACTACACGTGCACCGCATCCTGCTCTCACTGAAGCCACTGATAGCACAATTGCCCAACGACCCAAGAAGTGCACTCGTGTTCTCAATGACCGAGAGCTTCTTGTGGCTCTTCATCAGAAACAGGATAGGCATCATGACTGGTTGAAGCGTCAAATGCAAAGCCTCTTGGTGGATGTTAATCGCATTCGCAATCTTGCCACCAAGAATGCCTTTGTTGCCCATGAAACCTCTCGACGCACATGGAAAGGGTTGACGCTGATGTGTTCTGAAGATGATCTTCAAGAGGATGACTTCTCTGAACGCTTCAAGTTTGACTCCACACCTCCTCGAAGGGCAGTGCTGCGACGAACTCCATCTCTTGAAGACTCTGAGTTCTCTTCCTCTGCTGCAACTGTGAATGCCAGAGTGATCGAGGATGAAGACGATGCTACTTCACCACCACCTCCTTCAGCACGCTTCGACACTGCTCCAAGTTCTTCTGCACCGCCGAACACCACCGACGACCCTCCCGCTTCACCTACTCTTCATTGGAACGAGTAAATGCTCTATGTCTTCAAACCTTTTTTGTCCTTACTGACAAAAAGGGGAGAAGCATATGAGTTTGATAGTCTTCAAGCGGGTGCTTTATACTTTTTGCTTCGTGCTTACAACTCTCGTTTGCTTTGATACAGTTGGTTCTTTGAGTTGTAACACTTAAACTCGATGGTCGTCTGCTACTTATTTGCCACCTCGTGATGCGATGATAAATTCCGCATGTGCGACGATAAATTCCACACTTAGATCATTTTGCAGACGTCCATTTTCCATTATGCATGTCATTATCTTCACATACCTTCACATGCATAGTGGATTGTCATCATAAGTTGAAGAGGATCTCCACAAGCACAACCTGCCATGTGCATTTGCATTCCAAAAGCAAATTACTTATATGCACATCTTCAGGGGGAGCCCTTGCAACTTATGAAGACAATTCCTTATCCTTTACAATTTCACATATTATATTCCCCGTTGAAAACTTCAACTAGTTTGTCATCAATCACCAAAAAGGGGGAGATTGTAAGTGCATCTAGTGCCACCCCTAGTTGGTTTTGGAGTATTGACGACAAACCTAGTTGAGGGACTAATGTGTTTGTGAGAATCGCAGGATAACACAGGTAGAAGTCCCTCATTGATTCGGTTTTCCTACCAGAGATGACCCCTAAAAATGTATGAAGACATTGATGTCAAAGGTGGTATATGAAGATATTCACATTGAAGACTATGACAAGAGAAGACATCGCATGAAGCCTATGGAGCTCGAAGACTTAGATCTTTCGTAGTTCTTTTTCTTCTTTATTGAGTCATAGGAACCACCGTACTGTTAAGTGGGGTCCAAGAGAACCAGTCAGAATGACTGAAGTGATGCTTAAACAAAACCTATGTCTTCGAGTGAAGACTATGAGAGGGAATCTTGTCTAGAGTCGGACAAGTCAGCTTTGCTTGTAGCCCAAGTAAAGTTGCCGTGTGAGTTTGAAATCTGACCGTTGGAACACGTGTCAGTTTCTTAGTGACCCAGGGTCATTTCAGACAAATCAGGTCGGGTTGCCTAGTGGCTATAAATAGCCCACCCCCTACAACCATAAATGGTTGGCCACTCAGAGTTAGAGTACGACTTTTGTCGTTTGAGAGCAACCCACCTCGAAGCCTTTGAGAGAGAATTCCTTGCGAGGATAAAGCCCTAACCACCCAGAGCCAAAGAGAATTAGGCATCACTTAAGTCTTCTTGTCTGTGTGATCTGAAGACTTATTACACTTGAGGACTGTGAATCCTCCAGCCGGTTAGGCGTCGCGTTCTGAGCATCCAAGAGACATTGTGGATCGCCGGTGAACGAAGTCTGTGAAGGTTTGGGAGTCTACCTTGAAGACTTACCAGAGTGATTGGGCGAGGTCTGTGTGACCTTAGCTCAAGGGGAATACGGTGAGGACTGGGTGTCCTGAGCTGCGTGTTCAAGACTGGGTATCCGGGACTGTGTGTCCTCAGGTTTAAATACCTAGCCGCCCTAACCAGACGTATAGTTGTCACAGCAACTGGAACTGGTCCAACAAATCATTGTCTTCAACGAGTCACTGGTTTCATCCTTCCCTTCCCTTTACTTACTGTTACTCCTTGTAAAGTCATTGTATGTTTGCACTATCTTTTGTCTTCACTGAGTGACTACGTGTTCTGTTTGGCTTCATAACATCTTCCTACCTGATCCTTACTACATTGCTGCTATTAGTCATTGTGCTCTCACTTCATTGAATACTTGACTATGGTTTGCCCAGTGTAGTCTACCTTCCGCTGCATGGTAATAGGTTTATTTCTATCGTTTGTCTTTGAAACTTCCACGTTTTGAAGACTTTCATAAAAATCGCCTATTCACCCCCCCCCCCCCTCTAGTCGATATAACGCACTTTCAGGTGCGAACCCTTTACACTGAGGAGGGGGGGCTTATATAGAGTCCGCCAGACCCCTCCGGCCCTCAGTTATGCAGGGTTTTAAGTACATTAAGGTTGGGCGTTACTGGTAACGCCCCTAATAACGTGCTATGATGACCATAAAAGCTACTTAATGACCGACCGTTAGCGTGCGGAGTGACTTTAGGTCTCCTGGCCGTCGGGTGGTTGGATCTTGGTCGAGTGGTTGCTTCTTGGTCGAGTGTCTTCGAGTCCGTCGAGTGAAACACCGCCAAGTCGATTGAAATGTGATTTCTTCTGGAGGTGTCCTTGGGTAGGTCAGTTTGGACAGGTCCATGACCCTACCCTAGGTACATAGCTTCATCACTGCACGTACGGCGTCCTTGTGTATTTCCTTACCTGAGCACAAACTCAGCCACTCGGCTACATGGCTTACGACCCAGCTCACCCGAGAACCAGTACACAGGAGGGAGCTATATAGCACACACACGCCACACCCCACTCCGGCCTGCTCGCTCACGACGCGTTCCACGATCCGCATGCCCAGGCCATGCACACGACGCGCTCGACGCGGCTGGACTCCACATGCATCGTCCACGTCCGCTCGCTAACTACCAAGCATACACACCGGTCACACACGCCGCGCTCCCGATCCGTCCCGCGTGCACACACGCACGCCCGACGCGATCGCCGTGGCTTATGCCCAACACTCACCCTCCTAAGCCACGAACTACAACAGGTGAGTCCATCGTCGTCGATGTCGCCATGGCCGCCGCACCGCACCGCTGCTGCCTCCGCCGTGCCGTCGAAGTCGTTGTAGCCGCCACCGCCCTGACGTCGCTGCCAAGCCTGCCACCATGCCGTCGTGCCCTTCGCGCGCAGTCCCCACGTCCCCGCGCTCCCGCCGCGCACGTACGCGATCTGCGCAACCAGGTCCAGTGCCCTGACGCGGTCCACTCCCGCGGCCACGACGCGTCCGACGCATCCGGTGCGCACCCATAACACGCACCGATCGCGCCCAACTCGCCGCCGCGCTTATTGCCCTACACCGCTGCGTCATCAACCGCAGCGCCTCCACGGTCGTTGCGTCGAGCCGCCGCAGCCTCTGCGCCACCACGCAGGTCCTCCACGGCCTCCTCGTCTCCGCGATCGCCACTGCTTGTTGCGCGCACGGCATCACCGTGCATGGCCGCGCATCGCAGCCGACGTGTCCATGTCCGCCGCGCTCGCCAGGGACGCCGCCACATGCCACGACCACCCCTCGAACCTTGAGGCTCTGATGCCAATTGTTGTTGCCGCGGCCTTCCTCTTCCTCTCGCTCAGCAGCACCTCTCTCCACTCTCTCAGCTCTCGAGGAAGAAGAAAGACGCAAGTACACAAGTGTTTTTTGCCGGAGCACGAACTCCGCCCGCCGCACGTACGGCGTCCTTGTGTATTTCCTTACCTGAGCACAAACTCAGCCACTCGGCTACATGGCTTACGACCTAGCTCACCCGAGAACCAGTACACAGGAGGGAGCTATATACACACACACGCCACACCCCACTCCGGCCTGCTCGCTCACGACGCGTTCCACGATCCGCATGCCCAGGCCGCGCACACGACGCGCTCTTACGCGCTCGACGCGACCGGACTCCGCATGCATCGTCCACGTCCGCTCGCTAACTACCAAGCATGCACACACACCGGTCACGCACGCCGCGCTCCCGATCCGTCCCGCGTGCACACACGCACGCCCGACGCGATCGTCGTGGCTTATGCCCAACAGATTCCACCATTTTATTAAGGACGGCCTCAGTAAAGCTACCACCAAGTAGAATAACTAGAGAGTTGTAGTTGTAGAGTATATGACACGTAGAGGGTAGGGTGTGTACAAGGTTTAGTGTTAGAGGGGCGCAGGAATAGGGGTGGGGGCTATGGCCAGGCAGGAGAAGTGGGGTTATGCCCCACAGGAATATACCATAAGGGGGGGAGGGGGGGTTCAAAATTACTTCAAATACTAAAAATAAAGGAAATAAAAATTAACAAATTGAATTTGATGGGATTTTTTTTGTTTCTATGCAGAATTTTTCAAGTACCTGGTTCTCTGTGCTCGAGACATTAGTGATGAATTGGTATCTTGTTGGTGGATCCATGAAATGCTGGTGATGAATCGCCAACTTACTGGTGGGTTACGCGAGTTAACCATGGTAGATTTAGCAGGCGGTTCATCAGTTCAGATTTACTTTACCTGATGCTTCGCTTGCTTCCATTGTTCTTGCATATACTGGCAGGGGAACATGTCAAGACGGAACATGGTAGATCTGAGGCCATGGAAGCATGTTGCGCGACACGCAAAAGACGGACAAATGCATTGTTGGCTTCTTCTTTTCCTTTTTTTTCTTTTGGAAAGGTTGCTTGCTTCTTTTTGAGGCACGCAGATCTCATCTCGCCCCATGGCGCGACCATTGTTAGTGCTGCTGTGTGCGCATGCTTTATCTTTGGTCGTCTGGTTTTGCTGGCGGTATGGATGGACGATTATCTTAAGAAGCTCGATTGGAACTCGTATGTATGTCTCGCTGTCTGACGTCCGAAGAAACGTGATATATTAACTGAGTACTGATATATTAATATCCATTCAACTTTAGTGTTGGCAGCCAGCATTCTTTTATATCTCACATGTGTCTACCTAACTAGTATGAATGTACTTTGAAAAGCATTAGGGGCATTCTCTTCTCTTTTTGAGAGGAAAAGTGTAAGCAAGTACGTGGACCTCGATATTTCCGACGCACATACCTAAATCCTTATAAAATGTGTATATAGTATCCTAAATTGGTATAGGTGCTTGAGATGCAAAGACAGGAGCCAATTAGTTTTTGAATGTATTACATCCTAAGAAGTTGATATTTGAACGTGTGTACATCGATCAAAAACAGAGATTCATGGACAAGCGCAATTTCCTCAACATGTCGATTGGCATTCGAGGAGTTGGCATTCAAATTTGGGAGATAAATGCCAAACTCTTGGTCATATTCGGGCGAGTGAAGGAACACTCCATCTGTGAAGTGCAACAAAAAAGTAGGATCCCAATACTGGCAGCAGCTCCAACTGAAGCAACTGACGATAGATCAGCATTCCTATGAGAAAAATGGGAAGAAAGAGAAGATGCATAAACGGTAAACGAAGGCGCAGCACGCAACTACTTGTACATACTTGACCTGAAACTACATGCACACATATACCAACCCAGGTTCAGTGACAGCAAAATGCCGTCATGGATTCAGTTCACGCTTCAGTCGTTCAGCAAAAATATCATTAACAGTGTCCCAGGCGCACACTGAATCTTCTCATGCAGGCCGACCACTGCTAGATGCAAATGCAAAAGATGATAGGACACAGCAGAAGCTCGGGTGATAGCACAATTTCTTCAGGCGGCATACATGCATAATAACTAGTCACACATCAGGCGTTTCAGTCGTCAAAAGAAAGGTTCAAAACCGTCCCAAAACAGACACACAAGCAACTGAAAAGACTACAAACAACGACATAGTTCAGTTCAATTTTTTGGCAACCGCGCTTCGACCCCAGCATCATCTCAGTTGCAGCTATAGAACATGCTCAGCATCGAGCCACCGAAACAAGGAAGGCGCCAGATCGCGGAGCGAGAGAGACGGTTGCACCTTATAGCATGCTATCAGTCCTTGCCGGCAGCCTCCTGAAGAAGTTCAGCGGGACAGACGGCATCTTGTGGCGGAACCTCGGGTGCCTCAGGGTGTACAGGCCTGCAAGGAAGACCACAACACGGAATGGTGTGACGTACAGGACGATCGCAGCGATGAAGCAGAAGGTCACAAACAGCGCGGTGGCCCTTGGGTCTCTCCAGCTCAGCAGAGACTGCAGTCTTTCTCCTTGTGTTGCAAGATCACCAACAACAGTCTGGATCCTCCCAGCAACGCTCCGGAGGCGGTCATACCGCATCCTGACGATGTCAGGTGGGCGAGATGTAGGGAAGGTGTCAAACTCTTCATCAAGCTCGTCAGGATGGGCGGTCTCCGCATGTGAGAGGCGAGTGTCCATGTGCGGAGGCTGCCTCGACCGCCACCGGTAGTACCACACTCCAATCAGGAATAGATAGAGAAAGATTGTAGGCAGTATCAGCTCAGGATACAAGACCAGTATCACAAAGAGGACATGGATCAGTATAGTCGTCAGTGGGTTCCTCCAGTGACAGATCTGATCAAACCATCTAGCAACTGCAATCAGAGGGCTCAAGACACCCATGATACGGAAGAAGTTTGCCTTGCTCTTTCTCATGCTCCACATGTGAGAATCCACATCCAGCATGTACTCCACAATTTCTTTTCGCAGTGGCGGTTCTGCACGGCTCAGCCTGGTTGAGACAATGTTGGTTGCTTGGCGTCTTAGGTTATCAACCTGGATCACAGACAACGGGTGTATATAGTGCATCTTGGGCAGCAAGGGCTGTGAATACAGAGTCATCATGTTGAGCAGTGATGAGCATGTGAACCGGACAGCAAGCTGTACCTCACCCATTTTCTTAACGCCAGCAGGTGTCAAAACAATAAGAGGGTATGAGTGGGTATACACCCGATCAGTTTCTAGCGTTGAGAGGCGGATGCGGACCTTGCCAATTCTGGTATCCCGTGCACCATTAGCCTTTTCCCCGCCATTCAAGTGGCAGTTGTCAAATACACCAATAGTGATCACAGTGCATGGATCATGCACTTCCCAAGTGTACTGTTCATTCCACTTGGGAGTGAAACTATCAATGATAGTCCTTGTACGCACCCATTTCTGCCCATACTTAGCAACACAATAAGGGTCAGTCGTGCCGCGTCCATCCTTCGTCTTCATAGGCAACAGGCCCTGCGCAGTCAAGACACCCAGCTCAAGGACCCCAATGTTATGCTTCCACAGCTGTTTGGCAGTTGGCCTTAGATCACTACTGTAATGTGTCGATTCATCCAAGACATGATATCCACCTTCAAGACAAATTCTTAAGTGAATCCTGCTTGAGAACTTGGTCTCCTTCCTCTGCTCACCATCCACCATCACATGCTTCTCAAGATTATACCACTGGCTGTTCAGCAACTTGTGGTCCAGCCTCCGAGCTACATGCTGCAGTGAAATGACAGTTCTCCCAATTACATCATCCTTTCCTGGAGCAATCCTGTCTTCTACACTCAAAATCAGGTGCTCCTCAAATGGCTCAGCTGCAACAAACATCAAGTCCTCATTCCACATTGGATTCAGAGTCCTGCCTGGTGATACTCGGGTTCTAAGAGCCTGGTTTCCTAACATTGCTTTGACATAAACCTCAGGGAACCTGGTCTTGTCATTTGGTATAAGATCTTGTGCTTCAATGACATTGACACGCAGATACCAAAGCTTAGGAGTAAGATAAACTTTTGATCTAATACTTGCAAGGCCATCACCAGGGATTGACGCAGCATCAGAGTGCCAAGCTTCAGGAAATGCTTCATCTGCTTGAGTACCCATCCAAACAGCTAACATCAACTCTCCTTTGACCTTGTGCCCATTCCGTTCTTCCAAGCGATACCATTGTGGAGCCAACGGGCTGTCAGGTGGAACTCGCTTTGGGACCTCATTAAGGTCAAACATAACCCGTCCAATGTAGTCATCTTTAACAAAGTCTTTATCTTTGACGATAATCTCCACTACTGATGCCTGAATGCGCTCCTTTGAGAAGGCAAACACCTGGTTCCACTCAGGATTGGTCTTCTTCTCAAAATGCCGAGTTGTGCCCTTATAATTCCCAAGCTTCACCTCAACATACGGGTCACAACTTCCAGTGAGGTCCTTAGCTGGAAGTTCCTTCGCTTTTACCACTCGAACATAAAGGTACTGCATCTGCTCAACCAGGTCATAGGTGGTGGTGAGCTTGTCACCTGCAGCTGCTCCACCAAGGTGAGGAGTAGTCTCCTTCAAGGAGTACTCCTCCGGGCGGAATGGCCTCTGCATCATCTTGAATGACAGTCTTCAACCAAACAATTTCTACTCAGGATCAGAAAAGGAAAAAAGATACAGCCAACAGCGACTGATTCCCCAGAATAGCTGCAAAATAGAAAATAAGCACGGCCTTTAAATGGTTATTATAGGCAACAAAATGACTGGTTGGTGTACATAAAGAAGAGGAGGTTGGCACCTTTGCAATCAACAATTCAGCCAAGGTCGCTTTCAACCGAACATTTCGTGAGAAAATTCTCCATCTGCCATGTGGGGAAAAACATCTACATCACCAATCTTGAAAAAACATCCGCGACAAGTATAGCGACTGAACTGGGGACACGACAACATAAATCCATTGTACGTATCAAGCAGGACAACAGTAGAGTTATGCTAGCCCTATTCTACACATTGCGGTAACTCAGACTTGAGAAAACGCTGAAACAGCATGTAAGTTGTTGGATCATGAAGAACAGCTAGCCGGTGTTAATTTTGGAACATGAAGAGAACCCACGGCTTTAACTACCAGTCCAAGGAGAACTAAAACAGTACATTCAAACTAGGAAAATAGGAGAAGATCTAGATGCGGCGCCGGGTGCGTGGGATTTAACTAAGCGCTGCATAAAAATAACCTCATATACCTCAAAACGGATGGCAGCAGGAATGTCTGTGCGCATCAGAAAAGGTAAAATATGAATCTAATATAAGAATGGAAACCATGTAAGAACTTGTAAACCGTAGCAGCAGGGAAGAACATGGGACCTAGATCCTCCATCCATTACAAATTCTTTTTACCGTGAACTAGCATCGCTTACCCCTACAGATCTTCCCTCGTGGCAAGCAAGAAAAATAAAATAAAGGGAAAAGCGACAGGGAAGAGCACGGGACTGCGCACTCACGTACCAGATTCCAGCACGCGATCTGAACAACGGGGATCTCGCAAAGGACGGAACCGGAGGAGGAGATATTCGGAATCAGCAGAGATTGGCCGGGAGTCGAGAACAGGAGCAAGGGGGCAATGCTGAAAGATTTCAGTAGATCTTGAGGTGGCCGACCACCGGATCTACACCCGGAGTGGCTCCCCGCCGGCGGTAGGCACTCTCATGGATCGATCTTTGGGTTTTCTCCTCGGCAAGAACCCTAGGTGGGAGCCGAGAGGGATAAGCGAGAGGGGGGCGAGAGTGGGAAGACTGAGGAAGAGTGTGGAAGAGTGAGGGAAAGCGGCGGACAGGGTGGGCTCCGGGGTGGCTTTTCTCATCGGCGTGGGGAGAGGGCGACCGACCGAGGCCACGCGAAGGGCGACCCGGCTGGACCCCGGTCGGCGGCTAGCGCGCGTGCTGCGTGGACCGGGTGCGTGCACCGGCATCGCGAGGGAGGTGTGCGTGTGTGAAGCATTTTTCTGGATCAGCGGCGAGAGTGCGAGAGGGGTGAGGACATGGTCTATCGGTGTTTGGTTGGTGAGAAGCCGCCGAGGAAGTGAGTTGTTTATAGTTGGTTCCTTTATGCGATGATGACGGTGACAAAGTATTCTTGTCGTGAGACCAACTCGTTTTTTAAGGAAAATTTTCATTCCGTTCGCTCGATTCAGGGAGGATTTGGTTTTCTAGAGAGAGAAGAGATGATTTTAATCTTACTTTGGAATTGTTTGCTTCTTCTTTTTTAGGGGAGTTGTTTGCTTCTTAATGTAGTACGTATAATTTGCCCCATCTTACCTTAGGGCTTTGATATGAAATTCTTCTCTTTTTCCAGAAATAATAATTGATCGTCTCTTTTCGTTTGCTCGACCCAAACCGAATCAATCCATCTCTTCTCCCCCGGTTCAAATGATGAACCCTAGTTTTCAGTCGTTGCTCGTCCATGTCGTTGATGGTCGGTACCGCTTCTCATAATGAGAAGCATGCCATGAGGAATGAAATTAGAGACTTGGATCATTGTGTTAAGGAGTTGTAGAAAAGCGAAGATATTTGCGCTAGATTGGTGGTTTGTAATTCCATTTTTTTCCTATTTTAGTGCTTTCAGTGATGCTTGTGAAGCAATGGTAATGCAATTTGGGAACACGCGTGTCCGCTGATCATTTTCGCAAATCCAGCTGGAATAGAAGTGCTTCACGCAGTGAAAGAAAGCTTCAATAAGTTTACCATACGCTGGTCGGTGTGGAGATGTGAGTGGAG
Organism: Triticum dicoccoides; assembly: GCF_002162155.2. Lineage (NCBI taxonomy): Eukaryota > Viridiplantae > Streptophyta > Magnoliopsida > Poales > Poaceae > Triticum > Triticum dicoccoides. The sequence goes on along the minus strand of NC_041388.1, from coordinate 425,038,901 downwards.
AGCGAGTCCTTGTTCGGAGTAGAGCTATCTTTAGGTGTAGGGCTAGCTAGGTATATAGTAATGCTTGCCTTTGGGGTATTTGGTGATGTGCTGAACTGGGGCTATTTTTCGGCGCTTGCGAGCGTCATCTAGTGGTGGTTTTCTCCTCCTTCGGTCGTTCTCCATGGTGGATGGCGATTGTTCAAGAGGGATGCGATGGAAGCTCTGCAAGAAAGACTCGACGGTGCTCCATATCGGGTTGTCTTGGCCTTCCTTCCCTCAGTTTTTGCTACCATGGGTTTGGACGAAGAAAGGGAAGCGAATTCATTTCAGAGTAACCATTGGTTATATTCTCACTCAATTAGTGGTCATTGGTTTTTGAAAATTCAATTTCTCTTGTACCTAACCTAACGGCCATCTCCTGAAATGCCTTTGTCATAGCATGGACGACGTGTCACCTTATTACTCTATTTGATAACAAAAGGGATTCTTCTACGAACACCGATCGACTCCAAAATACTTGGCTCCGACACGAGCTCGCAAACAAGCCGAAAGAGAAAACTAGGGATAGGTGTGGGGAAAAGAGCGGGAGAAGCGTGGGCCCACGTGGGCGGGCATTAGTGACTTTTTAAATTCAATTTCGGAGTAACCGTCAACTAGATCCGCGCGCTTACCTAACGGTCGTCCTTTTCAAAAATGCATTTCCTTCAGGGCATATGTTAACAATCATCTCTTCAAAAAGCTTTTAACGTAACTTTGACGACATATTGTCTCACTCTATCTGATAACACAAAAGGAATGATCTTTTGATATCAGCTCTGGAGTCGAAATACCTAGCACCGACACATGTTTCAAACAAGTTGAAAGAGGAAATGATGAGAAGGTGTGGAATTAGGGGAAGTGTGCGATTACATGGCAAAAAATTGCGACCTTAAGAGTAACAATTGATTGAACTTGCGCACTTCACCAACAAGTCATCGGTTTTAAAAAATACAATTTTCTTCCGGGCAGAAGTTAAGAATCATATCTTCAAAATAACTATTTGTTGTAGAGGATAGTCCATTAATATGTTTGGATTAGAAGGTTTGGTTTGCTATTTTCTATTTTCTAATATAGTGCACTTGCTTACGTGTGCTTTTTTCCTACCCTTGTGCGATGAGTTGCTTCTATTTCCAATTTTGCCCGTCTCAATCCTTGATTGAAGGCCTTGTATCCACACCGACACAACTAAAAATTCTAATGCATGCTCTACCTTGCACCTGACCACCTGACTAGCAAAATGACGTATAGTAATGTCATAGCCGTGACCTGAAACGAAGGCACAATAGAAAATGTAATAAATTTAGCAAGAGAGGGGCTAGAGCTGAAACAGGCGGATGCCCCTTCCTCTCTCTTTGAAATGGTCTATAATTACCTGCTTCATACAATGTTTTCATCATGGTGTATATTGTGTTTGTAGGGATGCAAGTTAAGCAAGAAATATGGATGTGTAATAGTAAAAAAAGTCAAGGTAAGTCTAGTATAACTTTACATGCCACTATACATCACTGGATAATAGCCACATGTTCTTATAGAAAGAAGGTAGGCAGGAATGAGATAGTAGCATGGATGTGTGTCATCTTACCATATATGATGTTCTAAGAACACCATTGGACCTTGCACCGACGCTTGATCCAAACAAAGTCGAAAGAGGAAACAAGTGGAAGGCACGTGAAAAGTCTAGGACAAGTGCATGACTATTTGACGAGTGCTTGCCACCTTTCAAACTTAAGAGAAGACGTTGGTTGAATTCACACTTTTATCAAATTGTCCTCATTTTCCAAAAAAAATAATTCTTTTGAGCAGAACTTAACTATCATCTATCCAAACCTATTTTTTGTGTTTTGGATGGTGTGTCATCTTACCCTATAAAAATGACGATGTTCTAAGAAACTACTCGACTTTGAGTGCCTAGCACCAACACAAGATCCAAACAAAAATGAAGGAGGAAACAAATGTAATGCACGGGAAGACCGCGAGAATTATGGAAGTTGGGAATGTTTGGTAGGCATTTGCAATCTTTCATACTTCAGAGAAACCATTAGTTGGATCCGCGCACTTAACCAATGGTCGTCTTTCTTAAAAAATACAGTTTTTTTTCGAGCATAAGTTAAAAGTCGTCTCTTCAAAACACCCTTTTTCATGACTTGGATGGCATGTCATCTTACTATATCTAGAATGATGATATTTTAAGAACACTAGATCATGAATGGCGCGCGTTGCTGCGCCCGTCTATTTGTAATACTGAATGTTAGTGTTTGATACAAATATGTGAAGGCATTATACCTAAACTTTAAGCAATAGTAATAGGTACAAGACACCAATGCTAGTGTTTTGAAACATACCACACTTTTTTTTGAAAGGTGAAACATAGCACACTTTGTATGGTAGAAGTATCAATATTGCATTGAGTTTGTTGCTAGATAGATTTCAAAATGAAGACAATGAACACAAAGGTTATTATGAAAAATAGGAAAGAAATAGTTGTGATGGGATATGCAAGGCTCCTTCCTGATTTAATGGCATATTATCTTTTGACTGCCGAAATAACAGTTTACAGGAAACTATTGCTGGATATCCTTACAATATACTACAAAATTATTTGTAAGAGCAGTCACAATACTTCACATGCCAACTTGAAGGCAAGGATTTACCTAGGATGAAAGATTGTACCCTTCTTTGTTAGCCAATGGCAGTTCGGAGGAAGAAAATTCGAGTTGAAATCTTAGCAATAGCAAGATCATAGAGGAATGTATTTCACCTGCTTCCATTTGTAGCAATGGAACCACAAAGATTTACTTGACTTCTTTTTCTTTACTTCGTCTTGCAGGTTTGACAAATGCACACTTTTTTATCAACCCAGTCACTTGATGCTACATAAAAAGTTAGATTAAATACGTCAAAGATCAGATAGGAGCCACTAAAAGATTAGAAATAATAATATAAATATAAGATCAGATGTCACATCAACCAAGATAAAATCTGTGACACCAAGATGGTTAATTACTCGTATACTACGTGTTGATGCATTTAACATTTTTGACATCACTATATGAGGGCAACACTGTTACAAAGCATGACTGACTGACGAAAGGTGCACAAAAACCATCATATTTACTCAGTATTACATGCTACAATTAACTTTGCAGCCAGTAGTAAATTTCTCGTGTACACAATGGTGCATTTAACTTTGCAGTGCCACATTATTAGCAAAGGCATTTTAGAGGGAAACTACTATTCACTTGGAAGACATAAGCACGGACAACTAAGTCGGATTTGTTTTTTAGCAAGTGTATGCACGACAGACAACACCGGCACTTTAGAAGGTCAGGTCTTCAAATTAAACAGATGTGCAGACAGACAATGAGTACTTACTACAGAAAATATGTCCTTGTTAAGCTGAGATCTCAATCAATACAGGCAAGAACTCCACTGACCTGAATGTTGTTCTTGACTCTTGACGGTGAGCATGAGCACGAACGCCGGGGGGGGCATGCTGAACAGCCCGAATTCCTCCTCCTTCCCCTGCTGCCACAAACGAGAGAAATAATCAACCATGACAGTTAGGTGTTGCAAGAAGGACTGGCTCTTAGTTTGTTATGGGCGTTGTTTGATGCTCAAGTCGACGGGTGGTACCTCCGCCATGGACGTGACGGCTGGCTCACGGAGCAAAGTGCGAAGATCTGCACGCAGAACAAACCAAATCAGTGGTGGCAGCATGTACCTTGTATTGTTGCAGTGCAGTACATACTCCAAAAATCATATATCAGTCATTCTATTCCAATTTCCAACAAAATGTGTTACACTATTAAGGAGACAAACTTTTAATTCCAATTTGTATTTTTTTGTCGATAATTCAGACAATTTATGTCAAAATATTGAAGAGTCGGCTCCACAAAATACCCTTGTGCATAACCTGCTATTCTACTGATATGTTGCAGCTTTGTCAGACAAATGAGAACAAATAGGCATCATCTTCTTCCAGTGAGAGAGCGACCATGTATCAACATGAACCTTTGGATGCAAACTTAGTGCAGGAATCAATTTATCTAGTCTCTTCTTTCCAACAGATATATATAGGAAATATCAGCACATTCTGTCAGTATCCCAAAAACAGGGGATGAAGATGAAGAGGTGGGGGCTCTAGAAGGGGCTCTCACCAGCGGCAACCACGGCCAGGTCCTCATGCACTGCGGCCTCCTGGATCGACTGGCCCCCGATTCAGCCACATCCCACGCCGGATCCCTTCGCAAGCCTCGCCTCGACTCGACTTAATCCCCACCCACGCCTTGGCTGGATTGACACAGATTGCCCGCGTCGCCGCATCGAGCACCCCCGAGCGCGTAAAGCACGTGATCTCGCGATGAAGCGCGGCCCCCTGGAGCAATGAGGAGCGGTGGGTGGATAGGAGAGGCGATGAACGGTGGACGGCGAGGAAGCCTCGTTCTGGAGTGGCAGCGGTGGCGTGGATCAAGGGCAGCAGTCGCACCGGGATGTGGCGACGCCTTGGCTCACAGGGATGGCGGCATGGACTTGAGCTGCAGCCGTGAGGAACACCGGCGGCAGAGATCTGCGGCAACCGAGAAGAGAACCGAGCAGAGGAGAGGGAAAGGAGAAGAGGAAGGGGCTGAGGCGAGCGAACTGTCGTGAGGGTGGAGGGTAGATGGGTACCAATCGTAGGATAATGGGTCTATTACGGACCCGTAACCCGAATGAACCAGCATCTTGGGATTTTTCTGCGGGAGTAGCTGCCTCTTAGGACAGCTGATCTAGGGCCAGAAACGTCCGGATCAAGAAAATCGACGGTCGAAAACGTAAAGCACTAGGGAAAGTGCGCAGTTATAATATATCTAAATTGTTGGACTCTGAACACCTAGCACCAACACAAGATTCAAACAAAGCAAAAAGATGAAACAAGTGGAAGGCCCCGGAAAGGACTAGAAGAAGAACGGGACTACGTAGCGGGCGCTTGCCACCTTTCAAGCTTAGGAGCAACCATTGATTGGATTTTCACGATTATCCAACAGTCATCATTTTTCAAATATAAAAATTTCTTCGAATACGCCTTTTGTCGTAGCTTGAATGGTGTGTCATATTACTCTGTCTAAAATGACGATGTTCTAAGGACGCCGCAGGACTCCAAATGCCTAGCATCGAAACGAGATCCAAAGAAAATCAAAAGAGGAAACAAGTAGATGGCGGAAGTATAATCTAGGAGAATTGTGGGACTATGTGTCGGGCATTTGCAACCTTTCGAACTTAAGAGCAACCATTGATTGGATGAGAGATGGCGCTCCCACCTCTAGGCGGTGCTGACCTAGGCTCTCCGATGATCTCATCCACCATCCACTGAATTTCAAGTGTTCTCTGATCATCTCTCTTGGCGTCACATGATCTCTACGGGCATATCCATCTTTCATGGGTTCCTCGGGGGGATCAACCCTTGGCTTGGATTTCTCCAAGGGTTTGAATTTTGCAGTCGAGGTTCTTCGGGCCACTGGATCTACGGTCCATCCACTCAATGGTAACAAGTATTTTACTATGACCGTGTCTTTTAGCCGGCATGATTTTCATCTTCATGAGAATTCCGTGGTTGTTGCCTTGGAGGCAGCAATTGGTGGTTCTGCCATAAATCTCTGGGTTTTTCATGTTAAAGAAAAGGTTTTCTTCTTCAATGTTTCCTGCAAGAGGGTTGGTTCCGGCTCATTAGTCTCGGTTTGGAATTGAACCAGCACTAATGTGACTATGAGTGCCGGTTCCAACGGCTAGGCGGGCGGCGCTCATTAGTCCTTGTTCATGGTGAACCTTTAGTACTGGTTCGTGCCACGAACCAGGACTAAAGAGGTGGTGGCAGGCTGGTGTCAGGCTGCGGCTGCACCAACACCTTTAGTCCCGATTCGTGGCACGAACCGGGACTAGAGATGCACCTTTAGTCCCGGTTCATATAACCAACCGGGACTAAAGATCATCCTATATAAACCCTTCATCGAGATCGAGCTCTCTATTCTTCCCCTTTTCTCTCCTCTGTTTTCTTCCTCTTCCTCTCGAGCTCATCCTCCATTTTTGCCAAAATTTCTCAAGATTTGAAGGCACCGTGCCCCATCCATCCAAGTGAACACAAAGGTTAGCAACTTTGTCCTTTCATCTCTCATTGCTAGATTAGCTCTTGCAATGCTCTATAAGTAGTGATTTGTGGGTTTTTAGTTTGGGAGGAATTATATGTGATAGTTTATTTGATTTATATGCAATTTGAGGTCAAAATAACTCTTAGTTTGGCTTTTCTCCTCGGTGAGAACCCTAGGTGGGAGCCGAGAGGGATAAGCGAGAGGGGTGAGAGTGGGAAAACTGAGGAAGAGTGTGGAATAGTGAGGGAAAGCAGCGGACAGGGTGGGCCCCGGGGTGGCTTTTCTCATCGGCGTGGGGAGGGAGACCGACCGAGGCCATGTAGAGGGTGACCCAGCTGGACCCCGGTCGGCGGCTAGTGCGCATGCTGCGTGGACCGGGTCCGTGCATCAGCATCGCGTAGGAGGTGTGCGTGTGTGAAGCATTTTTTTGGATCAGCGACAAGACCGCGAGAGGGGTGAGGACATGGTCTATCGGTGTTTGGTTGGTGAGAAGCCGCCGAGGAAGTGAGTTGTTTATAGTTGGTTCTTTTGTGCGATGATGACGGGGACAAAGTATTCTTGTCGTGAGACCAACTCGTTTTTTAAGGAAAATTTTGATTCCGTTCGCTTGATTCAGGGAGGATTTGGTTTTTTAGAGAGAGAGAAGATATGATTTTAATCTCACTTTGGAATTGTTTGCTTCTTATTTTTAGGGGAGCTTTTTGCTTCTTATAATGTGTAATTTGCCCCCATCTTACTTTGGGCTTTGGTCTTTCGTCTTTTTTCAATTGATATGAAATTCTTCTGTTTTTCCAAAAAATAATAATTAATCATCTCTTTTTATTTTGCTCGACCCAAACCGAATCAATCCATCTCTTCTCCCCCGGTTCAAATGATGAACCCTAGTTTCCAGTCATTGCTCGTCCATGTCGTTGATGGTCAGTACCGCTTCTCATAATGAGAAGCATACCATGAGGAATGAAATTAGAGGCTTGGATCATTGTGTTAAGGAGTTGTAGAAAAGTGAAGATATTTGCGCTAGATTGGTGGTTTGTAATTCCTTTTTTCTTCCTATTTTAGTGCTTTTAGCGATGCTTGTGAAGAAATGGTAATGCAATCTAGGAACATGCATGTCCGCTCATCATTTCCTCAAATCCAGCCGGAATAGGAGTGCTTCACGCAGCGAAAGAAAGCTTCAATAAGTTTACCATACAACTCCGCAAATTGGCTTCATGCCGAGACAGTTCCCTCTTCTTCCCCCGAAAGTGACGTTGGTCGGTGTGGAGATGTGAGTGGAGCGCGAGAGTCCCTGTTTGGAGCTATGTTTTGGTCTAGGGCTAGGTATATAGTAAGGCTTGCCTTTGGGTGTTTGGTGTCATGCCAAACTGGAGCTATGTTTTGGTGCTTGCGAGCGGCATCTAGTGGTGGTTGTCTCCTCCTTCGGTCGTTCTCCATGGTGGATGGCAATTGTTTGGGAGGAGTCCGACATAAGCTCTACAAGAAAAACTCGACAGTGCTCCAGATCGGGTTGTCTTGGCCTTCCTCCCCTCATTTTTTGCTACCATGGGTTTGGATGAAGAAAGGGAAGTGAATCCATTTCGGAGTAACCATTGGTTATATTTCCACTTAATTAGTGGTCATGGGTTGAAATGCCTTTGTCATAGAATGGACGGCATGACACCTTATTACTCTATTTGATAACACAGAAAGGATTCTTCTATGTGTTGGGTTCTACAGTAGGGTGCGTCGACTGCAAATTAAAATTTTCCTACGCGCTGAACAACCAAGAACATGCTACGGGAGATGGATCACAGTTCGTTACCACTAGACGCGCAGTGCCGTGCAACGGAAGTAGAGTTAGGGCAGCGCGTCCGTGTGGATCATCTCCTCCTCGTCCGATCTCCCTTGTACAGTTGGTAGTCGGTTCCCACGTACAGGTTTGCTGGAACAGCGCAAGTGCACCGCCTCTAACGGTATTCGCGCGTGCAGGAGGAACGTCGTGCGGCGGACTGCTAGGTCCAATCACACAACTTGCGGCGAGTGGAGGTGTCTATTCGCAACACATGCAAACCTTAGTGACAGCGCCGAAGCGATCAATCGTGTGAGTGTGCGACACCTCCACTTTATATAGGCGTCCGTCGCAGGCTCAACACTTGGGCCTTGCACGGACCCTAAAGCCCATAAGTCTACTCGGCTACAATCCGAATACAGCTCAGATCACATCCGACCAGTGTCCTCGGATCCGACCTCGTAGGTTCCTTCCTTTAAGCGCGCGACCCCTTAGGTTCAAGCCATCTTGGTCGCAGTTCGGATGACCTCCGAACTGCACAGTTGGTAGCGGCCTCTAGCAAGGCATGCCGAACACCAAACAGACTATGAAGCTGGTTAGGCGAACTTGTACATCATACTTCCATTCCTTTTGCCACACGATATATGTTGTCGGGATCAAGGCGAGTCTACCATCCTTGTGCTAGCCCGACCTCTTTCTCGTTCCAGTGATGCCGACCACAAACCGGATTATCTCATAATCCTTGTCGCATGGCCATGCTTATCCTGGTCGGATCACACGAAGGGCCCAGAGTATATCTCTCCTGATCGGAGGGGCAAATCCCATCTTGCTCGACCACGTCTCGCAGCATGGTTCTGGACAAACCCAAAACCTACCTTTATAACTACCCAGTTATGGAGTAGCATTTGGTCGGGCCAAAGCAAGTCTGACACCATCCCGAGTACATGCGTCAGCTCAGGTCTTAGGACATAGAACATATGTTGTACTCAAGACTCACAGATGACATATCGCTGCATCTCATAGTTGGGTTTGTCCAACTCGGACCTTATCTCGACTCGGATCCAACTACGTCGAATCCGACCAGATCCTTCCAAGTCCATATTATCCGGTTAGCATCCAATGCTCCATGGCTAGTGAGACCAAGCCATCGACCGTGTCATATGCTACCCTAGTTGTTTGCGCGTCTACACAGCCCTTTCGACTAGGGACCTTTTAGGACAGTCATCATACAATCATAGTCCCATAAACAAGTCACGTACTTGCTGATACACATCATTGATAATTGTGACGCCCCCGATTCAATCGTACACTAATCATGCACGCAAATGTGTACGATCAAGATCAGGGACTCACGGGAAGATATCACAACACAACTCTACAAATAAAATAAGTCATACAAGCATCATAATACAAGCCAGGGGCCTCGAGGGCTCGAATACAAGTGCTCGATCATAGACGAGTCAGCGGAAGCAACAATATCTGAGTACAGACATAAGTTAAACAAGTTTGCCTTAAGAAGGCTAGCACAAACTGGGATACAGATCGAAAGAGGCGCAGGCCTCCTGCCTGGGATCCTCCTAAACTACTCCAGGTCGTCCTCAGCGGGCAGCACGTAGTAGTAGGCACCTCCAGAGTAGTAGGGGTCGTCATCGACGGTGGCGTCTGGCTCCTGGACTCCAGCATCTGGTTGCGACAACCAGAAAGGAAGGAAAAGGGGAAAAAGGGGGGAGAAAGCAACTGTGAGTACTCATCCAAAGTACTCGCAAGCAAGGAACTACACTACATATGCATGGGTATATGTGTAAAGGGCCATATCAGTGGACTGAACTGCAGAATGCCAGAATAAGAGGGGGATAGCTAGTCTTATCGAAGACTATGCTTCTGGTCACCTTCGTCTTGCAACAGGCAGAAGAGGGTAGGTCGAAGTCCTCCAAGTAGCATCTCCAAGTAACATCTCATAGCATAATCCTACCCGGCGATCCCCTCCTCATATCCCTGAGGTAGAGCGACCACCGGTTGTATCTGGCACTTGGAAGGGTGTGTTTTATTAAGTATCCGGTTCTAGTTGTCATAAGGTCAAGGTACAACTCCAAGTCGTCCTGTTACCGAAGATCACGGCTATTCGAATAGATTAACTTCCCTGCAGGGGTGCACCACATAACCCAACACGCTTGATCCCATTTGGCCGGACACACTTCCCTGGGTCATGCCCGGCCGCGGAAGATCAACACGTCGCAGCCCCACCTAGGCACAACAGAGAGGCCAGCACGCCGGTCTAAACCTAAGCGCACAGGGGTCTGGGCCCATCGCCCATAGCACACCTGCACGTTGCGAGGGCGGCCGAAAGCAGACCTAGCCTAGTGGCGTTCCAGTCCAATTCGGCGCGCGCCGCTCCGTCGCTGACGTCTGAAGTGCTTTGGCTGATACCACGACGTCGGGATACCCATAACTACTCCCACGTAGATGGTTAGTGCGTATAGGCTCGTAGCCGACTCAGATCAAATACCAAGATCTCGTTAAGCGTGTTAAGTATCCGCGAACGCCGAACAGGGACAGGCCCACCTGTCTCCTAGGTGGTCTCAACCTGCCCTGTCGCTCCGCCACAAAGTAACAGTCGAGGGCCGTCGGGAACCCAGGCCCACCTCTACCGGGATGGAGCCACCTGTCCTTTTAGCCCCCTCGTCAGAATCACTTGCGGGTACTCAATGAGCTGACCCGACTTTAGTCACCATCTGAATAGTATGTATGTATGTATAGTATATACCCGTGATCACCTCCCAAGTGATCACGGCCCGTTAGTATAGCAAGGCAGACTGACAAGAATGTAGGGCCAATGATGATAAACTAGCATCCTATACTAAGCAGTTAGGATTGCAGGTAAGGTATCAACAGATGTAGCGACAATGTCAGGCTATGCATCAGATACGCGATGTTCGGTGTGCCCTAAGGCGATAGTAGGTGATACCGGTGAAGGGGGGGAAAACATCCGGGAAAGTATTCCCGGTGTTTCGTGTTTTCTGACAGATGAACCGGAGGGGGAAAGTTGCGAGTTTGATATGATAGGGGGGTGTGGTGGACGAACGGGCTGCGTATCCGGATTCGTCTCGACGTTCTGAGCAACTTTCATGTTGAAAATAATTTAATCCGAGTTACGGATTAAAAGATATGATTTTCTAAAGATTTTATTAATTTCTGGAATTTAATTAATTATTTAATTAATTCGAAAAAAGGATTTATGACGTCAGCATGATGTCATGCTGACGTCAGCAGTCAACAGAGTTGACTTGGTCAACTTGACATGTGGGTCCCGCATGTCATACACTGCTTTAATTAACTAACAGTTAATTAGCTTAATTAGTGATTAGGTTAACCTAATTATAATTAATTAACTTAATTAATTCCTTAATTAATTAATTAATTAATTAATTAATTAATTTTATTATTATTATTATTATTATTTATTTTGATATTCCTTTTTTTTTACTGACAGTAGCACTGGGCCACTGGACAATGTCCAGCCGGACACGTCCAGGGCAGCACCACACACGGCCGGACAATGTCCAGGCCACACCCTTTGGCGCGCCAGACATGTTCGGGCTGGGCGGGGCACGCACGCAGCCAGCGGCCATGGCCGAACCGGTCGGTGCGGTAGCCGCTAGGGTGCCGAAGGGGGTGAAGGGGGCTGTTGGGCGGAGGCAGGCGAGGTG
>NC_041388.1:425018727-425026059 GCF_002162155.2 Triticum dicoccoides | reverse complement strand
TTTTTTTTTGTTCTTTTGTTTTCTGGTTTTAATCTTTTCTTTTATTTACTTTATTTGTTTCTGTTTCCCTTTTCTTATTTAATAGTTTATAGTTTTTAGAAAAAGTGAAACTCACCCCTCAATTAGATTTGTAAAGTCAACTGTTCTCACAAAAAGTTTGGGACAAAAGTAAAGTACCTTGTATTCTCTATTAATTAAAAAGACATTTAAGTTATCGTTTCGGTCATTGTTTTATTTATTTTAGTGCCTCTAATTATTTTATAATGATGTGGATCCTCCACCATAATTACTTATGATTTATCCGACACAACCCGATCAATTTAGTTTTAATATTTGAAAACCTTTGTTGTTTGCCTATTTTTGATTTGAATTTCGAATCAGTTTTGAACTAACGCGAGATTAACAACAGTAACAGTGGTGACGTGGCATCGTTAACGTGGGATTACTGTAGTCTAATTATCCGGGCGTCACAATTCTCCTCCACTACAAGAAATCTCGTCCCGAGATTTAAGAGGGGAGTAAAGGGGGGGGGTTCTGGTTATTCTAATGGATCTTCTTGAAGAAGTTAATCCCTTTCGTTGATGTCTTCAATTCTTTATTCCAAAGCATCATGATGAAGTTGTCGTCCTTTCTCCGGGGAACTCCATCGTACTTACGAATAGGTAAGGGGCAGCTCTACAATGATAGGAGGTTATAAGGGAAATTTATCTGGGGTATCCCAAGAATGAACATATGAGTATCTCTCGAGTTGAACAAATTACACCTATCGAGAGCAAAGTAAGGTGGTATCATGGGAAGTTTCGAGCAGGCAGGCGATCGTTCGATGCCTGGAACAGGGCGTGAAAAGGGGTTCAAAGCAATGGGAATAAGTATTGTGTTTGATACCAGAATAGATCAACAGGCAAGTGGCCCGTGAATTACATACAAAGTCAAGCACGAGGAATAACTTTGACAACAGGGTGTATAGGAGAGTCAGGTTTCGATCTTGTGAAACTGTGGGTTATGGGCCCACCATGTGGTTCCTCTTTTTTTTTATAATAGGAGCAGTGACATCTTGCACGGTCATGATAGCAAGGCATGTCAGGGAGTACCATGTCAGCTATGTCGGCAACAACGTTGGTACCAAGGGCGAGGGATGAAGAGAACCATTTTCCTGCTCGTTGAAACGAGGCGGACCAATAGGCAAGGTTCCCGTCCATCGGTGGTTACCGGAATGTCATCAACAATAGTAACAAGGTCTTACTGAGAGAGTTGTACATCGAGGTGTTTGCACAAGCAGTGGATTATTACTGCTTATATCATATAGATCATAGAAAAGGTTTAAACAAACCAATGGAAGGAAAATATGATCATCAGATTAAACAGAACAATGGAAAGGAAAATATGTTTAAACACATATTTCGAGGTATATCCTTCCCAAGGACAAGCAGAGCAAGATATCCATGACAGGATATAAAGTAGAAAACCATTTAGGTAAGGGGGGAGGAATCTCATGATATTACTCATACAACGGTGTTAGGATAATTGATAATTAAAATATAGCATCGTGCTTCAAACGTGCCTGTTGAAAATCGGAGTACCATTGACATGCTTCGAGATAGCAGTGACATGGTCTTCAGGTGAAGATCAGACTTTGGAAACACGAAGGATCCATCAAGAATAACTTGTAGAATAAGTCTTACAATTTCCTCATGGATGAATGGGTAACCTTGCTGAACAGGAATCTATAATGATAGGTCCTCCAGCCGGGGGGGGGGGTGCTAGGCATGACATCATGTTACCGGGTCATCAAAGGATCAACGTCATAACTCTTGGAAAGTTGTCCCAACCATCATATCTGACCGAGATTCAGATCCGATTGGTGTCAGGATACCTGAGACTCAGGATGTCCGAGAAGAAAAGGCGCAACACAAATCATTGAAATGGCATTGCAAGCTTCTCGGGAAATGAACTATGGGAGCGGGTTTCTGAAGCAATAGTTCACCATTAAACCAAGGAGAGGGCAAGGAGGTGTCTGGTGAACTCAACGGCAATTCACCGATATTCCCAAAAGATGGATTTCCACCATTAAGTGAACAAGGAGATAACATTTGTCAGATCAAATGATATAAGGAAGTATGCTCGAGGAAAACATACACAATTAAACATTGGTTGAAAGGTGCGCCCGAAATGTGGATTGGGTTGCACGACCAATGTCAGAATGGTGATTCAATTAGCGAAGGACTTAGAATGAACTATCGATCATTAACTTCAAAGCAATAGGGTTGCTAGAAGTGCATAATCCAAACAACACCGTTCACTTGTGGGTACCCCGGTTGGAATCAACACGAGGACCAAGAAAGAATGGTGATGGTGAGAAGTATCATTATAGCAAGAATTCTTAAGAGGTGGAGCAATCCTCACAACATTCTTAACATCAAAGATGGTAATACTCCGCGGTAGAATATAACATAAGTTGGATAGCAAGGAACTCAAGGTACAACACAATACAGGAACAAGTTTTGTGTTGGAGGGAATGCAATAATGTTGTCGCTGATAACACCAATCATCGAGGGCAAGGATGGTATTTCTCATCATGGTTTCAATAGATCTCTTGGAAGAGCTCAGAATGTTGATGATATTCACGACACATTTGTCGCGAGAGTTCATGAAGATGTAATCGATCGGTGATGACATCAAGTCAAAGTAATGATAAAGTGAAAGGTTATTGGAACCAAGGGTACGACACAAACTCGAAACCAAGCTTGTTGTTCAAGGCGAAATGATATGACGATGATGATCGACGTAAGGTTAGTTCATCGTTGAAAATTGTGCTCCGGGAAGAAGGACCGGGTAGCACAGTTAAAATTAGCTCGATAATGATATAGCCGATCAGGCTAGGAATGACTTGAAGGATTAATAAATTTGTAAGCAATGATGGGTTCAAATACTTGTTGAATCGCAATGCGAACTCGATTCAGTTATCGGTGTCTTTGAGTGTATAATAACTCAGAGCCCGTGAAAAATTGGAATCAGTGGAAAGGTAGCACTTGATGAAGAACTCATAAGAAGTTATGCAGTTCCATGATAATCTTGAGATACCAGGGGGTAATACTCGACACAAGATCAAAGTAAAGATTGGACGGGTGTATTAATCCATAGAAGACAATTGTTTTAACTTGTCCGAGAAATGGAATCAAGGAAGAACAATCATGGTCGGAACCACGGTTGCAAGGGATCAATTCACAGATACCATATGTTAGTTATCAAGGAAATAGTTATTATTACAAGAAGCTTCCATGATAGTATATACATCGCGTCCATGGGCATGAACACAAGGTTCGAGGTCGACTCCCACTTCTCCAAAGCATAACCTTACATTCACTTCTCGTTTCGATAATGGCATTAGTGTTGAAAGTTATACCTGGTGAAATACCAGATGAGTATGACCCGTGAAAACTTCCGAGTTCACACATAGTAAGGAAGGCATAGGTTCAACCCATCAGGGCGTCTTACGAACATATACCACAAACTTCGGGGTAAATAATACAAGCTCGAAAGTAGAGCATTGTTCAAAAGCAGATGATACAATTTACCAAGGCATTATATACCCATGGAAAGGCTCTCAAGGTTATTCAATATGAAGGACACTGTCGGATAAAATCCAACAAAGGAACCGATGGTCCACAAGGGATCTGAGGCGAGCACCGGTACTCAACCAGAGGAAGAAGAATGCACGGGCATCATATTATAGAACATCGGAATGATTCGATGCTTAGATAATAAAGGAATTTCGATTTCCAAAACAAAGGATCAGAAGCAGTCGCTCTGATCAAGGATGGATAAGTTGGATATACCAGAGGCACAATTGACGACAAATAGTTTGGTCGAGAACCAGCTCATGTTCAAAAATGATGTCTGAGCCGGAAGGATAATTTAGAAGGGTTGATAGATGATTGTGTGCATTCGCACACATGCTGAATCAATAGGATCAAAATGACGATGCCTAAGGATACTAACAAATATTGCCAGACATATGGGAAGCATCCATAATGCAAGCAGACAAGTATTGCAGAGCAATAAGCTATTAAGGATTTTTGGAGGATCAAATAGTATTTCGAAGACCATTGTGAAACACATGAACAACTGGGGGATGAGCGGATACTCGATAAGTGCGAGAATTATCCATAGGGGTATTCAGGTGACAAGGAACAGCAAGGCGATAAGCTCAAAGGATTATCGAGACAACGACGAGTGTTTCGAGGTATCTGGTAATAACAAGACCAACTGGGGACGAATGTAAGAATAACAACAGCAAGTAGTTATCCATAAGGGTTGACGGTGGAAGGGGAATTGCAAATGCGATGAACATAAGTTCTCGGGTTAACAACGGAGAGTATCTTCAGGGTCTTCACGTGCCGCAGACGATCATCATTAATAAGGGGCTCTCCGGGTGAAAGTGATAACGAGATCCTAATGTTAGATTTAGCAAAAATCATTTAACCCGAATAGAAGAGAAATAAGAGTCCCAGAGTATAGGTCGAGGAATAAAAGATCCTAATACCACCCAATGGCGACGTGGGCCCGTAAGGCACACAGCCAAGTTAGTAAAAGTTTTGCAATGGCTAGACTCAACTTCGGCCAAGGAGTTGGAAAGGGGATTCCTACAGGCAGTCGGCTCTGATACCAACTTGTGACGCCCCCGATTCAATCGTACACTAATCATGCACGCAAATATGTACGATCAAGATCAGGGACTCACGGGAAGATATCACAACACAACTCTACAAATAAAATAAGTCATACAAGCATCATAATACAAGCCAGGGGCCTCGAGGGCTCGAATACAAGTGCTCGATCATAGACGAGTCAGCGGAAGCAACAATATCTGAGTACAGACATAAGTTAAACAAGTTTGCCTTAAGAAGGCTAGCACAAACTGGGATACAGATCGAAAGAGGCGCAGGCCTCCTGCCTGGGATCCTCCTAAACTACTCCAGGTCGTCCTCAGCGGGCAGCACGTAGTAGTAGGCACCTCCAGAGTAGTAGGGGTCGTCGTCGACGGTGGCGTCTGGCTCCTGGACTCCAGCATCTGGTTGCGACAACCAGAAAGGAAGGAAAAGGGGAAAGGGGGGGGAGAAAGCAACCGTGAGTACTCATCCAAAGTACTCGCAAGCAAGGAACTACACTACATATGCATGGGTATATGTGTAAAGGGCCATATCAGTGGACTGAACTGCAGAATGCCAGAATAAGAGGGGGATAGCTAGTCTTATCGAAGACTATGCTTCTGGTCACCTTCGTCTTGCAACAGGCAGAAGAGGGTAGGTCGAAGTCCTCCAAGTAGCATCTCCAAGTAACATCTCATAGCATAATCCTACCCGGCGATCCCCTCCTCATATCCCTGAGGTAGAGCGACCACCGGTTGTATCTGGCACTTGGAAGGGTGTGTTTTATTAAGTATCCGGTTCTAGTTGTCATAAGGTCAAGGTACAACTCCAAGTCGTCCTGTTACCGAAGATCACGGCTATTCGAATAGATTAACTTCCCTGCAGGGGTGCACCACATAACCCAACACGCTTGATCCCATTTGGCCGGACACACTTCCCTGGGTCATGCCCGGCCGCGGAAGATCAACACGTCGCAGCCCCACCTAGGCACAACAGAGAGGCCAGCACGCCGGTCTAAACCTAAGCGCACAGGGGTCTGGGCCCATCGCCCATAGCACACCTGCACGTTGCGAGGGCGGCCGAAAGCAGACCTAGCCTAGTGGCTTTCCAGTCCAATTCGGCGCGCGCCGCTCCGTCGCTGACGTCTGAAGTGCTTCGGCTGATACCACGACGTCGGGATACCCATAACTACTCCCACGTAGATGGTTAGTGCGTATAGGCTCGTAGCCGACTCAGATCAAATACCAAGATCTCGTTAAGCGTGTTAAGTATCCGTGAACGCCGAACAGGGCCAGGCCCACCTGTCTCCTAGGTGGTCTCAACCTGCCCTGTCGCTCCGCCACAAAGTAACAGTCGAGGGCCGTCGGGAACCCAGGCCCACCTCTACCGGGATGGAGCCACCTGTCCTTTCAGCCCCCTCGTCAGAATCACTTGCGGGTACTCAATGAGCTGACCCGACTTTGGTCACCATCTGAATAGTATGTATGTATGTATAGTATATACCCGTGATCACCTCCCAAGTGATCACGGCCCGTTAGTATAGCAAGGCAGACTGACAAGAATGTAGGGCCAATGATGATAAACTAGCATCCTATACTAAGCAGTTAGGATTGCAGGTAAGGTATCAACAGATGTAGCGACAATGTCAGGCTATGCATCAGAATAGGATTAATGAAAGCAGTAACATGCTACACTACTCTAATGCAAGCAGTATAGAGGAGAATAGGCGATATCTGGTGATCAAGGGGGGGGGGCTTGCCTGGTTGCTCTGGCAAGAGAGAGGGGTCGTCAACTCCGTAGTCGATCTGGGCAGCAGCAGCGTCGGTCTCGTAGTCTACCGGAGAGAAGAGGGGGAAGAAATAATGAATACAGAGCAAACAAAGCATCACAAAATATAACAAGGCAATACGCGATGTTCGGTGTGCCCTAAGGCGATAGTAGGTGATACCGGTGAAGGGGGGGAAAACATCCGGGAAAGTATTCCCGGTGTTTCGTGTTTTCTGACAGATGAACCGGAGGGGGAAAGTTGCGAGTTTGATATGATAGGGGGGTGTGGTGGACGAACGGGCTGCGTATCCGGATTCGTCTCGACGTTCTGAGCAACTTTCATGTTGAAAATAATTTAATCCGAGTTACGGATTAAAAGATATGATTTTCTAAAGATTTTATTAATTTCTGGAATTTAATTAATTATTTAATTAATTCGAAAAAAGGATTTATGACGTCAGCATGATGTCATGCTGACGTCAGCAGTCAACAGAGTTGACTTGGTCAACCTGACATGTGGGTCCCGCATGTCATACACTGCTTTAATTAACTAACAATTAATTAGCTTAATTAGTGATTAGGTTAACCTAATTATAATTAATTAACTTAATTAATTCCTTAATTAATTAATTAATTAATTAATTAATTTTATTATTATTATTATTATTTATTTTGATATTCCTTTTTTTTTACTGACAGTAGCACTGGGCCACTGGACAATGTCCAGCCGGACACGTCCAGGGCAGCACCACACATGGCCGGACAATGTCCAGGCCACACCCTTTGGCGCGCCGGACATGTTCGGGCTGGGCGGGGCACGCACGCAGCCAGCGGCCATGGCCGAACCGGTCGGTGCGGTAGCCGCTAGGGTGCCGAAGGGGGTGAAGGGGGCTGTTGGGCGGAGGCAGGCGAGGTG
>NC_041388.1:424990914-425018184 GCF_002162155.2 Triticum dicoccoides | reverse complement strand
GGTCGGGCGGGGCAGCCCGGCGACGATGGGGCGGCGTCGGGCCCCGGCGTCGGGCTCGGGGGCAAGGGGATCGGGGTGAGGTGCGTTGGGGCGCCCCCGATCCATATCGCGCGGGGGGGAAAGGAGAGTGGGGATCGTGGGGAAGGGGGTTAGGGTTTCGGTGCCCCCCGGGAGGGGTTAATGGCCTGGGTCTGGGCCGGCTGTGTGGCTAGTTGGGCCTCCTGGCCCAGGGGAGAGGGGGGGTTCTCTTTCTTTTTTTTTGTTCTTTTGTTTTCTGGTTTTAATCTTTTCTTTTATTTACTTTATTTGTTTCTGTTTCCCTTTTCTTATTTAATAGTTTATAGTTTTTAGAAAAAGTGAAACTCACCCCTCAATTAGATTTGTAAAGTCAACTGTTCTCACAAAAAGTTTGGGACAAAAGTAAAGTACCTTGTATTCTCTATTAATTAAAAAGACATTTAAGTTATCGTTTCGGTCATTGTTTTATTTATTTTAGTGCCTCTAATTATTTTATAATGATGTGGATCCTCCACCATAATTACTTATGATTTATCCGACACAACCCGATCAATTTAGTTTTAATATTTGAAAACCTTTGTTGTTTGCCTATTTTTGATTTGAATTTCGAATCAGTTTTGAACTAACGCGAGATTAACAACAGTAACTGTGGTGACATGGCATCGTTAACGTGGGATTACTGTAGTCTAATTATTCGGGCGTCACAATAATGTCCAAGGACTATCTTTATTCATAAACACATAGGAAATATCATCATACATGATTGCCTCTAGGGCATATCTCCAACAGTACGAACACCGATCGTCTCCAAAATACTTGGCTCCGACACGAGCTCTCAAACAAGCCGAAAGAGAAAACTAGGGGTATGTGTGGGAAAAAAGAGCAAGAGAAGCATGGGACTACATGGGCGGGCATTAGTGACTTTTCAAATTCAATTTCGAAGTAACCGCCAACTAGATTCGCGCGCTTACCTAACGGTCGTCCTTTTCGAAAATGAATTTCCTTGAGGGCATATGTTAACATCATCTCTTTAAAAAGCTTTTAACGTATCTTTGATGACATATTGTCTCGCTCTATCTGATAATGCAAAAGGAATGATCTTATGATATCAGCTCTGGAATCCAAATACCTAGCACCGACACATGCTTCAAAAAAGTTGAAAGAGGAAATGATGAGAAGGTGTGGGGGTAAGTAGGGGAAGCGTTCGATTACGTGGCAAACATTCGGGACCTTAAGAGTAACAATTGATTGGATTCGTGTACTTCAGCAACAAGTTGTCAATTTGAAAAAAAATACAAGTTTCTTCCGGGCAGAAGTTAAGAATCATATCTTCAGAGCACCTATTTGTCATAGAGGATAGTCCATGAACAAGTTTGGAGTAGAAGGTTTGGTTTGCTATTTGCTACTGTCTAATGTAGTGCGCCAGCTTACACGTGTTTTTTCCTAGTGTAGTGCGATCAGCCGCTTCTCTTTCCAATTTTGTCTGACTTGATCCTTGATCTAAGGTCTAGTATCTGCACCGACACAACTACAAATTCTAATGCATGCTCTAACTTGCACCTGACCATCAAAATGACGTATAGTAATGTCTGATGTCGCTTGAAGCTACGTCGGTATTTCCCCAAAGAGGAAGGGATGATGCAGCACAGCGTGGTAGGTATTTCCCTCAGATATAAAACCAAGGTTGACGAACTAGTAGGAGAACCAAGCAACACAATGTAAACAACCCCTGCACACAAATAACAACACCTCGCAACCCGACGTGTTAAAGGGGTTGTCAATCCCTTTCGGGTAACAGCGCCAGAAATGGCGTGTGACGAAAGATAAAGTTGTAAATATGGATAGATAGAACGCCAAATAAAATAAATTGCAGCAAGGTATTTTTGGGTTTTTGGTTTAATATATCTGAAAATAAAAGCAAATAAAAAGGTAGATCGCAAAGGCAAATATATGAGAAAGAAGACCCGGGGGCCGTAGGTTTTACTAGTGGCTTCTCTCGAGAAAAATAGCAAAAGGTGGGTAAACAAATTACTGTTGGGCAATTGATAGAACCTCAAATAATCATGACGATATCTAGGCAATGATCATTACATAGGCATCATGTCCAAGATTAGTAGACCGACTCCTGCCTGCATCTACTACTATTACTCCACACATCGACTGCTATCCAGCATGTATCTAGTGTATTAAGTTCATGGAAAAACGGAGTAATGCAATAAGAACGATGACATTATGTAGACAAGATCCGTTTATCTATATGGCGGTAGATATAGATCTCGTCTTTTTATCCTTAGTAGCAACGATACATACGTGTCGGTTCCCTTTCTGTCACTGGGATCAAGCACCGTAAGATTGAACCCACTACCGGGCACCTCTTCCCATTGCAAGATAAATAGATCAAGTTGTCCAGACAAAACCCAAATATCGGAGAAGAAATACGAGGCTATAAGAGATCATGCATAAAAGAGATCAAGGAAACTCAAATACTTTCATGGATATAAAAAGATAGATCTGATCATAAACTCAAAGTTCATCGATCCCAACAAACACACCGCAAAAGAGTTACATCATATGGATCGCCAAGAGAACATTGTATTGAGGATCAAGAGAGAGAGAGAGATGAAGCCATCTAGCTACTAACTACGGACCCGAAGGTCTACAAAGAACTACTCACGCATCATTGGAGAGGCACCAATGGAAGTGGTGAACCCCTCCGTGATGGTGTCTAGATTGGATCTGGTGGTTGTGAACTCTGCGGCGGCTGGATGAATATTTCGTCGACTCCCCTAGGGTTCTGGGATTTTGGGGGTATTTATAGAGCAAAGAGGCAGTCCGTGGGGCACCTAAGGTGGGCACAACCCACCAGGGCGCGCCTGGGCCTCCTGGCGCGTCCTGGTGGGTTGTGCCTCCCTCGGGGCACCCCCAGGCGCAGCCAGGGCCGGTTGTGTTCCTTCTGGCCCATAAAAATTCTTCGTAAAGTTTGGTGGCATTGGACTCCGTTTGATATTGATTTTCTGTGATGTAAAAACATGGAAAAACAACAACTGGCACTTGGCACTATGTCAATAGGTTAGTACCAAAAAATGATATAAAATGATTATAAAACATCCAAGATTGGTAATAAAATAGCATGGAACAATAGTAAATTATAGATACGTTGAAGACATATCAGCATCCCCAAGCTTAACTCCTACTCGTCCTCGAGTAGGTAAGTGATAAAAATAGAATTTTTGATGTGGAGTGTTGTTCATCATGTCATATAATATTCTTTTCTTCATAGCATGGACAATTGGACGTTTATGTGATTCAAAGCAATAGTCTAGTTTTGACATAATAATTTAGATACTCAAGCATATCAACAAGCAACCATGTCTTTCAAAATATCAATGCTAAAATAAGTTATCCCTAGCCCATCATGCTCAAACATTGATCCATTCATGAAACACACTCAAATATTAACTATACCCAATACTTAAGCACAATCATATTGCCTCCTAGTTGGTGCTTTTATGAGAGAAGATGGAGACTCAAAATAAAAATTGCATAAAGTAAAAGAAAGGCCCTTCACAGAGGGAAGTAGGGATTTGTAGAGGTGCCAGAGCTCAAAGCGAAAAATTTGAGATAAAAATGTTTTGGGAGGTGTATCCATCCCACCAACGAAAACGACTTAGAGTTCCCAATACTTTCCATGCATAGATATATCACAGGCGGTTCCCAAACAGAAAATAAAGTTTATTCCTTTTTCCACCATAACTTTCACTTTCCATGGCTAACTGTATCCATGGATGCCTCCATACCAACACTTTCCAAGGAATTTATTACTTGACAACATAAAGTAAATTCATTTATTTTTGCATTTCGGGACTGGGCATCCCTAATACCTTTGCCTTACTCTTGTGCAATGACAAGTGAATAAACACTCATCTTGAGAATAACACATTTAGCATGGAAAATATTAGCCACCCCTCACCGCTCCGCGAGCGAAACAAACACACAACAAAGAAGTTTATTTTGAAAATTAGAGATGACACATGCAAATTTGCTTAGAACAGCAAAATAATACCGCATATAGGTAGATATAGTGGACTCATGTGGCAAAACTGGTTTAAAGGATTTTGGATGCACAAGTATAGGTCATACTTAGTGCAAAATGAAGGCTAGCAAAAGATTGGGAAGCGACCAACCAAGAAACGAATAATCTCATAAGCAAGCATTAAGCATAATTAACACCGAATAATGCACCACAAGTAGGATATAATTTCATTGCATGGTTATTGACTTTCGTGCATGCATAGGGAATCACAAACCTTAACACCAATATTCTTACTAAAGCATAATTACTCATCAAGATGACTCACATATCACATCATCATATCTCAAAACTATTACTAAGAATCAAGTTTATTTTTTCCAATGATCTTCATGACATTTTTTTTCTTTATTCTTCTTGGATATCTATCACTTTGGGACTAATTTTCATGTGTTGCTTTTCATAAGCTCAAACAAATATAAGTGAAGATCACGAGCATAACAAATTTTCTTTCTCTCAAAATGATTTAAGTGAAGCAAGATAGAATTTCTTCAAAAATTTACTAACTCTCAAATAAATCTAAGTGAAGCAAGAGAGCATTTCTTCAAAAATACTAAGCACACCGTGCTAAAAAAGATATAAGTGAAGCACTAGAGCAAGTCCTAGCTCATAAAAGATTTAAGTGAAGCATAGAGAGCAATTTTAACAAGTCATGACATAATTTTGGCTCTCTCAAATAGGTGTGTCCAGCAAGGATTGATGACTTAAAACACAAAATAAAACAAGCAAAGACACATATCATACAATACGCTCCAAGCAAAACACATATCATGTGACGAATAAAAATATAGTCTCAAGTAAAATACCGATAGTTGTTGGAAGAAAGCGGGGATGCCACTCGGGGGCATCCCCAAGCTTAGTTGGTTGCTCATTCTTGGATAATAGCCTGGGATGCCGGGGCATCCCCAAGCTTAGGCTCTTACATCCTTCCTTCATCCATCGTAAGATAACCCAAAACTTGAAAACTTCAATCACACAGAACTTAACAAAGCCTTCGTGAGATCCGTTAGTATAAGAATAATAAATCACTACTATAAGTGTTGTATCAAACCAATTCATATTTTGTTTTTGTATTATATCTACTAGATTCCAACTTTTCTATGGCAAAAACTCATCAAAGAAAACCATAGAGCCATCAAAATAAGCACACAACACAAAGACAACAGAATTTGTCAAAACAGAACAGTCTGTAGCAATCTGACTATTTCGAATACTTCTGTAACTCAAAAAACTCTAAAAATTAGGATGACCTCAAAAATTTGTATATTTATCTACTGCAATTGGAATGGGTATTTTATCTCTCTATGGTAAAAAATGAAAATTATTTTCGTGAGCGTAAAATTTTTTGTTTTTTCAGCAAGATCAAACAACTATTGCCCAAGAAGATCCTAAAGGCTTTACTTGGAAGAAACACTAATTAGAACACAAAAAACACAATCATAACAGTAGCATAATTGTGCTAACACTCAAAAATAGGAAGCAAAAAGCAAAATTAAATTTTATTCATTGGGTTGCCTCCCAACAAGCACTATAGTTTTACGCCCTTAGCTAGGCATAAAGCAAGGATCTAAGTTTTGTCATATTTGTCCAACTCTTCAATCAAACAGTTAGAATCCTTCAAATATTTAACATAAAGACTTTCAATAGCAACACTTCTAGGAATAAACTTAAAGATTTCATTCTTGCAAAAAGGATCTCTTATCACTTCAACAAAATCAGGGTGGATACTAATCATCTTAAGATCTCCTTTATTGCTATCACTAGAAGTTGCACCCTTGTTTCTGGATATCCTACTCTTTACGGGAGTTTCCTCAATAATTTAGTGGTAGTAAAAGTCGTGCTTAGATTACTAAAGATTTTTTCCAATTTATTGATCCGAGACGGACTTTCTTCTATTCTTTCATGGATTAAGGTACCCCTCTTGTCGGTGTCAAAATCGGCGGATCTCGGGTAGGGGGTCCCGAACTGTGCGTCTAGGCCGGATGGTAACAGGAGGCAAGGGACACGAAGTTTTACCCAGGTTCGGGCCCTCTCGATGGAGGTAAAACCCTACGCCCTGCTTGATTAATATTGATGATATGGGTAGTATAAGAGTAGATCTACCACGAGATCGGAGAGGCTAAACCCTAGAAGCTAGCCTATGGTATGATTGTTGTTGTGTATGTTGTCCTACGGACTAAAACCCTCCGGTTTATATAGACACTGGAGAGGGTTAGGGTTACACAAAGTCGGTTACAATGGTAGGAGATCTACATATCCGTATCGCCAAGCTTGCCTTCCACGCCAAGGAAAGTCCCTTCCGGACACGGGACGGAGTCTTCAATCTTGTATCTTTATAGTCCAGGAGTCTGGCTGAAGGTATAGTCCGGCCATCCGGACACCCCCTAATCCAGGACTCCCTCAGTAGCCCCCGAACCAGGCTTCAATGACGATGAGTCCTGCACGCAGATTGTCTTCGGCATTGCAAGGCGGGTTCTCCTCCAAATTCCGTGTACCTGTTGAATAAAGTCCGGTTTCTTGTAGATGTTGCGCTCCTTGGCTTCTACGCCCAATAATGGCCGCTTCCCACGTGTCAAACGAATACGAAAAGTCTGAGTGTTTTTTACATTCACACCCCTAGCCGTGTAAATGAGCTAACCTATTTAAGGGGACGAGGATTTAGATCCAAACCACATCTTCCCCCCTTCGCGAGTGTTCATCAGAGCGCATCCGACAAAGGTCCATTCCACCATGGCCAGCCGTCGCGACTCCTCCTCTCGCCCTTCCAGCCCCCAGCCTGGATATTGGGAGAGATGCTCCATCCCGCATAGTGAGCTAGTGACGCTCCAGACCAAGGGATTTCTCCCCCCGGCCTATATGGTCCCGGTTCGAGCCGGCCTTGTCGTCTATAATGGCGGAGAGCAAGCGGAGAATGCCCCTAATCCCTCCAAAGGAGAGCGGGTGTGCCTCGTCCCTTATTTAATAAGGGGGCTCGGATTTTCAATCCATCCATTACTCGGGGGGCTCCTGGAGTTCTATGGCCTCCAGCTACACATTCTCACGCCTGCCTCCGTATTGCATATCGCGGGCTTCGTAGCCCTCTGCGAGCTGTTTTTGGGTATCGAGGCTCATTTCGGGCTATGGAAGAGGTTATTCTGCCTTGTGCCTCGCTCTAAGGAGGGGTCAATGTATCAAGTGGGCGGAGCCGAAGTGTGGCGCATTGCCGGGACCGGATATCTGTCCGGAACCCCAAAGAAGGCGTCCGAAGACTGGCCCTCGGAATGGTTTTATATAGAAGACGTCCCGCTACCGGATCCTGTCCAGATCGGCCTCCCCGAATTTGACAGTGCTCCCTTAAAGAAGCGCCTAAGCTGGCGTCCACGGAGCCCTCAGAGGGAAAGTGACGGGGACATCATTTACCTGATGGGCTGAATAAGATTGTTAGCCCATTCCGGACTAACCATGATCAGGATTATGGCCGAATGCATTATGCGGGGGGTGCAACCGCTTCAGTATAGAAGCCACCCCATGTGGGACTTCAACGGGGAGGACGACACCACCCGCTACGGTCGTAAGGGGCCGGATTCAGCTGCCGCTCTACTAAAGATCTTGTCCACTTTGTATAAGGGAGAAGAGGAGGAATTTCTCTGCGTCAACCCACAGGGTGGATTCTCTATGCATAATCCCCCAAGCTGGGTAAGCGGTCGTATTCACTCGCCCATCCGTTTTGTATTCCCATTGTTAAATATTCAGTCTGACGACTTCAACGCAGGAACTGCGCCGGGCTGTTAAGGAAATAAGCAGCCCTCCTCCACAACCCGAGGACCCAGGACGGTCCCTCGACCCGGCCTCTCCAGAGGATCCGGACATATCTGTGGAGCTGATTGATGGAGTGTTCCATCAATTGAGCAAGGACAATGCCTTCGTGGCCATTACGGCCGATTACCTAGGGCTAATCCCGGCCTCCCAGGTAACTGAGATCGAAGCCCCAGTACCTCGAATAGGTGCCCGCCCTCTCGTGTTTTCAGTTTCCTGATTGCAACCAAACTTTGCAGGGGAGGTTTTTAAAGCAGAAGGCCGAACCTGTGGTGACAAGCCAATGAGGGGCCGCAGGGCCCCGTGGGCAGAAAAGAAGTGCAGTACGGACTGAGGTGTCAGCGCAAAGGTATGGCGCCCCCCCTTATCCCAGGTGTTATACCTTCGAGGCACATTGACACTCATGCTCTCTTCAGGACAAAGAGACCTCGCCGGACTATATCCGGAGAGGCTGCCAATCGCGCCTCCACCAGCCAGGCTCCAAAGCCTGGTCCGGAGGTGGAGGCGAACGTAAGGCGCGCGCTAGACGCTCCTCCGACGGAGGATGTGGACAGGTTGTCTGCCACCAACTCTGAGGTGGAGAGTGCCATGAACCACAGGCGTCGCCGGACAATTCTTCGCGACGCTTGTTTCTCCCAAGGGGCGTTAGATGCCTTCAACTCGGGAGATGCGTACCTCCATGCCGCTCAAAATGGTCTAGCCAGAGCCATAGAGCAATATGTAAAAGACATACGGGTAAGAAATTTTTGGTAATTATATATATATATATATATATATATATATATATATATATATATATATATATATACCAGTAGCCCCCGAGACTTGAAACAGTTAGAATAACTGATTTAAGGATCATTTGTTACGCAGGTTCTTACAGAAAAGAATTCCCTACTGTCCAAGGAGCTGGAAGAGTGCAAAGCCCAACTTGAGGCCGCACTAGCCATGGCAGGGGAGCCCAAGGAGACCCCCTCTGGTAATATACACTTCGAAAGATAAGTATTTTGCGAAGCACGACATGGGTGCGAATCTGACAAATGAAATTGCAGATGGCGCCGGATTGAATCTGGAAAGGAAACACCTCCTACGCCAGCTAAAGGCTAGTGAGAAGGTGCTGACAAAGGTGAGGCGGGAGAGGAACGATCTCCAAGATGCCAACACCAAGCTGGGCGTCGAGTTGAAAGATGTTCGTGCCCAGCTATCAGACTCCGTGAAGGAGAATCAGCGGCTTCGGCGCGGCATATTTAGTAAGTGCTTGAACGAACCTTTGAACGAAAGTTCGGTGGGGAAGTCGACTAACAGAGCAATGTCTGTAGGTGTGCTAACAGGTCGTCCTGCAGAGGAGATGCCCGGTTATACGGGTGACCTTCTTCCCGAGCTCTCGCAACTGCTCGATCGAGTTCGGCAGGCGATGCAAGGCGTCGCCCAGGCCCTGTGGCCATCCGTCTCCATGCCCGAAGGTCTTGGAGAGCTTGCGGAGAAGCTAAAGGGAGCACGGCGGCGCTTCCGATTGTGGAAGATATCGGCCTGCCGTCAAGGCGCTAGGGAGGCCTGGGCCATGGTGAAGACGCGGTACGCAAAGGCTGACCCCAACCACATGGCCGAGGTCGGTCCTGTAGGGCCCGATGGGAAGGAGATCCATGTAAGCTTAGTATACGGCCAAGTAGAGTTGGCCGCAAAGTATTCCCAGCAGGACTGTAAATTAGACAGCCTGTTAGATGGTATTGAAGAGGAATACAATCAGTCAAAATGACTATGTAATTTAATTGATAGTTATAATGCCTTCTAGCCCGATTGTAGATCATTTGTCATGGCCGACCTTTTCGCTTCAGCCTCGGGACCTGACGGTCCGGAGTGTGTCCGAATTCCCATGCGGTTATATAAGAACTGGGGAATGCATGGAGACCAGGTGTAGGGGTCATTAGTGCGTTAATAGACAAGTGCCCGACTAGTTATGTTATATTACATGGTTAGTAAGAAACATCTTCCAGGGAGAATAGTTCCATTAGGGGTTCCTTTCCCTGGGAGGCATGCCCTAAGGTGCATGTCCATGCTGCGAAAAGAAACGCAGGAAAAACATCTGGGGGCGTATAGATAAAAATAAAAAAGTTCATCTTTAGTTCACCGACCGAATATTCCCTTAAGAACGCTAGCTTTCGGCTTCACCCAGTCTGAGGTACACGTCCGACTGACCCGGCAGTAACAATCGCAGAGGTGCTCCCTTTACCACCTAGCCGAACAATCGGGAACGTAGGGGTAAGCACAGGAGCCAGGCAACCCAGCTTGGCCAAAACTTAAGTCATATCGATGCATATAATGATGAATAAAAGGTACATGCGGAAGTGTGACACATGTGTTGGGCATGAAGCCTGTATGAATAAGCCTCTGTTTAAAGAAGCCCCCAGGTTTAATGAGCGCGGATAGCGCGTCACTTTATGAGCCTTTAAAGGCTATAAGAGAGAGAGAGAGAGAGAGAGAGAGAGAGAGAGAAGAGAAATGTAAGACAGAAAATATATAAAAAATGGACAGAGGAAGGAGATGAACACAGAGTCCGGCGCTAGGCGTAGAATCTTCGGAGACGGGCTGCGTTCCATGGGTTCGGCTCGAGTCGGTTATCCGATGCATCCCGCAGGCGGTACGCTCCACCAGTCAGGACTTGGTCAATTATGAAGGGACCTTCCCACTTGGGCTTGAGTTTGTCCTTTTTCTTGTCCGGTAGTCGTAGAACTAATTCGCCAACATTGTAATTTTTGGCCCGTACTTCTCTGCTTTGGTATCTTCGAGCCTGCTGTTGATAGAATGTTGAACGGGCTTTTGCCACGTCACGCTCCTCCTCCAATGCGTCCAAGCTGTCCTGCTGATCGAGCTCGGCTTCTCTTTCTTCGTACATGCGCACTCGAGGTGAGTCATGAATTATATCGCAAGGCAAAACTGCCTCTGCGCCGTACACCATAAAGAATGGTGTGTATCCGGTGGTGCGATTCGGCGTGGTCCGCAGCCCCCAGAGTACGGAGTCGAGCTCCTCTACCCAGTGCGTGTTAGATTCCTTGAGGAACCGCACTAATCTGGTTTTGATGCCGCTCATGATAAGACCATTTGCATGTTCGTCCTGGCCATTAGTTTGTGGGTGATAGACGGAAGCATAATCGAGCTTGATGCCCATGTTTTTGCACCAGAGTTTTACCTTGTCGGCCGTGAAGTTCATGCCATTATCAGTGATGATGCTGTGGGGGACGCCGTAACGGTGTACAACCCCGGATATAAAGTCTATCACCGGTCCGGATTTGGCCATCTTAACATGCTTGGTTTCTGTCCATTTGGTGAACTTATCCACCATGAACAGTAAGTATTTTTGCTTATGGGTTCCGCCTTTAAGGGGTCCAACCATGTCAAGCCCCCAGACCGCGAAGGGCCAATTAATGGGGATAGTTTGGAGGGCGGTGGGTGGCATATGGCTTTGGTTTGCAAAAAGCTGGCAACCGGTGCATCGTTGGACTAAGTCCTGAGCGTCTGCCCGGGCCGTCGGCCAATAAAAGCATGTACGGAAGGCCTTGCTTACAAGGGACCGAGCTGTAGCATGATGACCACCGAGTCCGGCATGAATTTCAGCCAAGAGGTTCCGCCCCTCCTCTTCGGAGATGCACCTTTGAAGGACTCCGGTAGTGCTTTTCTTATAAAGCTCTCCCTCGTGGACTCTGTAGGCTTTGGATCGCCGCACTATGCAGCGTGCCTCATTTTGGTCCTCGGGGAGTTCCTGCCTAGTAAGGTAGGTGAGGAATGGTTCTGTCCACGGGGCGATGACGGCCATTATTACGTGGGCTGAAGGTGTTATTTCATTGGCAGAGCCTCTGATTGTGTCAGAATGTTCGATGTCGGGCAGTGCGGTTGGGTCCGGGCTGTTATTGTTTGGCTCCCCTTCCCATACTACGGATGGCTTGAACAGCCTTTCCAAGAAGATGTTGGGGGGGGGGACTACATCGCGTTTGGCGCCGATATGTGCCAGGACATCTGCCGCCTGATTATTTTCCTGGGCTATATGGTGAAATTCAAGCCCCTCGAACCGAGCTGACATTTTTAGGACGGCGTTGTGGTAAGCTGCCATTTTTGGATCCTTGGCATCAAAGTCTCCATTTATTTGGGATATTGAGAGGTTCGAGTCCCCGCGCACCTCTAGGCATTGAATGCCCATGGATACTGCCATCCGGAGACCATGTAAAAGGGCCTCATATTCGGCTGCATTGTTGGAGTCTGTGTACATAATCTGGAGTACATATTGAACTGTGTCTCCTGTGGGGGACGTCAAAACGACGCCAGCCCCCAGTCCGGCCAACATCTTGGAGCCGTCGAAATGCATGATCCAATTTGAATATATGCCGTACTCTTTCGGGAGTTCGGCCTCCGTCCATTCTGCGACGAAGTCAGCCAAGACTTGCGACTTGATGGCTCGCCGTGGCTTATAAGTTACGTCGAACGGGAGGAGCTCAATGGCCCATTTTGCAATCCGGCCCGTTGTGTCACGGTTGTTTATAATATCGTTAAGTGGTACTTCCGAGGCTACTATTATTGAACACTCTCGAAAGTAGTGTCGTAGCTTCTGGGACGCCATGAATACTGCGTACGCAATCTTTTGATAGTGCGGGTACCATGATTTGCAGGGAGTGAGGACAGTGAACACATAATAGACCGGCTTTTGAAGGGGGAATTTGTGTCCGTCCGCTTCTCGTTCGACGACGAGCACTGCGCTTACAACCTGATGTGTTGCTGCAATGTATAATAGCATTGGTTCGCCAATGTTTGGCGTGGCCAGGACTGGGTTTGTTGCCAGTATGGCTTTTATTTCGTCGAGTCCGGCCGTGGCTGCATCCGTCCATTTGAAGTGTTCAGTGCGCCAAAGGAGGCGGTAAAGGGGTAGGGCCTTTTTCTCCCAAGCGGGAGATAAAGCGGCTTAGAGCCGCCACGCATCCGGTTAACTTTTGTATTTGTTTGAGGTCCTTTGGGATATCCAGCTGCGACAGAGCTCAGATCTTGGCTGGATTTTCTTCAATTCCTCTACCGGATACAATGAAGCCCAAGAGCTTTCCGGCTGGAACGCCGAAAACGCATTTTTCCGGGTTGAGCTTGATGTCGTATGTTCGAAGGTTATCAAATGTGAGCCTCAAGTCGTCTACTAGAGATTCAACATGTCTTATTTTGACGACCACATCATCTACATATGCCTCCACTGTTTTGCTGATCTGGCTTGCCAGACATGTCTGAATCATGCACTGATATGTTGCGCCGACGTTTTTGAGCCCGAAGGGCATTGTGTTGAAGCAGAATGGGCCGTATGGTGTGATAAATGCCGTTGCGGCTTGGTCTGGTTCTGCCATCTTGATTTGATGGTAGCCGGAATATGCGTCGAGGAAACACAACGAATCATGTCCTGCGGTAGCGTCGATAATTTGATCGATGCGGGGGAGGGGGAAGGGATCCTTTGGGCAAGCCTTGTTAAGGTCTTTAAAATTGACACACAGGCACCAGGATTTGTCCTTCTTTGGTACCATCACCAGGTTTGCTAGCCAGTCCGGATGTTTTATATCTCTGATGAATCCGGCATCCAATAGCTTTGCTAGCTCCTCTCCCATGGCCTGTCTCTTAGGTTCGGAAAAACGCTGAAGAGACTGTTTGACAGGTTTGAATCCTGTTTGGATATTTAAGCTGTGCTCGGCCAGCCTGCATGGGATTCCTGGCATGTCTGAAGGGTGCCAGGCGAAAATGTCCCAGTTCTCTCGTAGGAACTCTCGCAGTGCGGCGTCTACATCAGGGTTTAACTGTGCCCCGATGGAAGCTGTTTTATTGGGGTCTGTTGGATGGACTTGGAATTTGACTATTTCGTCCGCCGGTTTAAAGGAGGTGGACTTGGATCTTTTGTCTAGTACCACATCATCCCTATTCACCATAGAGCGCAGCACAATCAGTTCCTCAGCCGCTAGGGCTTCAGATAGTGCCTCGAGGGCCAGTGCGGCTGTCTTGTTTTCGGCACGGAGTGTTATGTACGGATCACTAGCGAGAGTGATGATCCCGTTAGGCCCGGGCATCTTGAGCTTCATGTACCCGTAATGGGGTATTGCTTGGAAGATTGTAAATGCTTCCCGCCCTAGCAGAGCGTGATAACCGTTGTGGAACGGAGCCACATGGAACGTGACTTCTTCGGACCTGTAATTATCCTCGTGCCGAACACCACATCTAGTGTGATTTTTCCTGTACAACGTGCTTCCCGACTGGGGATTATTCCTCTAAAGGTTGTGCTGCTTCGCTCAATGCGGTTCCAGTCTATTTCCATTTTTTGAAGGGTTTCCTCATAAATGAGGTTCAATCCGCTGCCGCCGTCCATGAGTACCTTGGTAAGATGAAAGCCGTCCACTATTGGACTGAGGACCAATGCGGCTGGTGCTCGGGCTGTTCGGAATTTAGGTTCATCACTGGCGTTAAAGGTAATAGCCGTGTCACTCCATGGGTTTATTGTTGCTACTTGGCAGACTTCGGCAAGGCTGCAGAGTGTCCTTTTTCGCATATTATTTGATGCGAAGGTCTCGAAGGCTGTTAATGCCGTATTGGTGTCTCTGGTGTGGCTTTCTGTGGCCTCCGGAATTAGGAGATTTTCGCCAATTTTGGCCACCTGCCGGAGTATCCAACATGCTCTGAGGCTGTGAGTTGGTGTGGCGTCCTCTGTACTGTGAATTTTACAGGGTCCATTAAGCCATCCTTCTAGTATGGTTCCATGCCCTGTAGAGGGTTTTTGCTTTTTAGTGCTTGACCCGGGTGTCTGGTGATGATGCACCCTTTTATTTCAGACTGGGTTTGTATTCAGGGCCAAATTGTCCCAAAATTTTATTTCGGTTTTCCAGGAACTTTCCATCGCATAGTACTTTCGTACAATGGACGCCAAGTCAACGAAGCGTGTAATATCACAACGACTTATGGCGTTGAGTATTCCCTTGTTCGTGCAATTATTGCAGAAGATTGAGATTGCGTCTTCCTCGCGGCAGTCCCTTAGCCTGTTCTTAACCAGGAGGAATCTGGCCCAGTAATGATGTACTGTTTCATCGAGTTTTTGCCTAATTTTGGATAGATCGCTTATGTTGGGGTGGGTGGGTGGAATTAAATCCGAAGCCTCACCCCATCTGAGGCTCAGAGGCCGAGGAATTTCCGAACTCGAAAATTTGGATTCCTGGATGTTGTTCAATGAATCCAGCCCGTCGCCTGACTCTAAGTTCAGGTCTTGAGTGATATCCTCCCCTCCACGGGTATCCGGCTTGGAGGGATCGGGAATCCGGACGTGATGAGTCCTTAAGATAGATGAAGGGTCACCGCACTGTCCCTCTACCATGGCCACGTGATGGGTGACTTGGGGAGAGTTAATCTCTCTCAGATCGGGTTTAGGCCCAATCTGGTCGTAATCCGTAGCGACTCCCAGGGCGGCGAAGCGATCCAAGAGCTCGTTTATGGAGGAGAGCTCCATTGGATCTAACTGCTCGGCGAGTTCCGAGCTGACATGAAGATTGTTTTCGATGGCTCGAGAGGTCATCGTCGACGCAGAAGCTGAACAGGCGGTCATAAGAAAACCACCTAGCCGGAGGGTTTGGCCGACAGCCAAAGCTCCCTTAGCAACGGTGCCGTCTTTAAAGACGGGGCGAGGCATCCTTCCTGATGGCGACGACACAGAGGAACTCTCAATGAAAGCACCAATGTCGGTGTCAAAACCGGCGGATCTCGGGTAGGGCGTCCCGAACTGTGCGTCTAGGCCGGATGGTAACAGGAGGCAAGGGACACGAAGTTTTACCCAGGTTCGGGCCCTCTCGATGGAGGTAAAACCCTACGTCCTGCTTGATTAATATTGATGATATGGGTAGTACAAGAGTAGATCTACCATGAGATCGGAGAGGCTAAACCCTAGAAGCTAGCCTATGGTATGATTGTTGTTGTGTATGTTGTCCTATGGACTAAAACCCTCCGGTTTATATAGACACCGGAGAGGGTTAGGGTTACACAAAGTCGGTTACAATGGTAGGAGATCTACATATCCGTTTCGCCAAGCTTGCCTTCCACGCCAAGGAAAGTCCCTTCCGGACACGGGACGGAGTCTTCAATCTTGTATCTTTATAGTCCAGGAGTCCGGCTGAAGGTATAGTCCGGCCATCCGGACACCCCCTAATCCAGGACTCCCTCACCTCTCTTTCAACAACTTAAAAATATCACCCGCTTTTGACCCAAGATTGGTAGCAAAATTATGCATCTTTTTATGTATAGTTTCCATATGATCTTCAGTGAGCATTTTCTTTTCGATGGCATCTAGTCTTTCCATAACATGCTCAAGAGTAAAAATTGTTTCATTAACCATAAGAGGTGGTGAGCCCACTAAATTTCCCATAGCATTAAGAGCATCAAAAGGAGGACTCATTAAGAAATTTCCACCGGTAATCATATCAAGGACGAATCTATAACAAGTGGTGATGCCAACATAAAAATAACGCAG
Source organism: Triticum dicoccoides (assembly GCF_002162155.2). Taxonomy (NCBI): domain Eukaryota; kingdom Viridiplantae; phylum Streptophyta; class Magnoliopsida; order Poales; family Poaceae; genus Triticum; species Triticum dicoccoides. The sequence continues at coordinate 425,001,766 of NC_041388.1, read as the reverse complement.
AAGCACAATGGTAGATTGCTTACGGATAGATCTATTATGGGCATTGCAAATTCTATACCAAGCATCTCTTAAACTTTCTCCTCCCCTTTGTTTAAAGTTGAGAACCTCGTTCTCGAGGGTGCAAGAAATAGAGGAGGAATTATCCATAACAGCAAACAAGATCTCACACACAAAAACAGATCCGGCAAGAAAACGGCGAACGGAAAAGAGAGGCGAACAAAACGGCAAATTGTTGTGAAGTGGGGGAGAGGAAAACGAGAGGCAAATGACAAATAATGTAAATCACGAGGAGATGAGATTTGTGATTAGGAACCTGGTTATGATGAAGATCCTCTCCGGCAATGGTGCCAGAAATTCCTTTTGATGTCGCTTGAAGCTACGTCGGTATTTCCCCAAAGAGGAAGGGATGATGCAACACATCGGCGGTAGGTATTTCCCTCAGATATGAAATCAAGGTTATCGAACCAGTAGGAGAACCAAGCAACACAACATAAGCAGCCCCTGCACACAAATAACAACACATCGCAACCCAACGTGTTAAAGGGGTTGTCAATCCCTTTCAGGTAACGGTGCCAGAAACGACGTGTGATGGAAAATAAAGTTGTAAATATGGATAGATCAAACGCCAAATAAAATAAATTGCAGCAAGGTATTTTTGAGTTCTTGGTTTAATATATCTAAAAATGAAAGCAAGTAAAAAGGTAGATCGCAAAGGCAAATATATGAGAAAGAAGACCCGGGGGCCGTAGGTTTCACTAATGGCTTCTCTCGAGTAAAATAGCAAATGCTGGGTAAACAAATTACTGTTGGGCAATTGATAGAACCTCAAATAATTATGACAATATATAGGCAATGATCATTACATAGGCATCATGTCCAAGATTAGTAGACCGACTCCTGCCTGCATCTACTACTATTACTCCACACATCGACCGCTATCCAACATGCATCTAGTGTATTAAGTTCATGGAAAAAATGGAGTAACGCAATAAGAACGATGAAATGATGTAGACAAGATCCATTTATCTATATGGCAGTAGATATAGATCTCGTCTTTTCATCCTTAGTAGCAATGATACATACGTGTCGGTTCCCTTTCTGTCACTGGGATCAAGCACCGTAAGATTGAACCCACTACCGGGCACCTCTTCCTATTGCAAGATAAATAGATCAAGTTGGCCAGAAAAAAACAAAATATCGGAGAAGAAATACGAGGCTATAAGAGATCATGCATAAAAGAGATCAAAGAAACTCAAATACTTTCATGGATATAAAAAGATAGATCTGATCATAAACTCAAAGTTCATCGATCCCAACAAAACACCGCAAAAGAGTTACATCATATGGATCTCCAAGAGACCATTGTATTGAGGATCAAGAGAGAGAGAGATGAAGCCATCTAGCTACTAACTACGGACCCAAAGGTCTACAAAGAACTACTCACACATCATCTGATAGGCACCAATGGAAGTTGTGAACCCCTCCATGATGGTGTCTAGATTGGATCTGGTGGTTTTGGACTCTGCGGCGGCTGTATGAATATTTCATCGACTCCCCTACGGTTCTAGGATTTTTGGGGTATTTATTGAGCAAAGAGGCGGTCCCGGGGGCACTCGAGGTGGGCATAACCCACTAGGGCGGGCCTGGGCCTCCTGGCGTAGCCCCCAGGCGCAGCCAGTGCCCGTTGTGTTCCTGATGGGCCATAAAAATTCTCCGTAAAGTTTCGTGGCATTTGGATTCCGTTTGATATTGATTTTCTGCGATGTAATAAACATGGAAAAAACAGCAACTCGCACTTGGCACTATGTCAATAGGTTAGTACCAGAAAATGATATAAAATGACTATAAAATGATTACGAAATGATTATAAAACATCCAAGATTGATAATAAAACAGCATGGAACAATAAAAAATTATATATACGTTGGAGACGTATCAATGTCATAGTCGCGACCCGAAACGAAGGCATAATAGAAAATGTAATAAATTTAGCAAGAGAGAGGCTAGAGCTGAAACTGGTGGATGCCCCTTCCTCTCTCTTTGAAATGATCTATAATTACCTAATTCGCACCATGTTTTCATCACAGTCTATGCTGTGTTGGCACGGATGCAAGGTAAGCAGGAAATACGAATGTGTAATAGTAGAAGTCAAGGTAAGTCTAGTATAGGTTTACATGCCACTATACATAGTTGGATAATAGCCACATGTTCTTATAAAAAGAAGGTAAGGAAGAATGAAATAGTAGCATGGATACGTGTCATCTTACTATGTATAAAACAAGGATGTAGTAGGAACACCATTGGACTCCAAATACCTTGCACCGACACTTGATCCAAACAAAGCCGAAGGAGGAAACAAGCGGAAGGCACGGGAAAAGACTAGGACAGGTGCATGACTTTGAATGGGTGCTTGCCACCTCTTGAACTTAAGAGAAAACGTTGATTGGATTCGCGCGCTTATGAAATTGTCCTCATTCTCCAAAAAATAAAACTAATTTCTTTTGAGCATAAGTTAACGATCATCTATTCAAATGTATTTTTGGTGGGTTGGATGGTGTATCATCTTACTCTATCAAAAATGACAATGTTCTAAGAAACTACTCAACTTTGAATGCCTAGCGCCAACATAAAATCCAAACAAAAATGAAGGAGGAAACAAGTGATATGGGCGCGAAGACCACGAGAAATGTGCAAGTTGGGGCTATGTGGTAGGCGTTTACAATCTTTCATATTTTCGAGAAACCATTAGTTGGATCTCCAGGCTTAACAAACAGTCTCCTTTATTAAAAAATACAACTTCTTTCGAAGCATAAGTTAAAAATCGTATCTTCAAAACACCTTTTTCATGCCTTGGATGGCATGTCATCTTACTATATCTAGAAAGACAATGTACTAAGAACATTGTTGGACTCTGAACACCTAGCACCAACACAGGATTCAAACAAAGCAAAAATATGAAGCAAGTGGAAGGCCTTGGAAAAGACTAGGAGAAGAACAAGGTGTTTGATTTCTACTACACAACCTTCTTCTTGTAGACGTTGTTGGGCCTCCAAGTGCAGAGGTTTGTAGGACAATAGCAAATTTCCCTCAAGTGGATGACCTAAGGTTTATCAATCTGTGGGAGGCGTTGGATGAAGATGGTCTCCCTCAAGCAACCCTGCAACCAAATAACAAAGAGTCTCTTGTGTCCCCAACACACCCAATACAATGGTAAATTGTATAGGTGCACTAGTTTGGTGAACAGATGGTGATACAAGTGCAATATGGATGGTAGATATAGGTTTTTGTAATCTGAAAATATAAAAAAGCAAGGCAGCAAGTGGTAAAAGTGAGTGTAAACGGTATTGCAATGCTAGGAAACAAGGCCTAGGGTTCATACTTTCACTAGTGCAAATTCTCTCAACAATAATAACATAATTAGATCATATAACTATCCCTCAACATGCAACAAAGAGTCACTCCAAAGTCACTAATAGCAGAGAACGAACGAAGAGATTATGGTAGGGTACGAAACCACCTCAAAGTTATTCTTTCTGATCGATCTATTCAAGAGTTCGTACTAGAATAACATCTTAAGACACAAATCAACCAAAACCCCAATGTCACCTAGATACTCCAATGTCACCTCAAGTATCCGTGGGTATGATTATACGATATGCATCACACAATCTCATATTCATCTATTCAACCAACACAAAGAACTTCAAAGAGTGCCCCAAAGTTTCTACCGAAGAGTCAAGACAAAAACGTGTGCCAACCCCTATGCATAAGTTCACGAGGTCGCGAAACTCGCAAGTTGATCACCAAAACATACATCAAGTGTTCTCAAATCCTTAAAGACTTAATCCAATAAGATAACTTCAAAGGGAAAACTCAATCCATTACAGGAGAGTAGAGGGGGAGAAACATCATAAGATCCAACTATAATAGCAAAGCTCGCGATACATCAAGATCGTACCACCTCAAGAACACGAGAGAGAGAGAGAGATCAAACACATAGCTATTGGTACATATCCTCAGCCCCGAGGGTGGACTACTCCCTCCTCGTCATGGAGAGCGCCGGGATGATGAAGATGGCCACCGGAGAGGGATTCCCCCCTTTGGCAGGGTGCCAGAACGGGTCTAGATTAGTTTTCGGTGGCTACGGAGGCTTCTGGCGGTGGAACTCCCGATCTAGGTTTCTTTCTGGAAGTTTCAGTATATATAAGAGGTTTTGGCGTTGAGAACAAGTCAGGGGGGTCTCCAGGCTGTCTACGAGGTAGGGAGGCGCGCCTAGGGGGGTGGGCGCGCTCCCCCACTCTCGTGGGCAACCCGGGACTCTTCTGGCCCAACTCTTTTACTCCATGGCCTTCTTCTGGTCCAAAAATAAGCTCCATCAAGTTTCAGGTCAATTGGACTCCGTTTGGTTTTCCTTTTCTGCGATACTAAAAAACAAGGGAAAAATAGAAACTGGCACTGGGCTCTAGGTTAATAGGTCAGTCCCAATAATCATATAAAATAGCATATAAATGTATATAAAACATCCTAGATGGATAATATAATAGCATGGAACAATCAAAAATTATAGATACGTTGGAGACGTATCAAGCACCCCCAGGCTTAATTCATGCTCGTCCTCGAGTAGGTAAATGATAAAACAGAATTTTTGATGTGGAATGCTACCTAACATAATTATCAATGTAATTTTATTTATTGTGTCAAGAATATTCAGATCCCTAAGATTCAAGACAAAAGTTTAATATTGACATAAAAATAATAATACTTCAAGCATAATAGCCAAGCAATTATGTCTTATCAAAATAACATAGCCAAAGGAAGCTTATCCCTACAATATCATATAGTTTGGCCATGCTTCATTTTCGTCACACAAAATGCTCCCGTCATGCACAACCCCGATGACAAGCCAGCCAATTGGTTCACACTTTTTAACGCGCTTCAGCCTTTTCAACCCTTACGCAATACATGAGCGCAAGCCATGGACATAGCACTATGGGTGGAATAGAGTATGATGATAGGGGCTATGTGAGAAGACAAAAAGAAGAAAGTCTCACATTGACGCAGCTAATCAACAGGCTATGGAGATGCCCATCAATTGATGTCAATGCGAGGAGTAGGGATTGCCATGCAACGGATGCACTAGAGCTATAAATATATGAAAGCTCATCAAAAGAAACTAAGTGGGTGTGCATCCAACTTGCTTTCTCACGAAGACCTTGGGCATTTTGAGGAAGCCCATCATTGGAATATAAAAGCCAAGTTCTATATTGAAAAATTCCCACTAGTATATGAAAGTGACAACATAAGAGACTCTCTATCATGAAGATCATGGTGCTACTTTGAAGCACAAGTGTGGAAAAAGGATATTAACATTGTCCCTTCTCTCTCTTTCTCTCATTTTTTTATTTGGGCCTTCTCTCTTTTTTTCTTCTTTTGGCCTCTTTTTCTTCTCGTTTTTTTCTTTCGTCCGGAGTCTCATCCCGACTTGTGGGGGAATCATAGTCTCCATCATCCTTTCCTCACATGGGACAATGCTCTAATAATGATGATCATCACACTTTTATTTACTTACAACTCAAGAATTACAACTCGATACTTAGAACAAAATATGACCCCATGTGAATGCCTCCGGCGGTGTACCGGGATATGCAATGAATCAAGAGTGACATGTATGAAAAATTAGCATGGTGGCTTTGCCACAAATACGATGTCAACTACATGATCATGCAAGGCAATATGACAATGATGATGTGTGTCATAATAAACGGAACGGTGGAAAGTTGCATGGCAATATATCTCGGAATGGCTATGGAAATACCATAATAGGTAGGTATGGTGGCTGTTTTGAGGAAGATATAAGGAGGTTTATGTGTGATAGAGCGTATCGTATCACGGGGTTTGGATGCACCGGCGAAGTTTGCACCAACTCTCAAGGCGAGAGAGAGCAATCCACAGTACCGAAGAGGCTAGCAATGATGGAAGGGTGAGAGTGCGTATTATCCATGGACTCACATTAGTCATAAAGAACTCATATACTTATTGCAAAAGTTTATTGGCCCTCGAAGCAAAGTACTACTACGCATGCCCCTAGGGGGATAGATTGATTGGAAAAGACCAACGCTCGTCCCCGACCGCCACTCATAAGGAAAGCAATCAAAGAACACCCCATGCTTCAAATTTGTCACACAACATTTACCGTACGTGCATGCTATGGGACTTGCCAATCTCAACACAAGTATTTCTCAATTTCACAATTACTCCACTAGCACAACTCTAATATTACCACCTTTATATCTCAAAACAATTATCAATTATCAAACTTCTCATAGTATTCAATTCACTTTATATGAAAGTTTTTATTATACCCATCTTGAATGCCTATCATATTAGGACTAATTTTATAGCCAAAGAAAATTACCATGCTGTTCTAAAGGACTCTCAAAATAATATAAGTGAAGCATGAAGTTCATCTATTTCTATAAAATAAAACCACCACCGTGCTCTAGAAAGATACTCCCTCCGTAAACTAATGTAAGAGCGTTTAGATAACTACTTTAGTGATCTAAACGCTCTTATATTAATTTACAGAGGGAGTATAAGTGAAGCACTAGAGCAAATGATAAACTACTCCGAAAGATATAAGTGAAGATCAATGAGTAGTCGAATAATTATGCAACTATGTGAAGACTCTCTAACATTTAATAATTTTAGATCTTGGGATATTATTCAAACAGATAGAAAAACTAAATAAAATAAAATGATGCTCCAAGCAAAACACATATCATGTGGTGAATAAAAATATAGCTCCAAGTAAAGTTACCAATGAACAAAAACGAAAGAGGGGATGCCTTCCGAGGCATCCCCAAGCTTAGGCTCTTGGTTGTCCTTGAATATTACCTTGGGGTGCCTTAGGAATCCCCAAGCTTAGGCTCTTGCCACTCCTTATTCCATAGTCCATCGAATCTTTACCCAAAACTTGAAAACTTCACAACACAAAACTTAACAGAAAACTCGTAAGCTCCGTTAGGATAAGAAAATAAATCACCACTTAGGTACTGTTGTGAACTCATTCTAAATTCATATTGGTGTAATATCTACTACATTCCAACTTATCTATGGTTCATACCCTCTGATACTACTCATAGATTCATCAAAATAAGCAAACAACACATAGAAAACAGAATCTGTCAAAACAGAACAGTCTGTAGTAATCTAGATCAAACGTATACTTATGGAACCCCAAAAATTCTAAAATAAATTTCTGGACTTGGGTAATTTATCTATTAATCATGTTCAAAAAGAATCAAACTAATCGCACTCTCCAGTAAAAAAAGGCAGCTAATCACGTGAGCGCAAAAGTTTATGTTTTTTAGAGCAAGATCGCAAAGACTTCACCCAAGTCTTCCCAAAGGTTCTAATTGGCACAAACACTAATTAAAACATAAGACCACATCTAAACAGGGGCTAGATGAATTATTTATTACTACACAGGAGCAAAAAGCAAAGGACAAAAATAAAATTGGGTTGCCTCCCAACAAGCGCTATCGTTTAACGCCCCTAGCTAGGCATGATGATTTCAATGATGCTCACATAAAAGATAAGAATTGAAACATAAAGAGAGCATCATGAAGAATATAAATAGCACATTTAAGTCTAACCCTCTTCCTATGCATAGGGATTTTGTGATTAAACAACTTATGGGAACAATAATCAACTAGCATAGGAAGGCAAAACAAGCATAACTTTAAAACTTTAAGCACATAGAGAGGAAGCTTGATATTATTGCAATTCCTACAAGCATATATTCCTCCCTCATAATAATTTTCAGTAGCATCATGAATGAGTTCAACAATATAACCATCACATAAAGCATTCTTTTCATGATCCCCAAGCATATAAATTTTATTACTCTCCACATAAGCGAATTTCTTCTCATGAATAATAGTAGGAGCAAACTCAACATAATGATTACCATGTGAGGCATAATCCAATTGAAAACTAAAATCATGATGACAATTTTCATGGTTATCATTATTCTTAATAGCATAAAAGTCATCACAATAATCATCATAAATAGCAACTTTGTTCTCATAATCAATTGGAACCTCTTCCGAAATAGTGGAATCATTACTAAATAAAGTCATGACCTCTCCTAATCCACTTTTATAATTATCACAATAAGATTCATCACCCTCCAAAATAGTGAGATCATTACTTCCTAAAGTTGAAACTCTTTCATCAATATAATCATCATAAATAGGAGGCATGCTATCATCAAAATAAATTTGCTCATCAAAACTTGGGGGACAAAAAATATCATCTTCATCAAACATAGCATCCCCAAGCTTGTGGCTTTGCATATTATTAGCATCATAGATATCCAAGGAATTCATACTAACAACATTGCAATCATGCTCATCATACAAAGATTTAGTGCCAAAACTTCTAATGCATTCTTCTTCTAACACTTTGGCACAATTATCGGAATCCTTATTTTCATGGAAGACATTAAAAAGATGAAGCATATGAGGTATCCTCAATTCCATTTTTTGTAATTTTCTTTTATAGACTAAACTAGTGATAAAACAAGAAACTAAAAGATTCGATTGCAAGATCTAAAGATATACCTTCAAGCGCTAACCTCCCCGGCAACGACGCCCGAAAAGAGCATGATGTCTACTACACAACCTTCTTCTTGTAGACGTTGTTGGGCCTCCAAGTGCAGAGGTTTGTAGGACAGTAGCAAATTTCCCTCAAGTGGATGACCTAAGGTTTATCAATCCGTGGGAGGCATAGGATGAAGATGGTCTCTCTCAAGCAACCCTGCAACCAAATAAAAAAGAGTCTCTTGTGTCCCCAACACACCCAATACAATGGTAAATTGTATAGGTGCACTAGTTCGGTGAAGAGATGGTGATACAAGTGCAATATGGATGGTAGATATAGGTTTTTGTAATCTGAAAATATAAAACAACAAGGTAGCAAGTGGTAAAAGTGAGCGTAAACGGTATTGCAATGCTAGGAAACAAGGCCTAGGGTTCATACTTTCACTAGTGCAAGTTCTCTCAACAATAATAACATAATTATATCATATAACTATCCCTCAACATGCAACAAAGAGTCACTCCAAAGTCACTAATAGTGGAGAATGAATGAAGATATTATGGTAGGGTACGAAACCACCTCAAAGTTATTCTTTTTGATCGATCTATTCAAGAGTTCGTACTAGAATAACACCTTAAGACACAAATCAACCAAAACCCTAATGTCACCTAGATACTCCAATGTCACCTCAAGTATCCGTGGGTATGATTATATGATATGCATCACAAAATCTCGTATTCATCTATTCAACCATCACAAAGAACTTCAAAGAGTGCCCCAAAGTTTCTACCGGAGAGTCAAGACGAAAACGTGTGCCAACCCCTATGCATAAGTTCACGAGGTCACGAAACTCACAAGTTGATCACCAAAACATACATCAAGTGTTCTCAAATCCTTAAAGACTCAATCTGATAAGATAACTTCAAAGGGAAAACTCAATCCATTACAAGAGAGTAGAGGGGGAGAAACATCATAAGATCCAAGTATAATAGCAAAGCTCGCGATACATCAAGATCGTACCACCTCAAGAACACGAGAGAGAGAGAGATCAAACACATAGCTACTGGTACATACCATCAACCCCGAGGGTGGACTACTCCCTCCTCGTCATGGAGAGCACCGAGATGATGAAGATGGCCACCGGAGAGGGATTCCCCCCCTTCAGCAGGGTGCCGGAACGGGTCTAGATTGGTTTTCGGTGGCTATGGAGGCTTCTGGCGGAGGAACTTCCGATCTAGGTTTCTTTTTGGAAGTTTCAGTATATATAAGAGGTTTTGGCGTCGAGAACAAGTCAGGGGGGGTCTCCGGGCTATCCACGAGGTAGGGAGGCGCGCCCAGGGGGTGGGCGCGCACCCCACCCTTGTGGGCAGCCCGGGACTCTCCCGACCCAACTCTTTTACTCCATGGCCTTCTTCTGGTCCAAAACTAAGCTCCTTCAAGTTTCAAGTCAATTGGACTCCATTTGGTTTTCCTTTTCTGCGATACTCAAAAACAAGGAAAAAACAGAAACTTACACTGGACTCTAGGTTAATAGGTGTAACATCCCAAATTTTCAGTTTGGAATGTTATACATAGGTCATTCATGCATATCATATTTTATTGTGTTTTCGTTTCGCAATCCTCGAAATCCTAAGCAACTCAAGGACCCTCGGAGAGAGTTGGGAATTTCCCGGTTTTCATATTTGATTTTTATCAGATAATGAAACGAGGATTTTTGATTTTAATAATTTTTCTCTCTGAAAAATATTCCATTTTAAAATAAATGAGAGGAGATAAAATGACTTCTCCAAAATAATTGAAATATTGGAGGAAAAATATTTAAATCATTTATTCGATTTTATTTGGATTTTATTTGCATTTAGAAAAATTGCACGTTTTCAAAATTGCATTTTAGGGCCAAGAAAATGTTCATCTCGTTCTAAATATTTCATTTAGACGGTGAAAATTTATTTTGGCATTTTTAGATTTTATTTTTATTTTCTAGGATTTTATTTTTGTTGGTGAAATTATTTTTTTAAAACTCTCCGTGCCTGACTGGGCCGAAACCCAACCACGCCGCCGGCCCAGCCCCGCGAGCCGCCGCCTCTGCGCGCGCGCCGCCCCCGCCGCCGACTCGGACGGGAGTCCGAGCCAGACTCCACCTCCACCGCGCCTTGCCCCTTCCCCAAGTCGCTGCCCCACCCCCTTTATATACTCGCCACCCCGACCCCCACCACCACACCACCGCCGCCGCCCCGCGCCAGCCACCGCC
>NC_041388.1:424982377-424990515 GCF_002162155.2 Triticum dicoccoides | reverse complement strand
CGCTTGCCACCGCCGCTGCCACCTGCCACCGCGCCCCGCCTCGCTGGAGCCCCTCGCCGCAGGTACCGCGCCGGACCCGAGCCGCCGGTTTTTTTAAAGAACCGTTCGGTTTTTTTAGAAACCCTAGATTCTTTTTTTTGGATCATCGGTTTTTCTCGGTTCTTCTAATTAGTGGACTTTCGTCCGTACGTTCATTCCAACGAACGGTTTTCGCCCGATAGTTACAGCTAACGAACGCTCGTTCGTTAGTCTGTTCGTCAGTTTTCTTTTTTATCGGATTTATCCGCGATTATTCTCGATCGCAATTTCTGATCCGATCTTAGTTTCTGTTTATCTTTTCGCTCGTTAGTCGGAATCAGGCGATTCAAGCACCTACATCTTCATCTCGAGACCCTCTTTCTATTTAATCAACTTAAACAAGATTTTGGTACTTTAAAATTTGACCTTAGTTCAGATTAATAAACGGATCTTGTTTCTTTCACCGTTTGAGTTTCGTTGCTCCGTTTGATTTGATTCTTTTTGATAACCGGAGTTCTTAAGTTGAACTTTCTGGTCAACCTCTCTTATTTGAGATTTACCCATGTTTCTTTGCTTGTTGCTTATGTATGTTATTGTTTGTTTGCGATAGAACACCCGGAGTGTGAAGCGTGCTACTACGAATCCCTAGGTTTCGCGGATCGTCAGCAAGGCAAGTAACACATTGATCATACTCTTTTCATACGCAGTTTTTATGCATTAGTTCCAATCCTCAAACATTGCATGATTAGGATGTCATTAACTTGTGGGTTGGGAAGTAGTTGTTGAGGTAGAACCTATTACCTTGTTACTATCAAAACCCTTGGGAGTTACTTCTGCGTGTTGCTTATTGCTATGCTATGCTCGTAGACGTGGTTTGGGTTTGAGTGAAATCCATGACAGATGTGAGGTTATTAATTAATGGTTCAACTTAAGGTGGCAACTTGAATACACATCTGGTGGATTGAGGCACCTGGGGAACCCAGTGTTGTCTTTTTTTTGGAAATCCTGGGGTACCTGTGTGATCTTCCTATGGACCGCCACCCAGGCTCAAAGGGAACTGAGATGATTCATGCTAGAAACTTCCGTGTGCAGCCACAAGCTATTATGGGCTCTAGCATAGTTGAGTAAGTTACGTGAAGCTCTTGAAGAGGTGGATCAGTAGGTAGTGGGTTTTGTAGGTTTGGTATGGTCTACCCGGAGTAGAGAGTTAATGTTTCTGAAAGACTGTGTCTTGGTCATCCATTTCTGAAACACCATGTAGTGCGAGAAATCCAACGGAGGCGATCGAGTCTTGTTGGGAAAAGTGCGCAAACCTTTGTAGAGTGTACAATCTAATCATGGTTAGCCGTGTCCCCGGTTATGGACAATCTTGAGTATCTAGTACTTGGGTTATCACATGTACCTCATCACTCTTAATTAATATTGTTGGTTTGTTAATTACTTTAATTGGGATTGAGTTGGGGTTACCTTCTCAATATTTCGTTCAACCACCATGATAGTTAAATTAAAATCTATTCCTTTTGTTGTAGGGAAAATTGGCTTTTCGCAAAAAAACTTTAACCATAGAGCTTTCCACCAGCCAAATATGCATGTAGTGATAGCACTATTTCTGTTCTTGCCCTACTATGTTACATTGCCATCATATTCCATGTGTTGACCCGTTCTCGGGCTGCAACGTATTACGTTGCAGACTTTTCAGACAAGGAGTAAGGTTCGTTAGGTCGTTGCCGTGCAGCTCAGCTATGCCGTTGGAGCTGATGGACTCACTTATCTTCCAAGCCTTCCGCTGTTATCGCATTAGATGGCGTTAAGCCATATTATTGTAATAAGTTCTCTTTCGAGATATGCGATGTAATAAGTGTGTGATTGCTACTCTGTTATAAATCCTTTGAGTACTATGTGTGTCAGCATTACCGATCCAGGGATGACACTGAAGCACAGAGACTTGACTGTTTGAGGTCAGGTCGCTACAAGATGGTATCAGAGCACACGCTGAGTGTAGGACACGACCACTAAGCTAAACCATAGGTCACACTTCTCTTCTCATTTCTGACTCCTCTCCAATTTCTACTCTTTAGGATGGCAGATGCAAGGAACAAGTTTGCACAACCGGATGAAGACACACCATTTGGACGCCACCTGAAGGAAGTCACTAGGTACTTGAACATTGGAATACCAAGCTTCACCGGGACGTACAACACCACCTTAATAGAGGAGGAGCGCTGGATGATTCAAGTACAAGTTCCAGGAAGGACCTTCATGCCAGTCACTAAACTCATAGAGTTTTCCTTCGATGCACCAACCTGGAGTTTAGGAAAGAGTATGGCAGCTGACATCACCATGGGACGCATTGGAGAAGTCTACAATAGGGAACTCAAAGACACTATCTATCAGATATGTGGGCGCCGAGACGAGCAATGGGAAGTAATCAGTACCAAGAAGGATAGATCCGTTGCAACTTTCATCCAGGAGTTAAACCAGCACATTCGACGTCAGGAGAACCAGATGTGTGCAGACATGATGGACTTGAAGAAGGAAAAGACTAGGATCATCGAGCTGGAGGAAGAACTCAAGTTTACACGCGATGGATATGAGGAGGAAATCAAGACACTACTGGAGAAGAATGGCGACCTAGTTAAGAAGATCGGAGTATTCATGGGAGGACCAGCACTGGGAGTAGAAGACGACAATTCCACTTACCTGGACAACTACATCATCATCGACGACACCGATCCCGATCCTAGTGAGGATGACTTTGAAGACGAAGCTGGAGCAGACATCATGGAGTCTTCCACCGATCAAAATTTCTAGATGACCACCATATATTAGTAGTATTCCCCCATGTATTTAGTAGTAGTTGAGCACTTTTGCGATAGTTCTAGACCGCTTGTATGCCCTTGCTTGATTGATTTAGTGAAATGATTGTGTTTGTCTCATGTGCATATGGGTAGTGCTTTCTCATTAGACCCCTTTTCTATTCTGATCTCTTCTATCTAAACCCATCAGATGCCTCCGAGACGTGACCCCGGTTTTGCTTTCCCACCGGAGCTCACATAGTTGATCCAGCAGCAGAATACTTTGATGCAATTGCTAGTTCAGAACCAGGGCAACAACAACAACAACAACAACAACAACCCGCCACCAGTGGACAACCTAGCCCACTTTCTAAGGTTACAACCGCCGGTGTTTTCCAGTAGCATCGAGCCTATAGTTGCAGATGATTGGCTCCGCAGGATTGGAAGGGAGTTAACCACTGCGGGATGCACTGATGCTGAGAAGGTGCATTTTGCCGCACATCAGTTGGATGGACCAGCAGCATCATGGTGGGAGAATTACACTGTCACCTACCCCATAGCCACGGTGACATGGGACCAATTTCAGCAAGCTTTCTGCACAGCTCATGTCTCAACTGGAGCTATGCAGATGAAGAAGCGGGAGTTCCGCAACTTACGCTAGGGGAACCGTATTGTGGCTCAGTACGTGGATGAGTTTAGCAAGTTATCTCGCTATGCCCCTGATGATGTGGCCACAGATGCCGCAAAGCAAGAGAAGTTTATGGAAGGGCTGAATGATGAGATGAGCATGCAGTTGATGGTAGCAACCTTCAACAACTACCAGGAGTTGGTAGATAAGGCTCTTATGATTGAAGGGAAGCAACAGCAGATTGAGAGCCGTAAGAGGAAGTACGGACAAGGGAAGTATAACTTAGGAGCTCAGCAGAAACCTCACCTAACCCCGAACTCGGGAGGACTTGTTCATAACCATGGAGGTCACAACCACACTGGAGGAGGATCGCATAATCACAATGGTGCTAAGAATGGAAATGGAAACGGAACTAACAACAATCAGAACCGCTCCAACCCAGCCACACCCGCCAAAAGAGACCTAAGTCAAGTTACTTGCTTTAAGTGCGGGAAGACAGGGCACTATGCTAATGATTGCCCTGAAGGAAGGAATGGAAACGGAAATGGGAGCGCTGGAAAGAAGCCTAATCCATTGAACAAAGGACAAGTGAATCACGTTAACGTGGAGGAGGTTGAAGAGCAGCCGGACACGGTAATAGGTAGGTTTTTGGTTAAGTCATTTACCGCTCTTGTTCTTTTCGATACTAGTGCATCGCATTCATACATATCAAGGGGATTCATGGATAAGTTTAAACTACCAACCGAAACCCTTAGGACCCCTCTCCTAGTGAGTTCACCTAGAGCAGAGTACATGGCTAGCTGATGGTGTGACCAGATACCCCTAACCATTGGTACACATGTTTTTTCGTCCGACCTAATTATCTTGGAGTCACAAGGATTGGATGTGATATTAGGTATGGACTGGATGTCAAAGTATGGAGGAAGCATTGACTGTTCTAGTAAGTCGATTTATCTCACCACCCCGGAGGGAAAAAGGATTAAGTATGTATCCAGGCATGTGCCTAGGAGGAGTCAAGTGAATGCCCTCACGGGAGTTGTTCAGGAGGAAGTGCCTGTGGTGAAGGAGTTTCCGGATGTTTTTCCAGAGGAGTCACCAGGCATGCCACCGAATAGAGACATTGAGTTTTTGATAGAGCTATTGCCAGGTACAAGGCCAGTATCCAAGAGACCCTATCGGATGCCCGCAAATGATCTAGAGGAAATTAAGAAACAAATCAAGGAGTTATTAGAGAAAGGTTACATTCGAAGAAGCTTGTCACCTTGGGGAGCCCTAGTACTTTTGGTGGAGAAGAAGGATAAATCCCTAAGGATGGTTGTTGATTATCGGGCTTTGAAGAAGTGACTATCAAGAATAAGTACCCACTGCCGATGATCAATGATCTGTTTGATCAGCTACAAGGAGCTAAAGTGTTTTCGTAGATTGATTTACGATCAGGATACCATCAGTTGAAGATTCGAGAGAAGGATATACCAAAGACAGCGTTCACCACGCAATATGGATTATATGAGTATACGGTCATGTCGTTTGGACTGACTAACGCCCCTGCCTATTTCATGAGCATGATGAACAAGGTGTTCATGGAGTATTTGGACAAGTTTGTCGTGGTGTTTATAGATGATATTATGGTATACTCGAAGAATGAAGAGGAGCACAAGGAGCATTTGCGATTAGTTCTCGAGAAACTCAGGGAACACCAATTGTATGCTAAGTTCAGCAAATGCGAATTTTGGTTGAAGGAAGTCGGATTCCTTGGACATGTTATATTAGGAGAAGGTATAGCAGTAGACCCCAGCAAGGTTCAGTCAGTCACTGAATGGTTGGCCACCACTTCAGTTAGCGAGATCCGCATTTTCCTTGGACTCACAGGATACTACCGGAGGTTCATTGAGAATTTTTCCAAGATTGCAAAGCCAATGACGGAACTATTGAAGAAGGATACTAAGTTCAAATGGAAAGATGATTGCGAGGCAAGTTTCCAGGAGTTGAAGAAACGTTTGACTACAGCCCCAATGTTAACACTGCCAGATATACATAAGGAGTTCCAAGTGTATTGTGACGCCTCCCGCTTAGGACTTGGATGTGTGCTTATGCAGGACGGAAGAGTTGTTTTGGATGCCTCACGACAACTAAAACCTCATGAGTTGAACTATGCCACGCATGATTTGGAGTTAGCAGCCGTAGTGCATGCATTGAAGACTTGGAGATATTACCTTATTGGAAACCGTTGTGATGTGTACACGGATCATAAGAGTTTGAAATACATTTTCACACAGAAGGAGCTGAACCTTAGACAGAGGAGATGGTTGGAGCTTATAAAGGATTACGACATGAAGCTACACTATCATCCAGGAAAGGCCAATGTCATAGCAGGCGCTTTGAGCCGGAAGAGTTATGCCAATATCCTTGAAAGTAAGGGATTGCCGAAGGAGTTAGCGAAAGATATCATGGAACTTCGATTGAAGATTGTTCCAAGAGGTTTCGTTGCAACAATGGAGGTTCAATCTACATTGTTGGGCAAGATTCGAGAAGCTTAGAAGGATGACAAAGAGATTGCCGAGATAAAGGAGAAGATGAGCAAAGGAAAGGCCAAAGGTTTTCGTGAGGATGAGCACGATACCTTATGGTTTGAGGACCGAGTTTATGTGCCCAATAACCCAGAGATTAGGAAGTTGGTACTTCAGGAAGCTCATGACTCACCATACTCGATACACCCCAGAAACACCAAGATGTATTTGGATTTGAAGGAAAGTTTCTGGTGGACTGGTATGAAGAAGGATATTGCCGAGTATGTAGCCGTATGTGATATTTGCCAAAGAGTAAAGGAAGAGCATCAGAAGCCAGCAGGACTGTTATAGCCTATGTCGATACTCGAATGGAAGTGGGATAAACTTGGCATGGATTTTATCACCGGATTGCCCAGAACCAAAGCAGGATATGATTCTATATGGGTAGTAGTTGATCGCTTGACCAAAGTGGCTCACTTTATCCCAGTGAAAACCACGTATACAAGCACAAATTTGGCCAAGATATATATGTCCAGGATCGTATGTCTGCATGGAGTTACGAGGACCATCGTATCATATAGAGGAACCCAGTTTACTTCAAAGTTTTGGCATCAGTTACACCAAACTTTGGGAACAAGGTTGGAGTTCAGTACAAAGTTTCACCCGTAGACGGATGGACAGACTGAGAGAGTCAATCAGATTCTGGAGGACATGTTGAGAGACTGTGCGCTAGATTATGGATCTAGCTGGGATGACAATTTCCTTATGCAGAGTTTTCATACAACAATAGCTACCAAGCCAGTTTGAAGATGGCACCATTTGAAGCCCTGTATGGACGCAGGTGCAGAACGCTGTTGATGTGGGATGAGGTAGGAGACCGGCAGTTGTTTGGACCAGACTTGATCAAGGAGTCTAAGGAGAAGGTTAAACTAATTCGTGATAGACTGAAGATTGCTCAGTCCAGGCAGAAGAGTTACACAGACTCGAAGCGCAAGGAGGTAACCTATGAAATTGGAGATGGAGCATATCTGCGAGTATCACCCCTGAGGGGAGTGAAACATTTTGGAGTTAAGGGAAAGTTAGCCCCGAGATTTGTAGGACCGTATCGTGTTTTGGGACGGATGGGTGAAGTTGCCTACAGGTTGAAATTACTTGAGGGATTGTCAGGAGTTCACGATGTGTTTCACGTTTCACAGTTGAAGAAGTGTCATGCTGAGATGGCCGATATACCATTAAGAGATACAGTACCCTTGGAGGCGATTCAGTTGGATAGTGATTTGACTTATGAGGAGAAGCCAGTTAAGATTCTTGAGTTTGCCAGCCGAGTCACCCGCAGCAAGGTTATCAAGTTTTGCAAAGTTCACTGGAGCCACCATACCGAGGATGAAGCCACCTGGGAACGAGAGGATGATCTACTCAAAGACCACCCGCACCTATTTTCTAGCCAACCCGAATCTCGAGGGCGAGATTCATCTTAAGGGGGGTAGGTTTGTAACATCCCAAATTTTCAATTTGGAATGTTATACATAGGTCATTCATGCATATCATATTTTATTGCATTTTCGTTTCGCAATCCTCGAAATCCTAAGCAACTCAAGGACCCTCGGAGAGAGTTGGGGTTTTCCCGGTTTTCATATTTGATTTTTATCAGATAATGGAACGAGGATTTTTGATTTTAATATTTTTTCTCTCCGAAAAATATTTCATTTTAAAATAAATGAGAGGAGATAAAAAGACTTATCCAAAATAATTGAAATATTGGAGGAAAATATTAAAATCATTTATTCGATTTTATTTGCATTTAGAAAAATTGCACATTTTCAAAATTGCATTTTAGGGCCAAGAAAATGTTCATTTCGTTCTAAATATTTTATTTAGACGGTGAAAATTCATTTTGGCATTTTTAGATTTTATTTTTATTTTCTAGGATTTTATTTTTGTCAGCGAAATTATTTAAAAAAACTCCCTGTGCCCGACTGGGCCGAAACCCAGCCAGGCCGCCGGCCCAGCCCCGCGAGCCGCCGCCTCCGCGCGCACGCCGCCGACTCGGACCGGAGTCCGAGCCGGACTCCGCCTCCGTCGAGCCTTGCCCCTTCCCCAAGTCGCCGCCCCGCCCCCTTTATATACATGCCACCCTGACCCCCACCTCCACACCACCACCGCCGCCCCGCGCCAGCCGCCGCTGCCCGT
>NC_041388.1:424898574-424981838 GCF_002162155.2 Triticum dicoccoides | reverse complement strand
CTGCCACCTGCCGCCACCGCTGCGCCCCGCCACTCGCGAGCCGCCGCCCCGCCTCGCCGGAGCCCCTCGCCGGAGGTACCGCACCGGACCCGAGCTGCCGTTTTTTAAAAGAACCGTTCATTTTTTTAGAAACCCTAGATTCGTTTTTTCTCGGATCACTGGTTTTTCTCGGTTCTTCTAATTAGTGGACTTTCGTCCGTACGTTCATTCCAACGAACGGTTTTTGCCCGTTAGTTACAGCTAACGAACGCTCGTTCGTTAGTCTGTTCGTCAATTTTCTTTTTATCGGATTTATCCGCGATTATTCTCGATCGCAATTTCTAATCTGATCTTAGTTTCTGTTTATCTTTTTGCTCATTAGTCGGAATGAGACGATTCAAGCGCCTATATCTTCGTCTCGAGACCCTCTTTTTGTTTAATCAACTTAAACAAGATTTTGGTACTATAAAATTTGACCTTAGTTTCAATTAGTAAACAGATCTTGTTTCTTTCGCCGTTTGAGTTTCGATGCTCCGTTTGATTTGGTTCTTTTTGCTAACCAGAGTTCTTAAGTTGAACTTTCTGGCCAACCTCTCTTATTTGAGATTTACCCGTGTTCCTTTTCTTGTTGCTTATGTATGTTATTGTTTGTTTGCGATAGAACACCCGGAGTGCGAAGCGTGCTACTACGAATCCCTAGGTTTCGTGGATCGTCAGCAAGGCAAGTAACACATTGATCATACTCTTTTCATACCCAGTTTTTATGCATTAGTTCCAATCCTCAAACATTGCATGATTAGGATGTCATTAACTTGTGGGCTGGGAAGTAGTTGTTGAGGTAGAACCTATTACCCTGTTACTATCAAAACCCTTGGGAGTTACTTCTGCGCGTTGCTTATTGCTATGCTATGCTCGTAGACGTGGTTTGGGTTTGAGTGAAATCCATGACAGATGTGAGATTATTAATTAATGGTTCAACTTAAGGTGGCAACTTGAATACACATCTGGTGGATTGAGGCACCTGGGGAACCCAGTGTTGTCGGTTTTTTTTCAAATCCCGGGGTACCCGTGTGATCTTCCTATGGACTACCACCCAGGCTCAAAGGGAACTGAGATGATTCATGCTAGAAACTTCCATGTGCAGCCACAAGCTATTATGGGCTCTAGCATAGTTGAGTAAGTTACGTGAAGCTCTTGAAGAGGTGGATCAGCAGGTAGTGGGTTTTGTAGGTTTGGTATGGTCTACTCGGAGTAGAGAGTTAATGTTTCTGAAAGACTGTGTCTCTGTCATCCGTTTCGCAAACACCATGTAGTGCGAGAAATCCAACGGAGGCGATCGAGTCTTGTTGGGAAAAGTGCGCAAACCTCTGTAGAGTGTACAATCTAATCATGGTTAGACGTGTCCCCGGTTATGGACAATCTTGAGTATCTAGTACTTGGGTTATCACATGTATCTCATCACTCTTAATTAATATTGTTGGGTTGTTAATTACTTTAATTAGGATTGAGTTGGGGTTACCTTCTCAATATTTTGTTCAACCACCATGATAGTTAAATTAAAATCTATTCCTTTTGTTGTAGGGAAAAATTGGCTTTTCGCAAAAAACTTTAACCATAGAGGTTTTGACCAGCCAAATATGCATGTAGTGATAGCATTATTTCTGTTCTTGCCCTACTGTGTTACATTGCCAGCATATTCCATGTGCTGGCCCGTTCTCGGGCTGCAACGTATTATGTTGCAGACTTTTCAGACGAGGAGTAAGGTTCGTTAGGTCGTTGCCGTGCAGCTCAGCTATGCCGTTGGAGTTGATGGACTCACTTATCTTCCAAGCCTTTCGCTGTTATCGCATTAGATGGCCTTAAGCCATATTATTGTAATAAGTTCTCTTTCAAGATATTCGATGTAATAAGTGTGTAATTGCTACTCTGTTATAAATCCTTCGAGTACTGTGTGTGTCAGCATTACCGATCCAGGGATGACACTGAAGCACAAAGACTTGACAATTTGAGGTCAGGTCGCTACAATAGGTTAGTCCCAAAAATCATATAAAATAGCATATAAATGTATATAAAACATCCTAGATGGATAATATAATAGCATGGAACAATAAAAAATTATAGATACGTTGGAGACGTATTAGCGTTTGCCACCTTTCAAGCTTAGGAGCAACCATTGATTCGATTTTCACGCTTATCTAACAGTCATCATTTTTTCAAATATACAGATTTCTTGGAGCACAAGTTAATGATCATCTATTCAAGATGTCTTTTGTCATAGCTTGAATGGTGTGTCATATTAATCTAAAATGACGATGTTCTAAGGACGCGGGTGGACTCCAAATGCCTAGCATTGAAATGAGATCCAAAGAAAATCAAAAGAGGAAACAAGTACATGGCACAAGAATAAAGAATGATAATTGTGTGACTATATGTCGGGCATTTGCAACCTTTCGAACTTAAAAGCAACCATTAATTGGATTCACGCACTTAACGAATGGTTTTGTTTTCAAAAAAATCTTTCCAACTATAATTTGTCCATTATCTCTTCAAAAGACCTTTTGTCGTGGTTTGGATGGTGTGTCATCTTACTCTATCTAAGACAACGGTGTTGTAAGAACATTATTGGACTCTGAATACCTGGCTAGCACCAACACATGATCCAAATGGAGTCGAAAGAGGATAAGCGGAAGGTGCGGGAAAAGACTAGGGAAGAGCGGTGCTACGTGTCGGGCGTTTGCCACCTTTCTAACTTAAGAGCAACCTTTGAGTGGATTCATGCGCTTATCCAATAGTTGCCATTTCTCAAATAAACAAATTTCATTCAAGCATGATAACCCACAAGTATAGGGGATCGCAACAGTTTTTGAGCATAGAGTATTCAACCCAAATTTCTTGATTCGACACAAGGGGAGCCAAAGAATATTCTCAAGTATTAACAGTTGAGTTGTCAATTCAACCGCACATGAAAGACTTAATATCTGCAGCAAAGTATTTAGTAGCAAAGTAACATGGAAGTAACGGTAATGGTGGCAAAAGTAACAATATTGGTTTTTGTAGTAACAGTAACAGCGGCAACAGAAAAGTAACTAAGCAAAGATCAATATGTGAAAATCTCATAGGCAATGGATCAGTGATGGATAATTATGTCGGATGCGATTCCTCATGCAACCATTATAACATAGGGTGACATAGAACTAGCTCCAGTTCATCAATGTAATGTAGGCATGTATTCCGAATATAGTCATATGTGCTTATAGAAAAGAACTTGCATGACATCTTTTGTCCTACCCTCTCGTGGCAGCGGGGTCCTATTGGAAACTAAGGGATATTAAGGCCTCCTTTTAATAGAGTACCGGATCAAAGCATTAACACTTAGTGAATACATGAACTCCTCAAACTACGGTCATCACCGGGAGTGGTCCCGATTATTGTCACTTCGGGGTTACTGGATCATAACACATAGTAGGTGACTATTGACTTGCAAAATAGGATCAAGAACTCACATATATTCATGAAAGCATAATAGGTTTAGATATGAAATCATGGCACTCGGGCCCTAGTGACAAGCATTAAGCATAGCAAAGCCATAGCAACATCAATCTTAGAACATAATGGATACTAGGGATCAAACCCTAACAAAACTAATTCGATTACATGATAAATCCCATCCAACCCATCACCGTCCAGCAAGCCTATGATGAGATTATTCACGAACTACGGTGAGCATCATGAAGTTGGTGATGGAGGAAGGTTGATGATGACAATGGCGATGGATTCCCCTCTCCGGATCCTTGAACGGACTCCAGACCAGCCCTCCCGATGAAGATTAGGGCTTGGCGGCGGCTCCGTATCGTAAAACGCGATGAATCATTCTCTCTGATTTTTTCTCCTCGAACGTGAATATATAGAGTTGGAGTTGATGTCGGTGGAGCCTCAAGGGGCCCATGGGGCAGGGGGCGCGCCCCAGGGGGGCCCCCTGCACCCTCGTGGACAGGGTGTGGGCCCCCTGGTGTTGATTCTTTCGCCAATATTTTTTATTAATTCCAAAACGTGTCTCCATTGATTTTTAGTATAGTCTGAGAACTTTTATTTCTGCACAAAAATAACACCATGGCAATTCTGCTGAAAACATCATCAATCCGGGTTAGTTCCATTCAAATCATGCAAGTTAGAGTCCAAAACAAGGTCAAAAGTGTTTGGAAAAGTAGATACGATGGAGACGTATCAACTCCCCCAAGCTTAAACCTTTGCTTGTCCTCAAGAAATTCAGTTGACAAACTGAAAGTGATAAAGAAAAACTTTTACAAACTCTGTTTGATCTTGTTGTTGCAAATATGTAAAGGTAGTGTTCAAGTTTTCAGCAAAGATTATGAACTAACCATATTCACAATAACATTTAGGTCTCATGTTTACTCATATCAATGGCATAATCAACTAGCAAGCAAAATAATAAATCTCGGATGACAACACTTTCTCAAAGCAATCATAATATGATATAACAAGATGGTATCTCACTAGCCATTTCTGAGACCGCAAAACATAAATGCAGAGCACCCCTGAAGATCAAGGACTGACTAGAAATTGTAATTCATGGTAAAAGAGATCCAGTCATAGTCATACTCAATGTAAATTAATAGTAATGCATGCAAATGATAGCGGTGCTCTCCAACTGGCGCTTTTTAATAAGAGGATGATGACTCAACATAAAAGTAAATAGATAGGCCCTTCGTAGAGGGAAGCAGGGTTTTGTAGAGATGCCAGAGCTCAAGTTTTGATACAAAGATGAATAATATTTTGAGTGGCATACTTTCATTGTCAACATAACAACCAAGAGATCTCGATATCTTCCATGCTACACACATTATAGGCGGTTCCCAAACAGAATGGTAAAGTTTTATACTCCCCCACCACCAACAAACATCAATCCATGGCTTGTCCAAAACAACGGGTGCCTCCAACTAACAACAATCTTGGGGGAGTTTTGTTTGCAATCGTTTTAATTTAAGCATGGGACCGGGCATCCCGATTACCAGCCATTTTCTCGTGAATGATGAGCGGAGTCCACTCATCTTGAGAATAACCCACTTAGCATGGAAGATATAGACAACCCTAGTTGATACATGAGCTATTCGAGCATACAAACATAATTTCATTTGAAGGTTTAGAGTTTGGCACATACAAATTTACTTAAAACGGCAGGTAGATACCGCTTATAGGAAGGTATGGTGGACTCATATGGAATAACTTTGGGATTTATGGAAGTGGATGCACAAGCAGTATTCCCGCTTAGTACAAGTGAAGGCTAGAAAGAGACTGGGAAGCGCCCAACTAGAGAGCGACAACAGTCATGAACATGCATTAAAATTAATCAACACTGAGTGCAAGCATGAGTAGGATATAATTCACCATGAACATAAATATCGTGGAGGCTATGTTGATTTTGTTTCAACTACATGCGTGAACATGTGCCAAGTCGAGCCACTCGAATCATTCAAAGGAGGATACCACCCTATCATACCACATCACAACTATTTTAATAGCATGCTGCCACGCAAGTTAAACCATTATAAACTCCTAGCTAATTAAGCATGGCATGAGCAACTATAATCTCTAATTGTCATTGCGAACATGTTTCATTCATAATAGGCTGAATCAGGAACGATGCACTAATCATATTTACAAAAAAAGGATAGGTCGAGTTCATACCAACTTCTCTCATCTCAATTGGTCCATCATATATCGTCATTATTGCCATTTACTTGCACGACCGAATGGTGTGGATAATAATAATAGTGCATTTGCATTGGACTAAGCTGGAATCTGCAAGCATCTAATACAAGGGAGAAGACAAGGTAATATGGGCTCTTGGTTAGATCAACAATAATGCAAATGAGAGCCACTCAACATTTTCATCATGGTCTTCTCCTCTCGACCCCCAAAGAAAAGAAATAAAACTATTTACAATGGAAAGCTCCCAACAAGAAAAAGAAGAACAAGAAATCTTTTGGGGTTTTCTTTTAATTACTACTACTACAAGCATGGAAAGTAAACTAGCTAAAAGCTACAACTATTTTTTTTCTTTTTCTTAAGGTTTTTCAAACACACAAGAAGAAGGCTAGAAAAGAAAATAAACTAGCATGGGTAGTACAATGAAAAAGTATGAGCACCGACAACTAGAATGAGTGTGTGAACATGAATGTAATGTCGGTGAGAAACACGTACTCCCCCAAGCTTAGGATTTTGGCCTAAGTTGGTCTATGGCCACTGATGGCCTGGTGGATATCCAAAGTTGTAGATGGGGTCGTACTGAGATGCAGCAACTACTGCCTGATGAGCTGCAGCTTGGAGGCGAGCTGCCTCCGTCCTCCTCTCGTACTCGTTCGCCTCCTCCTTGGTTATAACATATCTCCTTTTTGCCTAAAAGTCAAAGAAAGTAGGAGCAGGGAGGGCTGTTGGGGAACGTAGTAATTTCAAAAAAATTCCTACGCACATGCAAGATCATGGTGATGCCTAGCAACGAGAGGGGAGGGTATCGTCTACGTATCCTTGTAGACCGTAAGCGGAAGCGTTATCACAACGCGGTTGATGTAGTCGTACGTCTTCACGATCGACCAATCTCGTACTGAAGACACGACACCTTCACGATCTGCACACGTTCAGCTCGGTGACGTCCCGCGAGCTCACGATCCAGTAGAGCTTCGAGGGAGAGTTTCATCGGCACGATGGTGTGACAACGGTGATGATGTTGCTACCGGAACAGGGCTTCGCCTAAGCACCTCTACGATATTACTGAGGTGGATTATGGTGACGGGGGGCACCGCCCATGGCTAAAAGATCAATGATCAACTTGTGTGTCTATGGGGTGCCCCCTCCCCCGTATATAAAGGAGTGGAGGAGGGGAGGGGTTGGCCCTCTCTATGGCGCGCCCTAGGGGAGTCCTACTCCCACCAGGAGTAGGATTCCCCCCTTCCGTGTAGTAGGAGTAGGAGAGAAGGAAGGGGAGGAGAGGAGAGAGGAAAGGGGGGGGGGCCCTCCCAATTCGGATTAGGCTAGGGGGTGCGCCTCCCACCTTTTCCTTCCCTCTCCTCTTTTCCACTAAGGCCCAATAAGGCCCATATACTCCCCGGGGGGTTCCGGTAACCTCCCGGTACTCCGGAAAATGCCCAAACTCATCCAGAACCATTACGATGTCCAAACATAGGCTTCCATTATATCAATCTTTATGTCTCGACCATTTTGAGACTCCTCGTCATGTCCATGATCAAATCCGGGACTCTGAACTACCTTCGGTACATCAAAACACATAAACTCGTAATACCGATCGTCACCGAACGTTAAGTGTGCGGACCCTACGGGTTCGAGAACTATGTAGACATGACCGAGACATGTCTCCGGTCAATAACCAATAGCGGAACCTAGATGCTCATATTGGCTCCTACATATTCTACGAAGATCTTTATCGGTCAAACCGCATAACGGTATACGTTGTTCCCTTTGTCATCGGTACGTTACTTGCCCGAGATTCGATCGTCGGTATCTCAATACCTAGTTCAATCTCGTTACTGTCAAGTCTCTTTAGTCATTCCGTAATGCTACATCCCGTAACTAACTCATTAGCTACATTGCTTGCAAGGCTTATTGTGATGTACATTACCGAGAGGGCCCAGAGATACCTCTCCGACAATCGGAGTGACAAATCCTAATCTTGATCCATGCCAACTTAACAAACACCATCGGAGACACCTGTAGAGCACCTTTACAATCACCCAGTTACATTGTGACTTTTCGTAGCACACAAAGTGTTCCTCCGGTATTCGAGAGTTGCATGATCTCATAGTCATAGGAACATGTATAGTTATGGAGAAAGCGCAACAAACTAAACGATCATCATGCTAAGCTAACGGATGGGTCAAGTCAATCACATCATTCTCTAATGATGTGATCCCGTTAATCAAATGACAACTCATGTCTATGGTTAGGAAACATAACCATCATTGATTCAACGAGCTAATCAAGTAGAGGCAAACTAGTGACACTCTGTTTGTCTATGTATTCACACATGTACTAAGTTTCCGGTTAATACAATTCTAGCATGAATAATAAACATTTATCATGATATAAGGAAATATAAATAACAACTCTATTATTGCCTCTAGGGCATATTTCCTTCATTCTCCCACTTGCACTAGAGTCAATAATCTAGATTACATTGTAATGATTCTAACACCCATGGAGTCTTGGTGCTGATCATGTCTTGCTCGTGAGAGAGGCTTAGTCAACGGGTCTGCAACATTCAGATCCGTATGTATCTTGCAAATCTCTATGTCTCCCTCCTTGACTTGATCGCGGATGGAATTGAAGCGTCTCTTGATGTGCTTGGTTCTTTTGTGAAATCAGGATTCCTTTGCCAAGGCAATTGCACCAGTATTGTCACAAAATATTTTCATTGGACCTGATGCACTAGGTATGACACCTAGATCAGATATGAACTCCTTCATCCAGACTCCTTCATTTGCTGCTTCCGAAGCAGCTATGTATTCCGCTTCACACGTAGTTCCCGCCACGACACTGTGCTTGGAACTGCACCAACTGAGAGCTCCACCATTTAATAAAAACACGTATCCGGTTTTTGACTTAGAGTCATCCGGATCAGTGTCAAAGCTTGTATCAACGTAACCGTTTACGACGAGCTCTTTGTCACCTCCATATACGAGAAACATGTCCTTAGTCCTTTTCAGGTATTTCAGGATGTCTTGACCGCTGTCCAGTGATCCACTCCTAGATTACTTTCGTACCTCCCTGCTAAACTTATAGCAAGGCACACATCAGGTCTGGTACACAACATTGCATACATGATAAAGCTTATGGCTAAAGCATAGGGAACACCTTTCATTTTCTCTCTATCTTCTGCAGTGGTCGGGCATTGAGTCTGACTCAACTTCACACCTTGTAACACAGGCAAGAACCCTTTCTTTGCCTGATCCATTTTGAACTTCTTCAAAACTTTATCAAGGTATGTGCTTTGTTGAAGTCCAATCAAGCGTCTTGATCTATCTCTATAGATCTTGATGCCCAATATATAAGCAGCTTCACCGAGGTCTTTCATTGAAAAAATTCTTATTCAAGTATCCTTTTATGCTATTCAGAAATTCAGTATCATTTCCGATCAACAATATGTCATCTACATATAATATCAGAAATGCTATGGAGCTCCCACTCACTTTCTTGTAAATATAGGCTTCTCCAAAAGTCTGTATAAAACCATATGCTTTGATCACACTATCAAAGCATATATTCCAACTCCGAGAGGCTTGCACCAGTCCACAAAGGGATCGCCGGAGCTTGCACACTTTGTTAGCACATTTTGGATCGACAAAACCTTCTGGTTGCATCATATACAACTCTTCTTTAAGGTATCCATTAAGGAATGCAGTTTTGACATCCATTTGCCAAATTTATTAATCTTAAAATGCGGCAATTGCTAACATGATTCGGACGGACTTAAGCATTGCTACGGGTGAGAAGGTCTCATCGTAGTCAACTCCTTGAACTTGTCGAAAAGCTTTCGCAACAAGTTGAGCTTTGTAGATAGTAACATTACCGTCAGCGCTAGCCTTCTTCTTGAAGAGCCATTTATTCTCTATGGCATGCCGATCATCGGGCAAGTCAACCAAAGTCCACACTTTGTCCTCATACATGGATCCCATCTCAGATTTCATGGCTTCAAGCCATTTTGCGGAATCTGGGCTCATCATCGCTTCCTCGTAGTTCGTAGGTTCGTCATGGAAGTAACATGACTTCCAGAACAGGATTACCGTACCACTCTGGTGCGGATCTTACTTTGGTTGACCTACGAGGTTCGGTAGTAACTTGATCAGAAGTTTCATGATCATCATCATTAGCTTCCTCACTTACTGGTGTAGGAATCACTAGAACTGATTTCAGTGATGAACTACTTTCCAATAAGGGAGAAGGTACAATTACCTCCTCAAGTTCTACTTTCCTCCCACTCACTTCTTTTGAGAGAAACTCCTTCTCTAGAAAGGATCCATTCTTAGCAACGGATATCTTGCCTTCGGATCTATGATAGAAGGTGTAACCAACAGTCTCCTTTGGGTATCCTATGAAGACACATTTCTCCGATTTGGGTTTGAGCTTATCAGGTTGAAGCTTTTTCACATAAGCATCGCAGCCCCAAACTTTAAGAAACGACAACTTGGGTTTCTTACCAAACCACAGTTCATAAAGTGTCATCTCAATGGATTTAGATGGTGCCCTATTTAACGTGAATGCAACTGTCTCTAAAGCGTAACCCCAAAATGATAGCGGTAAATCAGTGAGAGACATCATAGATCGCACCATATCTAGTAAAGTACGATTACGACGTTCGGACACACCATTACGCTGTGGTGTTACAGGTGGCGTGAGCTGCGAAACTATTCCACATTGTTTCAAATAAAGTCCAAACTCATAACTCAAATATTCGCCTCCACGATCAGATCATAGAAACTTGATTATCTTGTTACGATGATTTTCCACTTCACTCTGAAATTTTTGAACTTTTCAAATGTTTCAGACTTATGTTTCATTAAGTAGATATACCCATATCTGCTCAAAATCATCTATGAAGGTGAGAAAATAACAATATCCGCCGCGAGCTTCAATGTTCATTGGACCACATACATCAGTATGTATGATTTCCAATAACTCTGTTGCTCGCTCCATTGTTCCGGAGAATGGAGTTTTAGTCATCTTGCCCATGAGGCATGGTTTGCAAGTACCAAGTGATTCATAATCAAGTAATTCCAGAAGTCCATCAGAATGGAGTTTCTTCATGCGCTTTACACCAATATGACCTAAACGGCAGTGCCACAAATAAGTTGCACTATCATTATCAACTCTGCATCTTTTGGCTTCGATACTATGAACTTGTGTATCACTACTATCAAGATTAAGTAAAAATAGACCACTCATCAGGGGTGCATGACCATAAAGATATTACTCATATAAATAGAACAACCATTATTCTCTGATTTAAATGAATATCCGTCTCACATCAAACAAGATCCAAATATAATGTTCATGCTCAACGCTAGCACCAAATAACAATTATTTAGGTCTAATACTAATCTCGAAGGTAGATGTAGAGGTAGCGTGCCGACGGCGACCACATCGACTTTGGAACCATTTCCCACGCGCATCGTCACCTCGTCCTTAGCCAATCTTCGCTTAATCCATAGCCCCTGCTTCGAGTTGCAAATGTTAGCAACTGAACCAGTATCAAATACCCAGGCACTACTGCGAGCATTAGTAAGGTACATATCAATAACATGCATATCAAATATACCTTTCACTTTGCCATACTTCTTCTCCGCCAAATACTTGGGGCAGTTCCGCTTCTAGTGACCAGTTCCTTTGCAGTAGAAGCACTCAGTCTCAGGCTTAGGTCCAGACTTGGGGTTTTTTCACTTGAGCAACAACTGGTTTGCCGTTCTTCTTGAAGTTCCCCTTCTTTCCTTTACCCTTTTTCTTGAAACTGGTGGTCTTGTTGACCATCAACACTAGATGCTCCTTCTTGATTTCTACCTCCGCAGCCTTTAGCATTGCGAAGAGCTCAGGAATCATCTTATCCATCCCTTGCATATTATAGTTCATCACGAAGCTCTTGTAGCTTGGTGGCAGTGATTGAAGAACTCTGTCAATGACACTATCATCAGGAAGATTAACTCCCAGTTGAGTCAAGTGGTTGTGGTACGCAGACATTCTAAGTATATGTTCACTCACAGAACTATTCTCCACCATCTTGCAGCTGTAGAACTTATTGGAGACTTCATATCTCTCAATCCGGGCATTTGCTTGAAATATTAACTTCAACTCCTGGAACATCTCATATGCTCCATGACATTCAAAACGTCGTTGAAGTCCCGCTTCTAAGCCATAAAGCATGGCACACTGAACTATCGAGTAGTCATCAGCTTTGCTCTGCCAGGTGTTCATAACATCTGGCGTTGCTCCTGCAGCGGGTTTGTCACCTAGCGGTGCTTCCAGGACGTAATTCTTATGTGCACCAATGAGGATAATCCTCAAGTTATGGACCCAGTCCGTGTATTTTCTACCATCATCTTTCAACTTAGCCTTCTCTAGGAACGCATTAAAATTCAACGGAACAACAACACGGGCCATCTATCTACAACAACATAGACATGCAAAATACTATCAGGTACTAAGTTCATGATAAATTAAAGTTCAATTAATCAAATTACTTAAGAAGTCCCAGTTAGATAGACATCTCTCTAATCATCTAAGTGATCACGTGATCCATATCAACTAAACCATGTCCGATCATCACATGAGATGAAGTAGTTTTCAATGGTGAACATCACTATGTTGATCATATCTACTATGTGATTCATGCTCGACCTTTCGGTCTCCAGTGTTTCGAGGCCATATCTACATATGCTAGGCTCGTCAAGTTTAACCCGAGTATTCCGCGTGTGCAAAACTGGCTTGCACTCATTGTATGTGAATGTAGAGCTTATCACACCCGATCATCACGTGGTGTCTCGGCACGACGAACTGTAGCAACGGTGCATACTCAGGGAGAACACTTATACCTTGAAATTTAGTGAGAGATCATCTTATAATGCTACTGCCGAACTAAGAAAAATAAGATGCATAAAGGATAAACATCACATGCAATCAATATAAGTGATATGATATGACCATCATCATCTTGTGCCTTTGATCTCCATCTCCAAAGCACCGTCATGATCACCATCGTCACCGACTTGACACCTTGATCTCCATCGAAGCATCATTGTCGTCTCACCAACTATTGCTTCTACGACTATCGCTATCGCTTAGTGATAAAGTAAAGCAATTACATGGCGATTGCATTTCATACAATAAAGCGACAACCATATGGCTCCTGCCAGTTGCCGATAATTGTGTTACAAAACATGACCATCTCATACAATAAAATTTAGCATAATGTCTTGACCATATCACATCACAACATGCCCTGCAAAAACAAGTTAGACGTCCTCTACTTTGTTGTTGCAAGTTTTACGTGGCTGGTACGGGCTGAGCAAGAGCCATTCTTACTTATGCATCAAAAACCACAACGCGGTATAGTGATTGCTTTTTGATCTTCAGAAAGAACCATGTTCATTGAATCTGATTCAACTAAAGCTGGAGAAACAGACACCCACTAGCCACCTGTGTGTGAATCACGTCGGTAGAACTAGTCTCGCGTAAGCGTATGCGTAATGTCGGTTTGGGCCGCTTCATCCAACAATGCCGCTGAATCAAGAATCAACTAGTGACGGCAAGCAATATGTATATACCCACACCCACAACTCCTTTGTGTTCTACTTGTGCATATAACATCTACGCATAAACCTGGCTCGGATGCCACTGTTGGGGAACGTAGTAATTTCAAAAAAATTCCTACGCACACGCAAGATCATGGTGATGCATAGCAACGAGAGGGGAGAGTATCGTCTACGTACCCTTGTAGACCGTAAGTGGAAGCGTTATGACAACGCGGTTGATGTAGTCGTACGTCTTCACGATCGACCGATCTAGAACCGAAGACACGGCTCCTCCACGATCTGCACACGTTCAGCTCGGTGATGTCCCGCGAACTCATGATCCAGTAGAGCTTCAAGGGAGAGTTTCGTCAGCACGATGGTGTGATGACAGTGATGATGTTGCTACCGAAACAGGGCTTCGCCTAAGCACCGCTACGATATTACCGAGGTGGATTATGGTGGAGGGGGGCACCGCACACGCCTAAAAGATCAATGATCAACTTGTGTGTCTATGGGGTGCCCCCCTCCCTCGTATATAAAGGAATCGAGGAGGGGACGGGCCGGCCCTCTATATGGCACGCCCTAGGAGAGTCCTACTCCCACCGGGAGTAGGATTCCCCCCTTCCATGTAGTAGGAGTAGGAGAGAAGGAAGGGGAGGAGAGGAGAAAGGAAAGGGGGCCGGCCCCCTCCCAATTCAGATTGGGCTAGGGGGGCGTGCCTCCCACCTTTTCCTTCCCTCTCCTCTTTTCCACTAAGGCCCAATAAGGCCCATATACTCCCTGGGGGGTTCCGGTAACCTCCCGGTACTCCGCAAAATGCCCGAACTCATCCAGAACCATTCCGATGTCCAAACATAGGCTTCCAATATATCGATCTTTATGTCTCGACCATTTTGAGACTCCTCGTCATGTCCATGATCAAATACGGGACTCCTAACTACCTTCGGTACATCAAAACACATAAACTCATAATACCGATCGTCACCGAACGTTAAGCGTGCGGACCCTATGGGTTCAAGAACTATGTAGACATGACCGAGACATGTATCTAGTCAATAACCAATAGCAGAACCTGGATGATCATATTGGCTCCTACATATTCTATGAAGATCTTTATCGGTCAAACCGCATAACAGTATACGTTGTTCCCTTTATCATCGGTATGTTACTTGCCCGAGGTTCGATCGTCGGTATCTCAATACCTAGTTCAATCTCGTTACCGACAAGTCTCTTTACTCGTTTCGTAATGTTACATCCCATAACTAACTCATTATCTACATTGCTTGCAAGGCTTATTGTGATGTACATTACCAAGAGGGCCCAGAGATACCTCTCCGACAATAGGAGTGACGAATCCTAATCTTGATCCATGCCAACTCAACAAATACCGTCGGAGACACCTGTAGAGCATCTTTACAACCACCCATTTACGTTGTGACGTTTGGTAGCACACAAAGTGTTCCTCCGGTATTCGGGAGTTGCTTGATCTCATAGTCATAGGAAAATGTATAATTATGGATAAAGCAATAACAACTAACTAAACGATCATCGTGCTAAGCTAACAAATGGGTCAAGTCAATCACATCATTCTCTAATGATGTGATCCCGTTAATCAAATGACAACTCATGTCTATGGTTAGGAAACATAACCATCATTGATTCAACGAGCTAGTCAAGTAGAGGCAAACTAGTGACACTCTGTTTGTCTATGTATTCACACATGTACTAAGTTTCTGGTTAATAAAATTCTAGCATGAATAATAAACATTTGTCATGATATAAGGAAATATAAATAACAACTTTATTATTGCCTCTAGGGCATATTTCCTTCAAGGGCAACATGGACAGTGCGTCGTCTGTCAAAGATTAGTCGGTACTGGAGGAACTGTTCGTTCCTCTCAAGAAACTAATGGCGAACCATAGCATCATAATCCAGATAAGCAGGAGGCAACTCCATATCATTTCCAAGTATGGGTATATTAAGATAATTAGCTACACGAGTTGCATAAATTCCACCAAACAAATCTCTACTTATACCGTTAAGATGCAACCTTCGTGCAATAATGGCCCCCCAAGTTATATTGTTTATCACCTAATACCGCACTCTTGAGGACACTAAGATCTGGAACGCATGTGTGACAAGCCTCATCTTTACCATTAATGAATCTACTAATAAAGAGAGCAAAATAATGTATGGAAGGGAAATGAATGCTCCCTATGGTAGCTTGTGTGATTTCCCTAGATTCCCCCACAGTGATACTAGCAAGAAAGTCTTTATATTCACATTTGCGAGGTTCACTAACATTGCCCCAGTGCGGGAGTTTACAAGCAGTGTTAAAATCTTCTAGGTCCATGGTATATGATTTATCATAAATATCAAATAAAACAATGTGAGAATTGCGCGAGGATGTAAATTTAAACCTTCTCACAAAGGAATCGGTTAGGTAGTGGTACCGCCGGCACTTATCTAACACGAAGCCCTCAAGATCAGCGTTATGCACATACACGTCAAACTCATCCTTGATGCCTGCTTGGACCATAAAATCCTCTAACGACCATTCACAAGGCCGCACTTGAGCTTCCCTTGGTGGTTCATCGTCCGGCTCACGTATCGCGAGCCTTGGTCCTTGCTTCCTTGAGGAACCACCTTGGTACGTTTTCCTAAACATTTTCTTTCTCTGAAAAATTTCTGAAATTTTTAGTGGCTCAAAGTAAAAGTGAACCAAACTCAACAAGATTGATAGCAACTACTCCTACAAGTGCCTAGAGGCCATATCATGCACTAAAACTACTTTTGACCACATAAATTTGACATGCAAGCTCAAGAACAGGGTCACCTAAGCAGCAAAAATTTGCAATTAATAAAGCACTAGAACAAAATCCAATCGAACCATTGGAGGAGTCACATGCCGAAGAACAATCCCCCCAAGCAGTTTTGTGAATGGAGCTTTGAGCAAGGAGATCGAAAATGGCAGCAAGATGAGCTAGAACAAGGGTTTGAGCTGTGGGAGGATTTTTTCTGGAGGAAGACGAAGTGTGTGGGTGCTGGACTAAGTGGAGGGGGTCCACGAGGCAGGGGGGCACGCCACGGACCCTCGTGGCCAGATGGTGGGCCCCCCTGGTGTGTTCTCAGTGCCAATAATTCTAAAATATTCTACAAAAATTCATATATTATTTTTAGGACATTTGGGGAACTTTTATTTTCAGGGTATTTTTTATTGCAAGGATAATTCAGAAAATAGACAGAAAATACTATTTTTGTTTTATTTAATCTAAATAACAGAAATTAAAAGGAGAGTACAGAGAGTTGTGCTTTCTAACTTCATCCATCTCATGCTCATAAAAAGGAATCCACTAACAAGGTTGATCAAGTCTTGTTAACAAACTCTTTCCGAATAACATGAAACCGGAGAATTTTCGAATAACACTAAGTTACCTCAATGGGAATATGCATGTCCCGAACAATAAGAATATCATATTTCTTCTTGACAGTAGGAAGAGGGAATTCAAAACCTCCAATAATTATCGTTGAAATGTTCCCAATAGAATTGATACTCTGGACTTGAGGTTGTTTCCTCGGAAAGTGTACCGTATGCTCATTACCATTAACATGAAAAGTGACATTGCCTTTGTTGCAATCAATAACAGCCCCTGCAGTATTCAAAAAGGGTCTACCAAGGATAATCGACATACTATCGTCCTCGGGAATATCAAGAATAACAAAGTCCGTTAAAATAGTAACCTTTGGAACCACAACAGGCACATCCTCACAAATACCGACAGGTATAGCAGTTGATTTATCGTCCATTTGCAAAGATATTTTAGTAGGTGTCAACTTATTCAAATCAAGTCTACGATATAAAGAGAGAGGCATAACACTAACACTGGCTCCAAGATCGCATAAAGAGGTTTTAACATAATTTCTTTTAATGGAGCATGGTATAGTTGGTATTCCTGGATCTCCTAGTTTATTTGGTATTCCACCTTTAAAAGTATAATTAGCAAGCATGGTAGAAATTTCAGCTTCCGGTATGTTTCGTTTATTTGTAACAATATCTTTCGTATACCTAGCATAAGAATTCATTTTAAGCATATCAGTCAAACGCATACGCAAAAATATAGGTCTGATCATTTCAGCAAAGTGCTCAAAATTCTCGTCATCCTTTTTCTTGGATGGTTTAGGAGGAAAAGGCATGGGTTTCTGAACCCATGGTTCTCTTTCTTTACCGTGCTTCCTAGCAACAAAGTCTCTCTTATCATAACGTTGATTCTTTGATTGTGGGGTATCAAGATCAACAGCAGGTTCAATTTCTACATCATTATTATTGCTAGGTTGAGCATCAACATGAACGTCATCATTAACATTATCACTAGGTTCATGTTCATTACCAGATTGTGTTTCAGCATCAGAAATAGAAATATCATTGGGATTATTAGGTGTGTCAACAACAGGTTCACTAGAAGCATGCAAAGTCCTATCATTTTTCTTTTTCTTCTTCTTAGAAGAACTAGGTGCATCAACATTAGTTCTCTGAGAATCTTGCTCAACTCTCTTAGGGTGGCCCTCAGGATACAAAGGTTCCTGAGTCATTTTATCGCCTCTAGTCACAACTCTAACAACATTATCATTTTTCTTATTATTTAATTCATTGAGAAAATCATCTTGTGCTTTAAGCACTTGTTCTACTTGAGTAGTAACCATAGAAGCATGTTTACTAATAAGTTTAAGTTCACCTTTAACTCTAGACATATAATCACTCACGTGTTCAATCATATAAGCATTACGTTTCAATTTTCTACCAACATAAGCATTTGGGTTTTCTTGTTTAACAATAAAATTATCAAACTCATCCAAGCATTGGCTTGCAAACTTAGTAGATGGGATTTCACCCTTATCAAATCTATAGAGAGAATTTACCTTTACTACCTGTGTCGGGTTATCAAGACCATGTATTTCTTCAATAGGTGGTAAATTCTTAACATCTTCAGCTTGAATACCCTTTTCTTTCATAGATTTCTTTGCCTCTTGCATATCTTCAGGACTAAGAAATAGAATACCCATTTTCTTCGGAGTTGGCTTAGGAGTTGGTTTAGGAAGTGTCCAATCATTATCATTACTCAATATATTATTCAATAGGAATTCAGCTTGATCAACAGTTCTTTCCCTAAAAACACAACCAGCACAACTATCCAGGTGGTCTCTGGAAGCATCGATTAGTCCATTATAAAAGATATCAAGTATTTCATTTTTATTGAGAGGATGATCAGGCAAAGCATTAAGTAATCGGAGAAGCCTCCCCTCAAGCTTGTGGGAGGCTCTTCTTCAATTTGCACAAAATTATATATTTCCCTTAAGGCAGCTTGTTTCTTATGTGCAGGGAAATATTTAGCAGAGACGTAATAAATCATATCCTGGGGCCTACGCACACAACCAGGATCAAGAGAATTAAACCATGTTTTAGCATCACCCTTTAGTGAGAACGGAAATAACTTAAGGATATAGTAGTAACAATTTTTTTCCTCATTAGTGAATAGGGTGGCTATATCACTCAATTTAGTAAGATGTGCCACAACAGTTTCAGATTCATAGCCATAAAAAGGATCAGATTCAACCAAAGTAATTAGCTCAGGATCAACAGAGAAATCATAATCCTTATCAGAAATACAGATAGGTGAAGTAGCAAAAGCAGGGTCATATTTCATTCTAGCATTCAAAGACTTTTCTTTTAGCTTAGCTAACAGTTTCTTAAGATCATATCTATCTTTGCAAGCTAAAAGATCTCTAGCAGTTTCTTCATCCATAACATAACTGTCGGTGTCAAAACCGGCGGATCTCAGGGTAGGGGGTCCCGAACTATGCGTCTAAGGCGGATGGTAATAGGAGGTAGGGAACATGATGTTTTACCCAGGTTCGGGCCCTCTTGATGGAGGTAAAACCCTACGTCCTGCTTGATTAATATTGATGATATGGGTAGTACAAGAGTAGATCTACCACGAGATCAGATAGGCTAAACCCTAGAAGCTAGCCTATGGTATGATTGTGTGTTATTGTGTCCTACAGACTAAAACCCTCCGGTTTATATAGACACCGAAGGGGGCTAGGGTTACACAAGGTCGGTTACAAAGGAGGAGATATACATATCCGTATTGTCTAGCTTGCCTTCCACACCAAGTAGAGTCCCATCCGGACACGAGACGAAGTCTTCAATCTTGTATCTTCATAGTCCAACAGTCCGGCCAAAGGATATAGTCCGTCTGTCCGGAGACCCCCTAATCCAGGACTCCCACAGTAGCCCCCGAACTAGGCTTCAATGACGATGAGTCCGGCGCGCAGTATTGTCTTCGGCATTGCAAGGCGGGTTCTTCTCCAATTTCCAAGTGTTTGTAAGCAGTGTCCGGTCCCATAAATGTTCGGACCTCTTGGCTTATGTGCCCAATAAGGGCTATCTCCCACGCGTCGAATGAATACGAGGCGCCTTGGCATTTTTACACTCGCCCCCTGACGGTGTCCTGGACTAGGGGGTACTCACCACGTCGTCTCCCGATCTGTTAGATTGGGCCGAGGACCCCCATGGCCGTATACTCATGGGCCAGTTCGGACAGCTATCGCATACATGGAAGATTCCACAAGACTTGGTGATCAAGACAAGGACTCCTCCCCACCGGCGTATTCGTCTAGGACTCTTGTTATCCTAGGCCTCTGGTGCGTTATATAAACCGAGGCCAGGCTAGTCGATACATCATATACATACAATCATACCATAGGCTAGCTTCTAGGGTTTAGCCTCTACGATCTCGTAGTAGATTAACTCTTGTAACACTCATATCATCAATATCAATCAAGCAGGACGTAGGGTATTACCTCCATCAAGAGGGCCCGAACCTGGGTAAACATCGTGTCACCTGCCTCCTGTTACCATCGATCCTAGACGCACAGTTCGGGACCCCCTACTAGAGATCCGCCGGTTTTGACACCGACATTGGTGCTTTCATTGAGAGTTTTGCTGTGTGATCGGCAAAAGGATCAATGGCTCGCCCGCAGGTCAACTGCGACGCCGGCTTCTTCGTCACCGGCTCAGTCGGTTACCTTGGCTTGACCGAGGACTGTGCCCTGCCTCCGATCGTCATGTTCGGACGAGGGCCTTCTTCAACAGCAACTCCGATCTCTATCATGATCATGAAGGAATCATCCATGGAGCTCGAGGGCTCAACGTCAACATTGCCCTCGGGCGGCCGTGCTGTTTTTATGGACAGCGAACTTGTATCCGCCGTCACCGCCTCCTCGAGCGTTGGTTTGACGATCGCTTCAGTGGAATAGTGCGGAATTACGTCTACAACAGCCATGCAAAATTTCGTCGAGTTCCATGGAGGAATCTTCGACAATCTATGATA
Organism: Triticum dicoccoides; assembly: GCF_002162155.2. Classification (NCBI taxonomy): domain Eukaryota; kingdom Viridiplantae; phylum Streptophyta; class Magnoliopsida; order Poales; family Poaceae; genus Triticum; species Triticum dicoccoides. The sequence continues at coordinate 424,961,154 of NC_041388.1, read as the reverse complement.
TACCGGAGCCCTGTCAAATCTGGATGGGATCTGGACGAGTTTAGGGTGTGGTCTCCAGAGCCCAGCTCGGAGGTCCTTTGGAAGATCCGACCGTGCATCTACTGCAGAATTCCCATATCTACCATCCCTCCAAATTTCAGCTCGATCCGATGGTTCAAACTTCGGGAACCTTCCGATGAGTTGACCAATTTTCGGATCTATTTTCTGCGCGAATATGGATCCGACCCGAATTCATGTTTCTTTATGAACATGATATTGAACAACCTTTTTAGAGGAATTCTCTTCTATGGTATTGTGCGTCATTTTTAAACACGTGCCCGTAAAATTTTAAGCCTCCCCTAAGGTCATCTTCATCATCATGCTGGTGTCAAACCAGTCCGGCAATATTGCTCCAAGGCTGCCGACCTGCGCTAGACACGTCGTCACTTTGTTGAGCCAAGCTCAACTTCTTTGGATCATCATCTCGGCAAGCCGACCAAGAGTACGGCATCGCGAATGATGAATCATCACTAACATTGCCGCCCCACGGATTACACGGAGCGGGCACACCGGCATCGCCGCATGGTCACTTCATCAAACCAGCACTGGCCGCGTCACAAGTTACGACCTGGGTCGGCATGGCCGCACTGTTGCTTCTTCGAGCCAATGTCCATCACGCCGAACTACTTCAACACCTCGGCTAACATCGCAGCTACAACAACTCCTCACCGGCCCGCTCCGTCACCTCGGCTAGACCAAGGACTTGGCTATTTCTTCGTCAACATACTCCGGTGACTTCGGCGTCACCAGCAGACCAGCTTCGTCACGTTAGCTGGACCGAGGGCTTCGCCTCGGCAAGCCAACCTTTGCCAGCATCACCAGGCCATCGCTTTATCGCCCATCAGGCAATGGGTGTGCGGATCGATTCCCGATTTTGGGAGTCGCTTTTCTTCGGAATGCTACAACAAATACACCAGGTGCTATTAATCCTAACAATTTTTGCTTGTTGGGTTCATTTTTCCCAAGGAATTATTATTCTGGTTTGTTCATCATATGTACACAGGTCTATCAAATGATGGCCACATTAATGAGGGTCGCATGGTGGTTCGGTCAGCTTCCGTACATGGTCCGGCGAACGCCATCACGCCGACGCCCTGCATCGACATTGACTTCGGCGCCTGGCCATATTTCTTTTATTACTCACTTTGCATAAATTATTTATTATGCAACGATTTTTTTTATTATTACTATTATCTCTGGGTTGCACTATTTTTTGTGCACAGGAAAATGATCCGGGTTGGGCAGTATCGTCAACTCGGCGTACTGACATACCACGTCACCTCGGCTGCACAGGGGGCTTCGTCAACACTTCATTACCCCATGCTAGGGACTTCGGCATCACTTTGCCGGCCCGCATTGACCATGCTATGTCACCACTTCGAAGTGCCGAGCTCTTTGCTCCGCCACCTTGGGACCGGCTTGGGGGATGGAATCTTGTCCCGCATCAAGCTCGGGCCGCGTCATCAATACCGAACACATTAACCAGCTAAGTTGCCTTCATGCTCAAAGTTTTAAAATTTTAACTTGTGTTCGGTTTGACTAAGCATTATACCTTTTTGAAAAAAATTTGCTTGTAGAGAATCTCATTGTCAAAACTTTGTTTGTGACACACACAAATTCAAATACCTCACTTACTTGGGGGCTCCCTTGACGTAGCTTTTCCTGATGCATATGATTATACTTGTACGGCTTCGTTCCTTGTTCGTGTATTACGCCACAATATGCACCATATTGACCTAAGTGATTTGCAAGCTGGGTTGCCTGGCTCCTGTGCTTACCCCTACGTTCCCGATTGTTCGGCTAGGGAGTAAAGGGAGCACCTCTGCGATTGTCATAACCGGGTCATCCGAGCTCTGACCTCAGACTGGGTGAAGCCGAAAGCTAGCGCTCTTATTGTTTTCAATCATGGTCGGCACACAACGGAACTCATGAGTACAAAAAATCTATTGCACAAGTCTCATAGTAATAATGTGCACCGAAGAAAGGTATCGGTGGGGGTACTATTTTCTTCGAAGATGCTTCTTACACTTCGTTAGTAATATAGCATAAGTTCCCTGAGCGCGCTTTGTCTGTTATAGCCTTATGGCCTGATTGCCTGGTCACCAGAAACATCGTCGATACTCTCGACAGGTGGAGTACATGACACTTTTCGGCCCCTGGCCGAAGAGGGAGAAGCCGACGGTTGGTTAAGACACGTTTAAAGTTCGGGTGAACACATATATGATATAAGTACATCGGTACATACAATCATTATACATAAAATTCTTTTACCCAAGTTACTTGGGGGCTCTTAAAATTTATATGAGCTGTCTTATAGTAAATGTGTTTTCTTCTTGGTCGTTGCAAAGTCTTTTTCTACCGCTCCTTTTTCGACTCAAGTTTATGGTCAATAGCCGGATAGCCTGTCTTCTCTCTGAAAACCGCTTGAGTTTAGTTTGCTAAACTGACCTCGGAGAAGTACTCCGCCTTTGGGATGAGGAGCTTGAAGCCGTAGGCTACCCTGCGTGATGTCTTGAGATCGGGTGTGTCATGTTAAAGCACGACAGAAGCACAATTTTTTTCTTTCCAATTTTCGGATTGGCACCGGACACTTGATCTTGTTCGGACATCAAGTTTTTACTGACGTTTTTTGGTTTTCCAAGCTTATGGCACTTTCAAACTATTTGTGTGTTTTCAGCACAAGTCTCACAGTGCAACGCCGGACACCTTTAGAGATTCGGCAAAAACATTCTCGGATATTGCTATATATGCATCGGTTTCGAATTGTGTCTTCTGTCAATAGTTGGGTTGCCCGGCTCCTGTGCTTGCCTCCTACGTTCCGCTTTGTTCGGCTAGCTGTGCAAAGGGAGAACCACTGCGATTGTGCTTCCAGCTCACATGGTTAAGCACCTCGGTGGAGAAAGCCGAAAACTGACTGTCACAATAAGCGTAAACTGGTCAGCGATCCGATGACTGTGTTAAATGAGGGGCCATTCATAACATTGGCCAAAGTGTTTACGGCTTGACCTCGACTGTCGCCGAACACTACCGGGGGCTAGTAACTGGCCTCCCAAACTAAATCCTCAATATTTTGCTCTTACATTAGGGTTGAGGTTTCATGATCATGCTTAGCATGACAACCCAAAGAAAGGAACCGATAGCGGGACTATTTTCTTTGGAAGACATTTCTTTTGTTAAATAGTAATATAACATATCTCTCTACGTACCTTTGTTTATAAAACCGTATGGCCAGATTGCCTTGTTTGTCGTAAATCTTTGCCCTCATATAGGCTTTATAAAGTAGGACAAGCACTCCTCGGCTACTGGCTGAGGAGGTGGAAGCCGATGGTCGGTCACCAAAGTTTTGTACAATGCGGATCTGAGCATTAATGACGTAAAGTACTTGGATACATAGTCATTACACATAATTTGTGATTTTACTATGGATATCGATCCTTAATTCGGCCACCCGTGCCCGCATTAAGGCTCGGGGGCTACTGGGCTTTGGGCTTATTATTTACAAATATTAAAGGGGCACATCGATCCCCTAATCTGGTGTTGCCACCCGACCAGTGTCTCGGGGGCTACTGCATTGCCTATCCAATGCAGAAAATTTTAAGTGCAATACAGTTTCCGAGGAGATTATGATCCTCAGGTTGGTCGGCCGCACCCAACCTGAGTCTCGAGGACTGAGCATGCCGCTTTTTGTATCCCGAAGTATTATGCCGAGCTAGGACTTTATCCTCAGGCCGATTTTGCAAATCAACCTGAGTCTCAGCGGCTACTAGGATCAGTGGTCTTACATCATCCTTCAAGTGCATCTCGGGTTTTAAACCGATACAAACGTTGAGGGTTACTGGCTATATATCTCGGCAGAGAATAAATTGCACCAATCAAAAATATTGACAAAAATTGGCCCACAGTCGGGGTGGTGCACCACCTCGAAAGCAGTCTGGCATAAAGCTCGGGCGTTAGTGGCTAGCTCCATAGAGGGCATTTCCAGCATTAAGCTCGGCTAAACTCCTTCAACTTTTTTGGACCAAGATGATCTATGACATCTTGGATATAGTCCGGCGTTGGAGCTTAGACACAGTCCGGCGTTGGAGCTCGGATACATTTCGGTGTTAGAGCTTAGAAGCAGTCCGACATTGGTGCTCGGCTGCAAAAGATACCTCGAATGCAGTCCGGCGTTAGAGCTCGGACGCAAGAGGACACTGCCTCCCGGGAACAACTTCAAACCCGAGGTGTGGCATAAAAATAACCAGGCATTGATAAAGGCCGGAAACTTAAAGGGGCTCCTCGGATACCTGACGTGTAAACTCGTTGAATGCATTTCGGCGATCCTCAAGATCGAAGATGTGAAGATTTGTTGAACCAGTTTTCAAGATCGACAACCGAAGATGAAGAACAGTTCGGAAGAATCGAGGAGCGTCCCTAACTTGAAGACCGGTTCAGGGGGCTACTGACGGTGTTCTGGACTAGGGGGTACTCACCACGTCGTCTCCCGATCTGTTAGATTGGGCCGAGGACCCCCGTATACTCATGGGCCAGTTCGGACAGCTGCCGCATACATGGAAGATTCCACAAGACTTGGTGATCAAGACAAGGACTCCTCCCCACCGGCGTATTCGGCTAGGACTCTTGTTATCCTAGGCCTCTGGTGCGTTATATAAACCGAGGCCAGGCTAGTCGATACATCATATACATACAATCATACCATAGGCTAGCTTCTAGGGTTTAGCCTCTACGATCTCGTGGTAGATCAACTCTTGTAACACTCATATCATCAATATCAATCAAGCAGGACGTAGGGTATTACCTCCATCAAGAGGGCCCGAACCTGGGTAAACATCGTGTCACCTGCCTCATGTTACGATCGATCCTAGACACACAGTTTGGGAACCCCTACCCGAGATCCACCGATTTTGACACTGACACCCCCCTAGCCAGATAAATAAATTGTCTATTAAAGGGACGGGGATTCTTATATATGATCCATACCATCCTCCCCCAGCGAGAATCCATCAGAGCGCGTTTCGGAAAGATCCATTCCAGCATGGCCGACCTCCGCAGCTCCTCCTCCCGCCCCCGTAGCCCTAAGCCCGATGATTGGGAGAGGTGTTTAGTCCCGCACAGTCGATTAGTCGAACTACAGACTAAGGGATTTCTCCCTCCGACGTATATGGTGTCCGTTCGAGCCGGGCTTGCCACCTACAATGGGAGCAAGCGGAGAGCCTTCCTTGCCCCTCCATGGGGGAACGAGTTTGCCTTGTTCCTTATTTACTAAGGGGACTCGGATTTCCAATCCATCTGTTTCTCCGCGGGCTCCTGGAGTTCTATGGCCTCCAACTGCACAATCTCACCCCTGCCTCCATTCTACATATCGCTGGCTATGTCGCTCTCTGTGAGTTGTTCCTGGGCTGCGAGGCTCACTTTGAGCTGTGGAAAAGGCTATTTTGCCTCGTCCCTCGCACACAGAGGGAATCACTTTATCAAGTGGGCGGAGCCGAAATATGGCGCATCGCCAATACCGGATACCTATTCGGTACCCCGAAGAAGCCGTCCGAAGACTGGCCTTCAGAATGGTTTTATATAGAGGACGTTCCCCTTCTGGACCCTGTTCGGCGGGGTCTTCCTGAGTTCAACAATGCTCCTCTGAAGAAGCGCCGAAGTTGGCGCCCACGGAGCCCCCAGGCGAAAGACAACCGGGAAGTCCTCTATCTGATGAACCGGATCAAAGCACTGGCTCAATCAGGATTGACAATAATCGAAGTTATGTCGATTTGCATAATGCGGGGAGTGCAGCCACTTCAATATCGTGGGCACCCCTTGTGGTGTTATAACGGGGCGGATGATGCCACCCGCTGCGGGCATAAGGGTCCGGACATTGCTGCCGCTCTAGCGAAAATCCTGTCCGAACTGTTCAAGGGTGAGGAAGAGGAGTTCACCCGCATCAAGCCACAGGATGGATTCTCCATGTACAATCCTCCAAGCTGGGTAAGTTATATTTCCCTGCTCCCATTTTTCCCGCATTCTTTGTCGTAAGTATTCACCTTGCCACTTTGCGGCAGGAACTGCGAAAAGCCATAAAGGAGGTCTGCAGCCCTTCTCCACAACCAGAGGACCCTGACCGGGCCCTCGACTCCGGACTTGAAGAAGATTCAGTTATCTCCGTGGAGCTGATAGACCGGCAGTTCTATCAGTTAAGCTGCGACGATGCCATGGTGGCTATTACGGCCGACTATCCCGGACTGCTCCCTGCATCGCAAGTAAGAAAAACCAAAAAATCCTAACTCCAAAAACTAGGATCCCCTCTTAAACACTTCACCCACCATATACACATGGCATTTTTTACAGGGAAGGCATTCGGGATGCCCTGCCGAACCCGTAGCAACTCGCTAACCAGAGGTGCCGAGGCCGGGCAGGCCAAAAAGGAAGGCGGTCAGGACGGAGACGCCGGCGCAAAGGTATAAAATCCCCGCTCCTTGGTTGTCGTCTTTCTCAAAATGTAATGACACCCATGTTTCTTTAATAGAAAAAACGCTCGCCGGAATATGTCCGGCGATGTTGCCGATCACGCCTCCACCAGTCAGGCGCCAGGACCGTACATAGAAGCGAAAAGCCGATATGGGGCAGGTGCCGGATAACCCCTCTACAGAGGATGCGGATAGATTATCCGCTACTAACTCAGAAGTGGAAAGCTCCATGAATCATAGGCGCCGCTGGGCCATACTCCGTGATGCTTGTTTCTCTCCAGAGGCATTTGACACCTTCAATTCTGGAGAGGCGTACCTCCGTGCTGCTCAAGATGGTTTAGCCAGAGCCACGGATCAATATGTAAAGGATGTACGGGTGAGTGAATATGGTGATTTATATGTATCAGTAGCCCCTGAGACTTGAAACAGTTAGCAGAACTGATTTAAGGATCATCTTGTGCAGGTTCTTACAGAGAAGAATACTAAGCTGTCCCAGGAGCTGGAGGAATGCAAGACCCAACTGCGGGCCGCTGTTGCCGCATTGCAGGAACAGAAAAAGCCTCCCGCTGGTAACATCTACTTTAAACAATGATGGTTACCATATAGTGTGCGGCGTGGCTGCAGATCTAACAACAGATGTTGCAGATGAATCCGGAGGTCTAGCATGTTATGCGACAGCTAGAGGATGGCAAACGCGTGTTGACTGAAGTTAGGCGAGAGAAAAATAATCTCCAAGATGCCAATATTAAGCTGAGTATGGAACTAAAAGACGTTCGTGGCTAGCTTGTAGACTCCGAGAAGGAGAATAAGCGGCTTCGGCGCGGCATTTTTAGTAAGTGCTTGAACGAATCCTTTTTAAAGGAGTTCGGCGAAGAAGTCGACTAACAGCGTTATGTCTGTAGGTATGCTGACGGGTTGTCCCATGGAGGAAATGCCCGGGGTATGCGGGTGATCTTCTGTCCGAGCTGTCACATCTGCACGAACAAGTTCCGCAGGTGATGCAGTGTGTTGCCCAGGCCTTGTGGCCGTCCGTCTCCCTGCCAGAGGGCGTTGCCGAGCTTGCGGAGAAGCTCAAGGGAGCACGGCGGCGCTTCCGATTATGGTAGATATCAACCTGCCGACAGGGTGCCAGAGAATCCTGGGCCATGGTGAAGACGCGGTATACCAAGGCAGACCCAAATCACATGGCCAAAGTCAGACCCGTGGGGCCCGACGGAGAAGAGATCCCCGTTAGCTTAGTTTATGGGCAAGTAGACTTAGCCGCAAAGTATTCTCAACAGGATTGTAAGCTAGACCGCCTGTTGGATGGTATAGAAGAGGAATTTAGTCAGTCTGCATGACTATGTAATTAAAGTGACATGTATAATGCCCTCTAGCCGGATTGTATATCATTTGTCGTTGCGGATCTTTTCGCTTCAACCTCCGGGCCCAATAGTCCGGAGTGTATCCGAATACTCGCTCAGTTATATAAGAACCGGGGTACGCGTGGAGACCAGGCGTAGGGGTCATTAGTGCTTTATCGGACAAGTGCCCAACTAGTTATGTTATATTACATGGGTAGTAAGAAACATCTTCCAGGGAAAATAGTTCCGTTAAGGGTTCCTTTCCCTGGGTAAGCATGCCCTAAAGTGCATGTCCGGACTATGATAGGAAACGCAGGAAAAACATCTGGGGGCAGATATGGACAATAAGAAATAAAAATCATCTTTTGTTCACCGACCGAATATTCCCTTAAGAACGCTATCTTTCGGCTTCACCCAGTCTGAGGTACACATCCGGCTGACCCGGAAGTAACAATCGCAGAGATGCTCCCCTTATGCCCTAGCCAAATTAACGGGAATGTAGGGCATAAATACAAGAGCCAGGCAACCTAGCTTGGCCAAAGCTTAAGTCATATCGATGCATATAATGGTGAAAAAAGGTACATGCGGAAGTTTAACACATGTGTGGGACATGAGGCCCAGATAAATAATGTAAGCTTCTGTGAAAGAAGCCCCCAGGTATGAAGAGTGCGGCTAGCACATCTGTAATATGCAGGCGAGGCACAAGGTGACCCTTGAAGGCCTAGAGAAATAATAAAAGAAAGAAAGAAAGAAAGAACAAGACAGATAATGCATATGCGAAAAATGGACAAAGGGAGGGGACTCACTTAGAGTCCGGTGCTAGGCGTAGAATCTTCGGAGCCTGGCCGCGTTCCATGGGTTCGGCTCGAGTCGACTAGTCAACGCATCCCGCAGTTGGTACGCTCCACCAGTCAGAACTTGGTCAATAATGAAGGGACCTTCCCATTTGGGCTCGAGTTTGTTCTTTTTCTTATCCGGCAGGCGTAGAACTAGTTCACCAACATTATAAGTTTTGGCCCGTACTTCTCTGCTTTGGTATCTACGAGTCTGTTGCTGAAAAAATGCGGAATGGGCTTTGGCTACGTCGTGCTCCTCATCCAAGGTGTCCAGACTGTCCTGCCGATCGAGCTCGGCTTCTCTTTCTTCGTACATGCGCACTCGAGGTGAGTCATGAATTATGTCACAGGGCAAGACTGCCTCTGCGCCGTACACCATAAAGAAGGGTGTATATCCGGTAGTACGATTTGGCGTGGTCCGCAGCCCCCAGAGTACGGAGTCGAGCTCCTCTACCCAGTGCGTATTAGACTCTATTAAGGAGCGCACTAATCTGGGTTTAATGCCGCTCATTATAAGACCGTTTGCTCGCTCGACTTGACCATTGGTTTGTGGGTGATAGACTAAAGCATAATCGAGCTTGATGCCCATTTTTCTGCACGAGAGTTTTACCTCGTCGACCGTGAAGTTCGTGCCATTATCAATGATGATGCTGTGGGGGACGCCATAACGGTGTACAACCCCGGATATGAAGTCTATCAGCGGTCTGGATTCGGCTGTTTTAACAGGTTTGGCCTCTATTCATTTGCTGAATTTATCCACCATGACCAATAAGTATTTTTCCTTATGGGTTCCCCCTTTAAGGGGTCCAACCATGTCAAGCCCCCAGACTGCAAAGGGCCATGTAATGGGGATTGTTTGGAGGGCGGTGGGTGGCATGTGGCTTTGATCTGCAAAGAGCTGGCAACCGGCGCAGCGTTGGACCAAGTCCTGTGCATCTGCCCGGGCCGTTGGCCAATAGAATCCTGTACGGAAGGCCTTTCTTACAAGAGCCCGAGCTACGGCGTGATGACCCCCGAGTCCGGCGTGAATTTCTGCCAAAAGATTCCACCCTTCCTCTTTGGAGATGCACCTTTGAAGGACTCTGGTAGTACTTTTTTTGTACAATTCTCCCTCATGGACCATGTAGGCCTTGGATCACCGCACTATGCAGTGTGCCTCATTTTGGTCCTCCAGAAGTTCCTGTCTAGTTAGGTAGCCCAGGAATGGTTCTGTCCACGGGGCAACAATGGCCATTATTTCGTGGGCTGAAGGTGTTATTTCGGTGGCGGAGCCTCTGATTGTGTCAGAGAGTTCGGTATCGGGTATTTTGGCCGGGTGCGGACTATTGTTACCGGTGTCCCCTCCCCATACTACGGATGGCTTGAATAGCCTTTCCAAAAATATGTTGGGAGGGACCGCATCACGTTTTGCGCTGATGCGGGCGAGGGTATCTGCCGCCTGATTGTTTTCCCGAGCCACATGGTGAAATTCGAGCCCCTCGAATCGAGCTGACATTTTCAGGACGGCGTTTCGATAGGCCGCCATTTTCGGATCCTTGGCGTCAAAGTCTACATTTATTTGGGATATTGCGAGGTTTGAATCCCCACGCACCTCCAGGCGTTGAATGCCCATGGAGACTGCCATCCGAAGACCATGCAATAGAGCTTCGTATTCGGCTGCATTGTTGGAGTCTGTATACAATATTTGCAATACATACCGAACGGTATCTCCGGTTGGGGACGTCAGGACGACGCCAGCCCCTAGACCAGCCAACATTTTAGAACCGTCGAAGTGCATGATCCAATTGGGGTATACGTCATACTCTTTAGGGAGTTCGGCCTCCGTCCATTCGGCAACGAAGTCGGCCAATACTTGCGACTTAGTGGCTCGTCGAGGTTCGTATGTTATGTCGAACGGGAGGAGCTCAATGGCCCATTTGGAAATCCGGCCCGTAGCATCGCGGTTGTTTATAATATCATTAAGTGGCACTTCCGAGGCTACTGTAATCAAACACTCTTGAAAGTAGTGTCGCAGCTTCCGCGATGCCATGAATACCGCATATGCTATCTTTTGGTAATGCGGGTACCGTGATTTGCATGGAGTGAGGACAGTGGATACATAGTATACCGGCTTCTGAAGAGGGAATTTATGTCCGTCCGCTTCCCGTTCGACAACAAGCACCGCGCTTACAACTTGATGAGTTGCCGCAATGTACAACGGCATTGGTTCGCCGATGTTTGGCGCTGCCAGGATTGGGTTGGTTACCAAGATGGCCTTTATTTCTTCCAATCCGGCTATGGCCACGTCCGTCCACTCGAAGTGTTCGGTGCGCCGAAGGAGGTGATAAAGTGGTAAAGCCTTTTCTCCTAAGCGGGAGATAAAGCGGCTTAAAGCTGCCACGCATCCAGTTAACTTCTGGATTTGTTTGAGGTCTGTTGGGGTAGCCAACTGTGACAAAGCTCGGATTTTGGCCGGATTAGCTTCAATACCTCTACTGGAGACAATGAAACCCAGGAGCTTTCCGGCTGGTATGCCAAAAACGCATTTTTTAGGGTTGAGCTTGATGTCGTATGTTCGGAGGTTGTCGAATGTGAGCCTCAAGTCGTCTATCAAAAAGTCGACATGTTTGGTTTTGACGACCACATCGTCTATGTATGCCTCTACTGTTTTGCTGATTTGTTTCTCCAGACATGTCTGAGTCATGCGCTGATATGTTGCGCCGGCGTTTTTGAGCCCAAAAGGCATTGTGTTAAAAGAGAAGGGACCGTATGGTGTGATGAATGCCGTTGCGGCTTGGTCGGACTCCGCCATCTTGATTTGGTGGTAACCGGAGTATGCGTCGAGGAAACACAATGACGCGTGTCCTGCGGTAGCATCAATGATTTGATCGATGCATGGAGGGGGAAGGGATCCTTTGGGCAAGCTTTATTGAGGTCTTTGAAATCGACACAAAGGCGCCAGGATTTGTCCTTCTTTGGTACCATCACCAGGTTTGCTACCAAGTCCGTGTGTTTTATTTCTCTGATGAATCCGGCCTCCAATAACTTGGATAGTTCTTCTCCCATGGCCTGTCTCTTAGGTTCGGAGAAACACCGAAGAGCTTGCTTGACCGACTTGAATCCCTTTAGGATATTGAGGCTATGCTCGGCTAGCCTGCGTGGGATTCCTGGCATGTCTGAGGGATGCCAGGCAAATATGTCCCAGTTCTCGCGCAGGAACTCTCGTAGTGCGGCGTTTCTACCTCTTGAGATTGCGTTGGATTTCCCCGAAGAGGAAGGGATGATGCATCAAAGTAGCATAAGTATTTCCCTCAGTTTTTGAGAACCAAGGTATCAATCCAGTAGGAGGCCACGCTCAAGTCCCTCGTACCTGCACAAAACGATAGCTACTCGCAACCAACGCGATTAGGGGTTGTCAATCCCTTCACGGTCACTTACGAGAGTGAGATCTGATAGATATAATATTTTTGGTATTTTTGGTATAGAGATGCAAAGTAAAAAGTAAAAGGCAAAGTAAAAAGCAAAGCAAGATTAAAGTGATGGAGATAGTGGCTTCACTATAGGTTTCACTAGTGGCTTCTCTCAAGAGCATAAGTATTCTACGGTGGGTGAACAAATTACTGTTGAGCAATTGACAGAATTGAGCATAGTTATGAGAATATCTAGGCATGATCATGTATATAGGCATCACGTCCATGACAAGTAGACCGAAACGATTCTGCATCTACTACTATTACTCCACTCATCGACCACTATCCAGGATGCATCTAGAGTATTAAGTTAAAAATAGAGTAACGCCTTAAGCAAGATGACATGATGTAGAGAGATAAATTCATGCAATATGAAATAAACCCCATCTTGTTATCCTCGATGGCAACGATACAATACGTGCCTTGCTGCCCCTTCTGTCACTGGGAAAGGACACCACAAGATCGAACCCAAAGCTAAGCACTTCTCCCATGGCAAGAACTACCAATCTAGTTGTCCAAACCAAACGGATAATTTGAAGAGACTTTCAAAGATAACCAATCATACATAAAAGAATTCAGAGAAGATTCAAATATTATTCATAGATAGACTTGATCATAAACCCATAATTCATCGGTCTCAACAAACACACCACAAAAAGAAGAAGATTACATCGAATAGATCTCCACGAGAGAGGGGGAGAACTTTGTATTGAGATCCAAAAAGAGAGAAGAAGCCATCTAGCTACTAACTATGGACCCGAAGGTCTGAGGTAAACTACTCACACTTCATCGGAGAGGCTATGATGATGTAGAAGCCCTCCGTGATGACGGCCCTCTCCGGCGGAGCTCCGAAACAGGCCCCAAGATGGGATCTCGTGGATACAGAAAGTTGCGGCGGTGGAATTAGGTTTTTGGCTCCATATCTGTTCGTTTGGGGGTACGTAGGTATATATAGGAGGAAGGAGTACGTCGGTGGAGCACCGAGGGGCCCACGATGCAGGGAGGCGCGCTCTAGGGGGGGCGCCCCCACCCTCGTGACCGCCTCTTTGACTCCTTGGAGTAGGGTCCAAGTCTCCTGGATCACGTTCGGTGAGAAAATCACGTTCCCAAAGATTTTATTCCGTTTGGACTCCGTTTGATATTCTGTTTCTCCGAAACACTAAACTAGGCAAAAAGATAGCAATTCTTGGCTGGGCCTCCGGTTAATAGGTTAGTCCCAAAAATAATATAAAAGTGGAAAATAGAGCCCAATATAGTCCAAAACAGTAGATAATATAGCATGGAGCAATCAAAAATTATAGATACGTTGGAGACGTATCAGGCATCCCCAAGCTTAATTCCTGCTCGTCCTCGAGTAGGTAAATGATAAAAAGAGAATTTTTGATGCGGAGTGCTACTTGGCATAATTTCAATGTAAATCTTCTTAATTGTGATATGAATATTCAGATTCGAAAGATTCAAGACAAAAGTTTATATTGACATAAAAATAATAATACTTCAAGCATACTAACAAAGCAATCATGTCTTCTCAAAATAATATGGCCAAAGAAAGTTATCCCTACAAAATCATATAGTCTGGCTATGCTCTATCTTCACCACACAAAGTATTTAAATCATGCACAACCCCGATGACAAGCCAAGAAATTGTTTCATACTCTAACTTTTTCAAAACTTTTTCAATCTTCACGCAATACATGAGCGCGAGCCATGGATATTGCACTATAGGTGGAATAGAATGGTGGTTGTGGAGAAGACAAAAAGAGGGGAAGATTGTCTCACATCAACTAGGCGTATCAACGGGCTATGGAGATGCCCATCAATAGATATCAATGTGAGTGAGCAGGGATTGCCATGCAACGGATGCACTAGAGCTGTAAGTATATGAAAGATCATCAAAAGAAACTAAGTGGGTGTGCATCCAACTTGCTTTCTCAAGAAGACCTAGGTCATTTTGAGGTAGCCCATCATTGGAATATACAAGCCGAGTTCTATAATGTAAAATTCCCACTAGTATATGAAAGTGATAACATGAGAGACTCTCTACTATGAAGATCATGGTGCTACTTTGAAGCACAAGTGTGGTAAAAGGATAGTAACATTGTCCCTTCTCTCTTTTTCTCTCATTTTTTTATTTGGACCTTTTCTCTTTTTTTATGGCCTCTTTTTTTTCTCTTTTTTTGGGCTTCTTTGGCCTCTTTTATTTTTCGTCCGGAGTCTTATCCCGACTTGTGGGGGAATCATAGTCTCCATCATCCTTTCCTCACTAGGACAATGCTCTAATAATGATGATCATCACACTTTTATTTTTCTTACAACTCAACAATTACAACTCGATACTTAGAACAAAATATGACTCTATATGAATGCCTCCGGCGGTGTACCGGGATATGCAATATGACAATGATGGAGTGTGTCATAATAAACGGAACGGTGGAAAGTTGCATGCCAATATATCTCGGAATGGCTATGGAAATGCCATAATAGGTAGGTATGGTGGCTGTTTTGAGTAAGGTATATGGTAGGTGTACGATACCGGCGAAGGGTGCGCGGTATTAGAGAGGCTAGCAAAGGTGGAAGGATGGGAAAAAGTGCATATAATCCATGGACTCAACATTAGTCATAAAGAACTCATATACTTATTGCAAAAATCTAGAAGTTATCAAAGCAAAGTATTACCTGCATGCTCCTAGGGGGATAGATTGGTAGGAAAAGACCATCGCTCGTCCCCGACCGCCACTCATAAGGAAGACAATCAATAAATAAATAATGCTCCGACTTCATCACATAACGGTTCACCATACGTGCATGCTACGGGAATCATAAACTTTAACACAAGTATTCTTTAAATTCATAACTACTCAACTAGCATGACTTTAATATTATCACCTCCATATCTCAAAACAATTATCATGCTTCAATCTTTTCTTAGTATTCAACACACTCAAAAGAAAATTTCACAAATCTTGAATACCAAGCATATTATTATTAAGCAAATTACCATGCTATTAAGACTCTCAAAATGATTTGAGTGAAGCATGAGAGATCAATGGTTTCTTTAAAACAAATCCACCACCGTGCTCTAAAAGATCTAAGTGAAGCACATAGAGCAAAATTATAACGCTCAAAAGATATAAGTGAAGCACATAGAGAAAAATTATAATGCTCAAAAGATATAAGTGAAGCACATAGAGCAAAATTACATAGCTCAAAAGATATAAGTGAAGCACATAGAGAAAAACTACATAGCTCAAAAGATATAAGTGAAGCACATAGAGCAAAATTATAATGCTCAAAAGATATAAGTGAAGCACATAGAGTATTCTATCAAATTCTAATTCATGTATGGCTCTCTCAAAAGGTGTGTACAGCAAGGATGATTGTGGCACGCTAAAACACAAAGACACAAATAATACAAGACGCTCCAAGCAAAACACATATCATGTTGGTGAATGAAAATATAGCTCCAAGTAAATTACCGATGGAAGTGGACGAAAGAGGGGATGCCTTCCGGGGCATCCCCAAGCTTTGACTTTTTGGTGTCCTTGGATTATCTTGGGGGTGCCATGGGCATCCACAATCTTAGGCTCTTGCCACTCCTGGTTCCACAATCCATCGCAAGAATTCACCCAAAACTTGAAAACTTCACAACACAAAACTTAAAGTAGAAAACTCGTGAGCTCCCTTAGCGAAAGAAAACAAAAGACAACTTCAAGGTACTGTAATGAACTCATTATTTATTTATATTGGTGTTAAACCTACTGTACTCCAACTTCTCTATGTATTATAAACTATTTTACTAACCATAGATTCATCAAAATAAGCAAACAACACACGAAAAACAGAATCTGTCAAAAACAGAACAGTCTGTAGTAATCTGTAGCTAGCGCAAGATCTGGAACCCCAAAAATTCTAAAATAAATTTCTGGACGTGAGGAATTTATCTATTAATCATCTTGAAAAAGAATTAACTAAATATCACTCTCCAAATAAAAATGGCAGCAGTTCTCATGAGTGCTAAAGTTTCTGTTTTTTACAGCAAGTTCAACAAGACTTTCCCCAAGTCTTCCCAACGGTTCTACTTGGCACAAACACTAATTAAACACAAAAAACACAAACAGAACAGAGGCTAAATAATTTATTTATTAAATAACATCAAGGAAAAATATTGGGTTGTCTCCCAATAAGCGCTTTTCTTTAAAGCCTTATAGCTAGGCATTGATAATTTTAGTGATGCTCACATGAAAGACAAGAATTGAAGCACAAAAGGAGCATCATAAAGCATGTGACAAACACATCTAAGTCTAACATACTTCCTATGCATAGGCATCTTATAGGCAAACAAATTATCAAGGCAAGCAAAAACTAGCATATGCAAGGAAGAGGAAAGAAACAATAGCAATCTCAACATAACAAGAGGTAATTTAGTAACATGAAAATTTCTACAACCATATTTTCCTCTCTCAGAGTAATTACATGTAGGATCATAAGAAACTTCAACAATATAGCTATCACATAAAATATTCTCAACATGATCCACATGCATGCAAAGTTGGCACTTTTTCGAAATAGTGGGATTAACATTAACTAAAGTCATGACCTTCCCAAACGCACTTTTATCAAAAACTTCATAAGATTGAACATTCTCTAAATATGTGGGATCTAAAGTTGACATTCTTCCAAAACCACTTTCAATATTATTTCAAACACTATTATCAATCTCATATTCATCATGGGGTTTAAATAAATTTTCAAGATCATAAGAAGAATCACCCCAATCATAATCATTGCAACAAGTAGTAGACATAGCAAAACTAGCATCCCCAAGCTTAGGGTTTTGCATCTTATTAGCACAATTAACATCAAGAGAATTTATAATAAAGTCATTGCAATCATGCTTTTTATTCAAAGATCTATCATGAGTCACTTCATAAAGCACTTCATCACGATTTTTAGATTTACGGATTTCAGGCAAAAGCTTATAAAGATAATCTAGTGCATCCAAATCACTAGGAATTGGTTCATCATAATTGGATCCCTTAAAAAGATTGGCAAGCGGATGAGGATCCATAGATCTTAAGTTCTTTGTTTAGTAATAAATAAACAACTATTCCAACCATACGAGCAAACAAGAAACGGGCAAAAAGAGGTAAATAGAGAAAGAGAGGGAGGATAGAGAGAGAGGGTGAATAAAACGGCAAGGGTGAAGTGGGGAGAGGAAAACGAGAGGCCAATGGCAAATAATGTAATGCGAGAGATAGGGATTGTGATGGGTACTTGGTATGTTGACTTTTTGCGTAGACTCCCTGGCAACGGCGCCATAAATCCTTCTTGCTACCTCTTGAGCTTGCGTTGGATTTCCCCGAAGAGGAAGGGATGATGCAGCAGAGTAGAGTAAGTATTTCCCTCAGTTTTTGAGAACCAAGGTATCAATCTAGTAGGAGGCCACGCTCAAGTCCCTCGTACCTGCACAAAACGATAGCTACTCGCAACCAACGCGATTAGGGGTTGTCAATCCCTTCACAGTCACTTACGAGAGTGAGATCTGATAGATATAATTTTTTGGTATTTTTGGTATAGAGATGCAAAGTAAAAAGTAAAAGGAAAAGTAAAAAGCAAAGCAAGATTAAAGTGATGGAGATTAATATCATGAGAATAGACCCGGGGGCCATAGGTTTCACTAGTGGCTTCTCTCAAGAGCATAAGTATTCTACGGTGGGTGAACAAATTACTGTTGAGCAATTGACAGAATTGAGCATAGTTATGAGAATATCTAGGCATGATCATGTATATAGGCATCACGTCCGTGACAAGTAGACCGAAACGATTTTGCATCTACTATTATTACTCCACTCATCGACCGCTATCCAACATGCATCTAGAGTATTAAGTTAAAAATAGAGTAACGCCTTAAGCAAGATGACATGATGTAGAGAGATAAATTCATGCAATATGAAATAAACCCCATCTTGTTATCCTCGATGGCAACGATACAATACGTGCCTTGCTGCCCCTTCTGTCACTGGGAAAGGACACCGCAAGATCGAACCCAAAGCTAAGCACTTCTCCCATGGCAAGAACTACCAATCTAGTTGGCCAAACCAAACGGATAATTCAAAGAGACTTGCAAAGATAACCAATCATACATAAAAGAATTCAGAGAAGATTCAAATATTATTCATAGATAGACTTGATCATAAACCCACAATTCATCGGTCTCAACAAACACACCGCAAAAAGAAGAAGATTACATCGAATAGATCTCCACGAGAGAGGGGGAGAACTTTGTATTGAGATCCAAAAAGAGAGAAGAAGCCATCTAGCTACTAACTATGGACCCGAAGGTCTGAGGTAAACTACTCACACTTCATCGGAGAGGCTATGATGATGTAGAAGCCCTCCGTGATGACGGCCCTCTCCGGCGGAGCTCCGGAACAGGCCCCAAGATGGGATCTCGTGGATACAGAAAGTTGCGGCGGTGGAATTAGGTTTTTGGCTCCGTATCTGTTCGTTTGGGGGTACGTAGGTATATATAGGAGGAAGGGGTACGTCAGTGGAGCACCGAGGGGCCCACGAGGCAGGGGGCACGCCCTAGGGGGGGTGCCCCCACCCTCGTGACCGCCTCTTTGACTCCTTGGAGTAGGGTCCAGGTCTCCTGGATCACGTTCGGTGAGAAAATCACGTTCCCGGAGGTTTTATTCCGTTTGGACTCCGTTTGATATTCTGTTTCTCCGAAACACTGAAATAGGCAAGGAACAACAATTCTAGGCTGGGCCTCCGGTTAATAGGTTAGTCCCAAAAATAATATAAAAGTGGAAAATAAAGCCCAATATAGTCCAAAATAGTAGATAATATAGCATGGAGCAATCAAAAATTATAGATACATTGGAGACGTATCAAGCGTCCATAGCGGGGTTTAACTGTGTCCCGATGGAGGCTGTTTTTGTAGGGTCCGTTGGGTGGACTTGGAATTTGACTATTTCATCCGCTGGTTTAAAAGAGGTGGACTTGGATCTCTTGTCAAGTATCACGTCGTCCCTGTCCACTGTGGAGCGTAGCATGGTTAATTCCTCGGCCGAGAGGGCTTCGGATAATGCCTCGAGGGCTAGTGCGGCTGTTTTGTTTTCAGCGCGGAGTGCTATGTCCGGATCGCTGGCGAGAGTGATGATTCCGTTGGGCCTGGTCATTTTGAGCTTCATGTACCTGTAATGGGGTACGGCTTGGAAGATTGTGAACGCCTCCCGTCCTAAAAGAGCATGATAGCCACTGCTGAACGGGGCCACTTGGAATGTAATTTCTTCGGACCTGTAATTGTCCGGCATGCCGAATACCACATCTAGTGTGATTTTCCCAGCACAACGTGCTTCCCGACTGGGGATGATTCCTCTAAAGGTTGTGCTACTTTGCTCAATGAGGTTCTAGTCTATTTCCATCTTTTGAAGAGTTTCCTCATAGATGAGGTTTAATCCACTGCCGCCGTCCATGAGTACTTTGGTGAGTCGAAAGCCGTCTACGATTGGACTGAGGACCAGTGCGGCTGGTGCTCGGGCTGTTCGGAATTTAGGTTCATCACTGGCATTGAAGGTAATAGTCGTGTCACGCCATGGATTTATTGCTGCTACGTGGCAGATTTCGGCCATGCTGCGGAGTGTTTGCTTGCGCCTATTATTTGACGCGAAGGTCTCAAACACTGTTAACACAGTATTGTTATCCACGGGATGGTGCTCCGTGGTATTTGCGAGAAGAAGATCCTCACCACTTTTGGCCACCTGCCGGAGTATCCAACATGCTCTAAGGCTGTGCACTGGTATTGTTGAAAGTGCGTTATATCGACTAGAGGGGGGGGGTGAATAGGCGATTTTTGGAAGTCTTCAAAACGTGGAAGTTTCGAAGACAAACGATAGAAATAAACCTATTACCATGCAGCGGAAGGTAGACTACACTAGGCAAACCATAGTCAAGTATCCAATGAAGTGAAAGCACAATGACTAATAGCAGCAACGTAGTAAGGATCAGGTAGGAAGATATTATGAAGCCAAACAGAACACGCAGTCACTCAGTGAAGACAAAAGATAGTGCAATCATACAATGACTTCACAAGGACCAACAGTAAGTAATGGGAAGGGAAGGATGAAACCAGTGACTCGTTGAAGACAATGATTTGTTGGACCAGTTCCAGTTGCTGTGACAACTGTACGTCTGGTTAGGGCGGCTAGGTATTTAAACCTGAGGACACACAGTCCCAGACACCCAGTCCTGAACACGCAGCTCAGGACACCCAGTCCTCACCGTATTCCCCTTGAGCTAAGGTCACACAGACCTCGCCCAATCACTCTGGTAAGTATTCAAGGTAGACTCCCAAACCTTCACAGACTTTGTTCACCGGCGATCCACAGTGACTCTTGGATGCTCAGAACGCGACGCCTAACCGGCTGGAGGATTCACAGTCCTCAAGTGTAATAAGTCTTCAGATCACACAGACAAGTAGACTTAAGTGATGCTTAACACTCTTTGGCTCTGGGTGGTTAGGGCTTTATCCTCGCAAGGAATTCTCTCTCAAAGGCTTTGAGGTGGGTTGCTCTCAAACGACAAAAGCCGTACTCTAACTCTGAGCAACCAATCGTTTATGGTTGTAGGGGGTGGGCTATTTATAGCCACTAGGCAACCCGGCCTGATTTGTCCAAAATGACCCTGGGTCACTAAGGAACTGACACGTGTTCCAATGGTCAGATTTCAAACTCACACGGCAACTTTACTTGGGCTACAAGCAAAGCTGACTTGTCCGACTCTGGACAAGATTCGCTCTCATAGTCTTCACTCGAAGACATAGGTTTTGGTTAAGCATCACTTCAGTCATTCTGACTGGTTCTCTTGGACCCCATTTAATAGTACGGTGGTTCCTATGACTCAATAAAGAAGAAAAAGGAACTACGAAAGATCTGAGTCTTCGAGCTCCATAGGCTTCATGCGATGTCTTCTCTTGTCATAGTCTTCAATGAGAATATCTTCATATACCACCTTTGACATCAATGTCTTCATACATTTTTAGGGGTAATCTCTGGTAGGAAAACCGAATCAATGAGAGACTTCTACCTGTGTTATCCTGCAATTCTCACAAACACATTAGTCCCTCAACTAGGTTTGTCGTTAATACTCCAAAACCAACTAGGGGTGGCACTAGATGCACTTACAATCTCCCCCTTTTTGGTGATTGATGACAAACTAGTTGAAGTTTTCAACGGGGTATATAATATGTGAAATTGTAAAGGAATTGTCTTCATTAGTTGCAAGGGCTCCCCCTGAAGATGTGCATATAAGTAATTTGCTTTTGGAATGCAAATGCACATGGCAGGTTGTACTCGTGGAGATCCTCTTCAACTTATGATGACAATTCATTATGCATGAGTAGGTATGTGAAGATAATGACATGCATAATGGAAAATGGACGTCTGCAAAATGATCTAAGTGCGGAATTTATCGTCGCACATGCGGAATTTATCGTCGCATCATGAAGTAGAAAATAAGTAGCAGACGACCATTGAGTTTAGGTGTTACAACTCAAAGAACCAAATGTATCAAAACGGGAGTTGTAAACACGACGCAAAATATAAAGCAACCGCCCATGTGGACCCGCATGAAGACTATCAAACTCATATGCTTCTCCCCCTTTTGTCAGTAAGGACCAAAAAGGTTTGAAGACATAGAGCATCTACTCGTTCCCATGAAGAGTAGGTGAAGCAGCAGGGTCATCGGTGGTGTTCGGTGGTGCAGAAGAACTTGGAGCAGTGTCGAAGCGTGCTAAAGGAGGTGGCGGTGAAGTAGCATCGTCTTCGTCCTCGATCACTCTGGCATTCACAGTTGCAGCAGAGGAAGAGAACTCAGAGTCTTCAAGAGATGGAGTTCGTCGCAGCACTGCCCTTCGAGGAGGTGTGGAGTCAAACTTGAAGCGTTCAGAGAAGCCATCCTCTTGAAGATCATCTTCAGAGCACATAAGCGTCAGCCATTTCCATGTGCGGCGAGAGGTTTCATGTGCAACAAAGGCATTCTTGGTGGCAAGATTGCGAATACGGTTGACATCCACCAAGAGGCTTTGCATTTGGCGCTTCAGCCAGTCATGATGCCTATCCTGTTTCTGATGAAGAGCCACCAGAAGCTCTCGGTCATTGAGTACACGAGTGCGCTTCTTGGGTCGTTGGGCAATTGTGCTATCTGTGGCTTCAGTAAGGGCAGGATGTGGTGCACGTGTAGTTCCAGCCAAAGGATAAACACGAGTTACTGCTTCAACTCCTTCAATGTTCTGAGAAAAACTTTGATGCTCAGCATTCTGAAGACTAAGTGGTTCCTTGGCAGGCTCAGGATAAATGGCTTCAACAGACATATCCACATCAGGCAGAAAGATCCGATGATTGCGAGCAGATGGCTGATATGAGATAGCGGAGTAGAGTTTAATCAGCCGCATTATCCATGGAGCATAGAACTTCAAGCCAAAAATATCAGAGCCTGATGCAGCAAGTTGGCGGATGAAGAAGTCCTGTGCATTGAAGCATTTGCCATGAAGAATATAGAAGACCAAAGTCTTCATTGCACCTTCCATCTTGGCATGTGGAGAATGTCCTTTGATGGGCCAGAGAGTTCGTCTTATGATGTGATAAATGGTCCTTGGCAGATACTCAAGGTCTTCAATAAAGAACTCCTTAGGATATGCAACATCTTGTGGCAATGGCTTCATCATATTGAGCATCTGACTCATGTTTGGTTCAGGCTTCTGAAAGATGCTCTCCATACCTTCACTATGAAGCTGACAGCCAGGTTCGTAGAGATCGCCAGGAGTGGGCAGACCAGTGAGCTCAATGATATCAAAGGCTTTGGCTTCGTGATGAACATTTCCTATCATCCACTCCAGGACCCAAGTCTTCGGATCTCTGTTGTACCCACGGATGTGAAGTGTGGCATAGAATTGGAGCAACAACTCTTCATTCGAGTGCTCTTGGTCGGTGACAAACGGCAACAATCCGTCCTCTTTGAAGCAATCCAGAGCTTCTTCCAGACAGGGCAGACCAGCTATTGCTTCAATGTCAAGACGCTTATGTGGGAAGATGCGACCTTGATTGTACAGAATGCAGGAGTAATAGCTTCACTGCGGATAGCTCCAGAACCGATCAGAAGATATTCTTTCCCTTGAGTAGGGGTTCTTGGAGCTATTGAAGAAAGTGTTGTCTGCTTTGAAGCCATTGACATTGAAGGATCTAGGTGCTGATGCAGGACCTGGAAACCTGGGAAATCTTGGAATTGGGTTCTGTACCTGAGGCCTGTGCTCAACATGATAGTCAAACTGAGGACCAGCAGCAGGTGCAGGAACAGAAGCAGTAGTATCAGTGGCTTCGCTGACTTCTGGTGCTTTTGTTGGTGTAGGCTCCACATTGGCTTCAGCCATGACAGCGTCAGTGGCGTCGGTGGCAGCCTCAAGATTCTCAACCTCCACTTGATGAGCTAGAGGGTCGGTCACAGTCACGTTCTCCTCGAGAACAGCTTCTTGGTGAGACGGGGGTGTAGCAACTCTTGGGGTTTCTTCTTCATCGGCTGATGCAGCCGGAATGTCTTCAGCAACTTTAGCTTCAGACTCGGAGACTGGAGGCCTTGGTCCTTTGCGAAGCCTGCGTAATGCTGGCGACGCCTGTGGAGTTGGAGTTGGCTGGGCCTCAAAGTCATCTTCCTCTTGAGCTTGTGGGTGATCAGCCCATGATGCATCCTGAGCAATTGGCGTCAGAGGAAGACCAATGCTAATGAGTTTGTTGTGCGTTAGCACAGGCGATGATACTTGTTGGTGCTCGAACTAAGGAAGAACTGCATCATCTTCAACATGGTCATGGTGACCAATGTCTTCAGCAGTGGTGGGATCAGCTGCTGGAAAGTCTTTAGCTTCATGAGCCTCTGTGAAAGCAGGCTCATGGACAGTCAGTTGGCGCTCTTGATGTGCAGTGGCTGGGCGAACCATGGAGATGGGTTCAACAATTAAGGGCTCTATGGGAGCAGCCCGTTCCTTCTTGGTCTTCCGCTTCTTCTTGGAGGGAGCAGCAGCAGAGGCTTCATGATGTTTTCTCTTTCTGGCTTCAGCCTCAGCAGTCCTTGTCTTCTTCAGTTCTGAAGCGGTTGACCTTGCCTTTGGCTTCGAGCCGGTCATGCTAGTTGGGAAGACAGTGGGATCTGCTTCCTGCCTTGGTGCGTTGGGTTCGGCCACAGTGGGCTTCTTCTTCTGCTTAGCAACCATCCTGGGATCAATGCCCGGACGCCCAAGGGCCTTGCGCTTCTCAGCCTCGTTGTAGCCTTGCACACACTTGTCAGCCAGGCTCTTCATGCTCTCACGAGAACCTTGAGCTTCTTCACGCTTCTTGAGAAAGGCTTCTTTAAGCTTGTGTAGCATGATCTTGAAGTTCTTGACCTCTTGCATGCTGAGCTTGGCCATATGATTCTTGAACTGAGCTTTTTCATAGTCAATCTTTTGCTTCAGTTCGACAATGTGCTGGGCGATAGCTAACTCTGAAGCAATGGCGCCATGGAAGGCGACACTGTGGCCAATTGGAAGTTGCAGGTCTTCAAAGCTGAGGTTGGGCATGTCAAACCACTCATCAATGAAGTTGTGGATGATTGCCACGTCAAAGAGAGGCAGATCATTGAAGATTTCTGCTTCTTCTTTGCTCTTGATCAGTTGCTCAAGAGCGTCATCTGCAAGATCTTCATCACTGGACAGATCGATGGCATCGTTGCGCAGAATAGCAGCAGCTGTCAGTACTTGCACGGTGTGTGGCAGAGGCATCTTGACTTTCTGGGGCTTGGAGATGCGTGACAAATCTTCAGACTGCACACTATCTTCAGGAGGTGCAGTAGCCAGTGGCTTTGCCCGTGAGATCTTTGGTGCAGAGGCAGGCTTTGAAGCTTTAGGCTGCTTCAGTTTCTTTGGCTTCGGCACTGCAGACGCTTCATCTGAATCAGCGTCATCTGCAGGCTCATTCACGGCTGTCCCTTGAACCACGATATGAGTGATCAGACCTTCAAGTTGTAGAAAGGACCGATGATATTGGGTTCTGCATCGCGTGTGCCGTCAGCCCGGGGAGCAGAAGGACCAGGGTTGAAGTCTAGTCCCAATGGCTTCTTGTTTTCCTTGGCCGATGCCTTTGCATGCTGGAAGTTGCGCTTGAAGAGATTATCATCACAACACCATAGCAATGATGATGGGTCGGCATCTTCAGGCTGAGGTCCACAGACCATACACGGATAGAAACCCTGAGCAATAGCTTCAGCTTCGTTCTTGGGTGGAAGGCCTCGGAAGAGAATATCACCCCAAGGACTTTTGATAGCACTCTTCTCAGCATATTCCTTGGTCACGAATCTATATTTGTACCATTGTTCTGCCCAATATCTTCGAATCCACTAGATTCGGGTCTTGCGCTGATTATAATCCTCTTCAGGATCTGTCTTGTAAAGCTCTGAGAGGTCATCAGGCAAATCTCTTGATGTTCCCCCACGACGCTGTCTGCCTCCCTTCCTTGCAGATTTCTCTGAAGCCATGAACTTTAAATTGAATGGCTTCATACGTTCAAAGGCTTCAAAGGCTTTCGCTTGCTGGACAAACAGGAACTGGCTTCGGGAGAATTTATGTGATACTGTAAGAATTCTGCAAATGAATGCAGACTATGAGAACCAAGGGATTCTACCACGGACATGTACCTGTGACAGCATTAAGGTGCGAGGGAAGGGGAAGAGGTCATATGCATTCTCAGAAGATTTTGAAGATAAATCAGTTTAGAAGACATTGACCTCATCGTGCGAAGACATTCACTCATAGATAAGGAGTTGGTTCCAGATTTGTACGAATCCATGGATCAGTACAAGCGAGGAATCTAACTACTTTTTGAAGCATAAGTGAATATACTAGGTATATTATGAGATGGAGTATGAAATAGATCCAACTTGTGTGAACAGAAACTACTTGTGGTAGAAAGTGACGAATTTGTAGGATCAAAGGGGCCGTAAAAAGGAAGTTTTATTTACCACACAAGGAACTGCTAGACGGAGTGGAAGAGGAGGCTGAGCAGTTCGATCGTTTGTGCCCTAACTTGGCGACGGAGGACACCTATGGCGACGGCGGAGAAGATGATGTCCGCAGTCGGCGTGAAGACGGCGTCGGAGAGGTTGCGGCAGCTAAGCGCTTCGTCGCCGGCGTCGTCGAGGGCTAGCGGTGGCGCTAGGGTTCGTGCGAGAGTGGAAGAAGAGATAATGACTGTGGTGAGGCGTGTATTTATAGGGACAGGGGTGGCTCAGTGTTATTACACAGGTGCCCCTGGCGATTCACATCTGAGGAACACGTGGCCATCATGCAGCATATCGGAGGTTGTTCCACGTCCCACGCACGCCTGGATTGTCGGGTGGTCGTTCCCACTTCTCCGGGTTTCAGGTGAGGGAATTAGCATTGAAAGCGGACTTAATGTTTGTCTCTTTATCTTCTGCTGACAAGGATGCAGAGAAGACATTTGACAGTTTCAAAAGAATGCATATGATTTGGAGAGATAGAGTTTGAGATAGAAAGCATAGAGAGGTTAGGGTCCGATCACATTCACTTAGTTCAAAAGATTCAACAAGAAGACATAGCTATAAGTGAATGATGTAGAGGACAGAACACTAGTATATATATATATAATCAACATAGTGAAGATAATCATGAAGACATGTTGAGATTGAGGCCAAACCAAATGTGAAGACATAGCAAATGTAACGCCATGAGTGAAATACTTCAAACAAAACCTTTGGTGGTGGCGTTACCCACCGTATGGGAAGTATTAGACCCAGACACGGCGCACAATTATCGTGGCGCTCCGAAGTCAAATTACACATTAATGTAGTCACACTTAGAATGTATGTCTTCATTGATTGAAGATATACTTTACTTCGTGTGTTGCACATCTAAGTCATCAATATGCATAAGTGTTAGGATGTGTGCCTGATCACAGGACATTTGAGGATTCCAAGATATTTAGCTCACACTGTAACTTGCAAAATCTCTTCTCATCCAAGGGCTTGGTGAAGATATCAGTCAATTGCTCTTCAGTGTTGACGTGTATGATATCAATGTCTTCCTTCACAACATGATCTCTGAGAAAGTGATGACGAATCTCAATGTGCTTTGTCTTCGAGTGCTGAACTGGGTTGTTGGCAATCTTGATGGCGCTTTCATTGTCGCAGTAGAGTGGCACTTGCTTCAGATGGATGCCATAGTCTTTGAGTGTTTGCTTCATCCACACAAGCTGAGCGCAGCAAGATCTAGTAGCAATGTATTTAGATTCAGCAGTGGAGAGTGATACATAGTTCTGCTTCTTTGAAGACCAACATACAAGTGATCGTCCCAGAAAATGACATGTGCCTGATGTAGACTTGTGATCAACCTTGTCACCAGCATAATCAGCATCCGAGAATCCAACCAGATCAAACTCTGAGCCCTTTGGATACCATAATCCTAGAGTTGGGGTGTGAGCGAAATATCGAAGAATTCGCTTCACAGCTAAGTGATGCGACTCCTTTGGTGTTGCTTGGAATCGAGCACACATGCAAACACTAAGCATAATATCTGGCCTAGATGCACATAGATAAAGTAAAGAACCAATCATGGAGCGGTATACCTTTTGATCGAACTCTTTACCATTGTCGTCGGGACCCAGATGATGTTTGGCTGGCATTGGCGTCGTGAAGCCTTTGCAGTCTTGCATACCGAACTTCTTCAGGCAATCTTTGAGATACTTCTCTTGAGATATGCAGATGCCGTTGCGTTGCTGTCGTATTTGAAGACTGAGGAAGAACTTCAACTCTCCCATCATGGACATCTGATATTGCTCTTGCATCATATATCCAAACTCTTCACTGTACTTCTGATTGGTGCAGCCGAAGATAATGTCATCCACATATATTTGGCACACAAACAGTTCACCATCATATGTCTTGATGAAGAGAGTGGGGTCGAGGGAACCAGGTATGAAGCCTTTGCTCTTCAGGAAGTATTTGAGTGTGCCATACCAAGCCCGAGGGGCTTGTTTGAGGCCATATAGTGCCTTGTTGAGCTTGTATACCATGTCAGGATGTTTTGGATCTTCAAAGCCACGCGGTTGTGGAACATACACTTCTTCTTCAAGCTTGCCATTGAGAAAAGCGCTCTTCACATCCATTTGATATAGAAGTATGTTATGATGATTTGCATAGGCCAGCAATATGCGTATGGCTTCAAGTCGAGCCACAGGAGCAAATGTTTCATCGAAGTCAATTCCTTCCACTTGAGTATATCCTTGAGCAACGAGACGAGCTTTGTTTCTAACAACTTGACCATGCTCATCTTTCTTGTAGCGGTATATCCATTTGGTTCCTATTATATTGTGCTTCTAAGGATCAGGACGCTTAACCAGTTCCCATACATTATTCAGCTCAAACTGTTGAAGCTCTTCTTGCATAGCTTGAATCCATTCAGGTTCCATGAAGGCTTCTTCAACTTTCTTGGGTTCTGTTATTGAGACGAATGCGAAGTGCCCACAGAAATTTGCTAGCTGTGTTGCCCTTGAACGAGTGAGCGGACCGGGTGCATTGATGCTATCAATTATTCTCTCAATCTGCACTTCATTGGCAACACGAGGATGTACAGGGCAAAGATTTTGTTCTTGTTGATCATTGTCATTGTTAGAGGGATTGTCTTCAGGCTAAGCATTGTCTTCAGGTTGATCAGGTGCGGAGATGATAAGTTCCTCTTCAGGATGAGCTTCAGAGGGTATGATTTCTCCAGTTCCCATTAGTTTGATTGATTCACTGGATGGAACTTCATCTAGCACATTTGGCAGGTGCTCTCTTTGTGAACCATTAGTCTCATCAAACCGCACATCCACTGTTTCAACCACTTTATAATGAAAGAGATTGAAGACCCTGTAGGAGTGCGAATCCTTTCCATATCCAAGCATAAAACCCTCATGTGCTTTTGGTGCAAATATTGAAGTGTGATGTGGATCCTTGATCCAGCACCTGGCGCAAAATACTCTGAAGTAACTGACATTTGGCTTCTTGCCAGTAAGGAGCTCATAAGTTGTCTTGTTCAGAAGCTTGTGAAGATAAACACGATTGATTGTATGGCATGCAGTATCAATGGCTTTAGGCCAGAATTTTCTTGGAGTCTTGTATTCATCAAGCATCATTCGGGCCATCTCAATGAGTGTTCTGTTCTTGCGTTCGACGACGCCATTCTGCTGTGGCGTGTACGGGGCTGAGAATTCATGTGTGATGCCCAAAGTATCAAGATATGTATCAAGGCCAGTGTTCTTGAATTCAGTGCCATTGTCACTTCTGATGTGCTTTATCTTGGCGCCATAGTTGTTCATTGCTCGATTGGCGAAGCGTCTGAAGACATCCTGCACTTCAGTCTTGTAGAGGATTATGTGCACCCAAGTATATCTAGAATAATCATCAACAATGACAAAGCCATAGAGACAAGCAGTAGTAGTAAGAGTTGAGTAATGAGTGGGACCGAAAAGATCCATGTGGAGCAGTTCGAAGGGTCGAGTTGTTGTCATGATTGTATTCGAGGGATGCTTGGCCCTCGTCATCTTTCCTGCTTCACAAGCACCGCATAAGTGATCCTTCTTGAACTTGACACCCTCGATGCCTATGAAATGCTTCTTCTTCGCAAGGGTGTGGAGGTCCCTCATGCCAGCATGCCCTAGCCTCCGATGCCAGAGCCAACATTCTAAAGCTTTTGCTAGAAGACATACGGCAAGCTGTGGTCCTGCTGAGAAATCTACCACGTACAAATCATCTTTCTGATACCCTTCAAACACTAGAGACTTGTCAGATTCCATTAGAACAAGGCAACGATATTTTCTTAAATCGCAAAGCATTGAGATAGACATTAAGTTGAAACCAAGGGATTCAACAAGCATGACTTTATCCATGTGTTGATCCTTTGAGATTGCAACTCTACCTAGACCCAATACCTTACTTTTACCAGTGTCAGCAAATGTGATGTGACTCTTGTCGGATGGACGTAAGGTTGAGTCCATAAGAAGGCTTCTTTTGCCAGTCATGTGATTGGTACACCCACTATCAATAATCCATTCTGAAGCAGCTGGTGTCGTACCCTACAGTGCAGTTAGGGGGATAGGCTTCATGAAGAGAATTGTGAAGCAAAAACATTTGACGAACCAGTGGGTTATGAAAGCTTAGATCGAGATTTGGACTAATAGGGAGAGTAGCAAGCGATTCAGGAACGAAGTACATAATAAGACCATTCGGGCATTTGATCTTGCGCCCTACAAGATGTTTAAGGTCCCCAGCAATAGCGTCAGATGATTTTGGTTTTCTGCTGGAGACCCTTCCCTGCAAAAGAGAGTTAAGCTTTCTTAGCCACCCACATCTTCAAGGGTGGCTTAGAAGCAATAAGTCTAAGTGCAGCATCTGAGAACTTTGGCTTTGGAGCCCTAGCAAAAAGTCTTGCAGGTGGACAATAGTACTCATAAGAATAAGCAGAATAGTTCTTGGTCTTATGAACATGGCGGTTTGATGAAACGCGCTCATATTCACAGGCCTGAGTATGGTTTCCCTGCAAAACATTTGCGTTAGTGCGACTCAGGTGAGTCCTCTGTCTGTATGAAGCCTTTGGACCGTATGAAGCCTGTGGTCTGGTGTTTGTCTTCTTCACTTGTGGTGTCATGATGATATTCACAAGAAGATTTTCCGAACACCTTTTCGGCACCCAGATCTTCTTCATAGGCGGTCCATTCCTGCAGTTAGTACCAATATACCTGGCAAACACTTCACCATTCTGATTCTTAAACAGTTTATAGTTTGCATCAAAGTATTCATCAATAACAATGGGATTAGCACAAGTGAAGCCAGATAGGGTGGATGGATCCGCTGAAGGTTCCTTTGCAGCAACCCATGCGGTTTTGGGGTACTGCTCAGGTTTCCAGTAAGAGCCATCAGCATTCATTTTCCTTTCGAACCCAACCTCCTCTTTCCTAGGGTTTCGGTTCAGGATCTGCCTTTTGAGGACATCACATAGTGTCTGATGCCCTTTGAGACTTTTGTACATCCTTGTTTCAAGCAATGTCTTCAACCTAGCATTCTCATCAGCAATAGCAGTGGTATCCTCAGCAGAGGGGTTAGTTACCACATCAACAGTTGAAGATATTGCAACAGTAGCAGCAGTAGAACACTCAGCAACAGAAGTAGCGTTGTCACGCTCGATGCATTTAAGACATGGTGGTTCAAATCCTTCCTGAGCGGAACTGATCTGTTCGGCGCGAAGTGACTCGTTTTCCTTTTGAAGATCTTCATGAGCCACTCTCAATTTCTCAAGATCTTGCTTCCTTTGAAGATAATCATAGGAAAGCTTTTCATGAGTTGTTGAGAGCGTTTCATGACGACTTTCAAGTTCCTCATACTTAACGTGAAGATTTTTTATGTCTTCAATTAAGGACTCAGATCGAGTCATTTCAGCGTCTAACAGATCATCGCTTTTGTCTAACAGTTTTTGAATATGTTCGATAGCTTTTTGTTGTTCAGTTGCAATTTTCTCAAGTGTTTTGTAGCTGGGTCTTGAACCACAATCAGAGTCATCTTCACTAGATGTTTGATAGTGAGTAGTGCGTGTGTTTACCTTGGCACCGCGTGCCATGAAGCAGTAGGTAGTAGCGGAGTAGTCCTTGTCATTTGCATCAGTGTCGGTGATGAAGTCATTGTCTTCAGTGTTGAAGATGGACTTGGCAACGTACGATGTAGCCAAACTTGCAACGCCAGAATCGGACTCCTCCTCAGACTCCACCTCCGCCTCCTCAGAAGCGGACTCCTCCTCTGAATCCATTTCCTTGCCAACAAACGCACGTGCCTTGCCAGATGAGCTCTTCTTGTGTGATGAAGACTTTGAGGAAGACTTGGAAGAAGACTTTGAGTATTTCTTCTTCTTCTTGTCGTGAGAGTCATATTCCTTGCTCTTCTTCTTCTTTTTGTTCTCATTGTCCCACTACGGACACTCAGAGATGAAGTGGCTAGGTTTCTTGCACTTGTGGCATGTTTTCTTCTTGTAGTCATGAGTAGAAGCTTCATCATTCCTTAAGCTTGACCGTGAAGACTTTCTGAAACCTTTCTTCTTGGTGAATTTTTGGAACTTCTTCACAAGCATAGCAAGTTCGTTTCCAATGTCTTTAGGATCATCAGAACTGCTGTCATATTCATCTTCAGATGAGGAGACAGCTTTTGCCTTCAAGGCACGAGTTCGCCCATAGTTGGGACCGTAGATATCTCTTTTCTCAGAAAGCTGAAACTCATGTGTGTTGAGCCTCTCAAGTATGTCAGACGGATCTAGTGTCTTGAAATCGGGACGTTCTTGAATCATCAGGGCTAGGGTGTCAAACAAACTATCAAGTGATCTCAGGAGTGTCTTGACGACTTCATGCTTGGTGATCACAGTAGCGCCGAGGGCTTGAAGCTCATTTGTGATGTCAGTGAGTCGATCAAACGTGAGATGGACATTCTCATTGTCATTTCTCTTGAAGTGGTTGAGGAGGTTATGAAGGACACTGATTCTCTGATCTCTCTGGGTTGAGACGCCTTCGTTGACCTTGGAGAGCCAGTCCCAGACTAGCTTAGATGTTTCCAAAGCACTCACGCGGCCATACTGTCCTTTGGTCAGATGACCACAGATGATATTCTTGGCAGTAGAGTCCAGTTGAACGAACTTCTTGACGTCAGCAGTAGTGACACCTTCTCCAGCCTTGGGAATGCCGTTCTTGATGACATACCATAGGTCGACGTCAATGGATTCAAGATGCATGCGCATCTTATTCTTCCAGTAGGGATATTCAGTTCCATTGAAGACGGGGCACGCAGCGGAGACTTTAATTATCCCTGCAGTCGACATAGCTAAAACTCCAGGTGGTTAAACTGAATCACACAGAACAAGGGAGTACCTTGCTCTGATACCAATTGAAAGTGCGTTATATCGACTAGAGGGGGGTGAATAGGCGACTTTTGAAAGTCTTCAAAACGTGGAAGTTTCGAAGACAAACGATAGAAATAAACCTATTACCATGCAGCGGAAGGTAGACTAGACTAGGCAAACCATAGTCAAGTATCCAATGAAGTGAAAGCACAATGACTAATAGCAGCAATGTAGTAAGGATCAGGTAGGAAGATATTATGAAGCCAAACAGAACACGCAGTCACTCAGTGAAGACAAAAGATAGTGCAATCATACAATGACTTCACAAGGACCAACAGTAAGTAAAGGGAAGGGAAGGATGAAACCAGTGACTCATTGAAGACAATGATTTGTTGGACTAGTTCCAGTTGCTGTGACAACTGTACGTCTGGTTAGGGCGGCTAGGTATTTAAACCTGAGGACACACAGTCCCGGACACCCAGTCCTGAACACGCAGCTCAGGACACCCAGTCCTCACCATATTCCCCTTGAGCTAAGGTCACACAGACCTCGCCCAATCACTCTGGTAAGTCTTCAAGGTAGACTCCCAAACCTTCACAGACTTTGTTCACCGGCGATCCACAATGACTCTTGGACGCTCAGAACACGACGCCTAACCGGCTAGAGGATTCACAGTCCTCAAGTGTAATAAGTCTTCAGATCACACAGACAAGTAGACTTAAGTGATGCCTAACACTCTTTGGCTCTGGGTGGTTAGGGCTTTATCCTCGCAAGGAATTCTCTCTCAAAGGCTTCGAGGTGGGTTGCTCTCAAACGACAAAAGCCGTACTCTAACTCTGAGCATCCAACCGTTTATGGTTGTAGGGGGTGGGCTATTTATAGCCACTTGGCAACCCGACCTGATTTGTCCGAAATGACCCTGTGTCACTAAGGAACTGACACGTGTTCCAACGGTCAGATTTCAAACTCACACGGCAACTTTACTTGGGCTACAAGCAAAGCTGACTTGTCTGACTCTGGACAAGATTCGCTCTCATAGTCTTCACTCGAAGACATAGGTTTTGGTTAAGCATCACTTCAGTCATTCTGACTGGTTCTCTTGGACCCCACTTAACAGTACGGTGGTTCCTATGACTCAATAAAGAAGAAAAAGGAACTACGAAAGATCTGAGTCTTCAAGCTCCATAGGCTTCATGCGATGTCTTCTCTTGTCATAGTCTTCAATGAGAATATCTTCATATACCACCTTTGACATCAATGTCTTCATACATTTTTAGGGGTCATCTCTGGTAGGAAAACCGAATCAATGAGGGACTTCTACCTGTGTTATCCTGCAATTCTCACAAACACATTAGTCCCTCAACTAGGTTTGTCGTCAATACTCCAAAACCAACTAGGGGTGGCACTAGATGCACTTACAATTGTATCCGCTGTACTATGAATTTTGCAGGGTCCGTTGAGCCATCCCTCCAGTACGGTTCCATGCCCTGTAGAGGATTTTTGCTTTTTGATAGTTGACCCGGGTGTATTGTGATAATGCACCCTTTTATTTCGGACTGGGTTTGTATTCAGGGCCGGATTATCCCAAAAGTTTGTTTCGGTTTTCCAGGCACTTTCCATCGCACAGTACTTTCGTACTATGTACGCCAAGTCAGCGAAGTGTGTTATCTCACGGTGATTTATGGCGTTAAGGATTCCCTTGTCCGTGCAATTATTATAGAAAAATAGGATTGCGTCTTCCTCGCAACAGTCCTTAACCTTGTTCATCGCAAGGAGGAATCTGGCCCAATAGTGATGTACTGTTTCCTGGGGCTCTTGCCTGATGTGGGAAAGATCACTTATGTTTGGGTGGGTGGAATTGAATCCGAACCCTTACCCGATCTGGGATCCAGGGGCCGAGGAGTTTCCAATTTTGGAAGTTCCGGTTCCGGGATGTTACCCGATAATCCTGGCCCGCTGCCTGACTCTAAGTTCAGGTATTGGATGTTGTCCTCCCGCGAATGGGCATCCGGCTCGGAGAGCTCGGGAATCCGGACATAGTTGGTCCTCAAGATAGAGGAAAGGTCGCCGCATTGTTCCTCCACCACTGCAATATGATGGGTGACCGGTGGAGAGTTAATGTCCCTTTGATCGGGTTTAAGCCCAATCCAATCGTAGTCCATAGCGACTCCCAAGGCGGCGATGCGATCCAAGAGCTCATTTAGGGAGGCGAGCTCCATTGGATCCATCTGTTCGGCGAGTGCTGATTTGACGTGGAGGTTGTTTTCAATGACCCGAGAAGTCATCGTCGGCGCGGCGGCCGAACAGGTGGTCATAATGAAATAGCCTAGCCGGAGAGTTTGGCTGACAGCCAAAGCTCCTCCAACAGTAGTACTGTCTCTAAAGACGAGACGAGACATCCTTCCTTCTGGCGACGGCACAGAGGAACTCTCAATGAAAGCACCAATGTCGGTGTCAAAATCGGCGGATCTCGGGTAGGGGGTCTCGAACTGTGCATCTAAGGCGGATGGTAACAGGAGGCAGGGAACACGATGTTTTACCCAGGTTCGGGCCCTCTTGATGGAGGTAAAACCCTATGTCCTGCTTGATTAATATTGATGATATGGTTAGTACAAGAGTAGATCTACCACGAGATCAGAGAGGCTAAACCCTAGAAGCTAGCCTATGGTATGATTGTATGTTATTGTGTCCTACGGACTAAAACCCTCCGGTTTATATAGACACCGGAGGGGGCTAGGGTTACACAAGGTCGGTTACAAAGGAGGAGATATACATATCCGTATTGTCTATCTTGACTTCCACGCCAAGTAGAGTCCCATCCGGACACGAGACGAAGTCTTCAATCTTGTATCTTCATAGTCCAACAGTCCGGCCAAAGGATATAGTCCGGCTGTCCGGAGACCCCCTAATCCAGGACTCCCTCAATAACCCTCAGGCACATCAGGCAATTCATATCTATGGGGAGAATCTTCATCATCACTTTCATCAATATTGTTAGTTTCAATAATTTCATTCTCCCTAACCCTAGCAAGTTGTTCATCAAGAAATTCACCTAATGGCATAGTATTATCAAACATAGAAGTAGTTTCATCATAAGCATCATGCAAAGTAGAGGTGGCATCATCAATAACATGCGACATATCATGATCAATAGCAGGAGTAGGTCTCGCAAGTTTACTCAAAACAGTAGGTGAATCAAGTGCAGAGCTAGATGGCAGTTCCTTACCTCCCCTCGTAGTTGAGAGAAAAATCTTGGTTCTTTCATCTTTCAAGTTCCTCATACTGATCAACAGATATAAATCCCAAGTGACTCAAAGAATAGAGCTATGCTCCCCGGTAACAGCGCCAGAAAATAGTCCAGATAACCCACAAGTATAGGGGATCGCAACAGTTTTTGAGGGTAGAGTATTCAACCCAAATTTATTGATTCGACACAAGGGGATCCAAAGAATATTCTCAAGTATTAACAGTTGAGTTACCAATTCAACCGCATCTGAAAGACTTAATATAGGGGATCTTTCAAGTTCTTCATAATGATAAGCATATATAAATCCCAAGTGACTCAAAGAATAGAGCTATGCTCACCGGCAACGGCACCAGAAAATAGTCTTGATAACCCACAAGTATAGGGGATCCCAACAGTTTTCGAGGGTAGAGTATTCAACCCAAATTTATTGATTCGATACAAGTGGAGCCAAAGAATATTCTCAAGTATTAGCAGCTGAGTTGTCAATTCAACCACACCTAGAAACTTAATATCGGCAGCAAAGTATTTAGTAGCAAAGTAATATGGAAGTAACGGTAACGGTGGCAAAAGTAACAGTATTGGTTTTTGTAGTCATCGTAACAGCGGCAACGGAAAAGTAACTAAGCAAAGATCAATATGTGAAAAGCTCGTAGGGAATGGATCAGTGATGGATAATTATGTCAGATGCGATTCCTCATGCAACAGTTATAACATAGGGTGACATAGAACTAGCTCCAGTTCATCAATGTAATGTTGGCATGTATTTCGAATATAGTCATACGTGCTTATAGAAAAGAACTCGCATGCCATCTTTTGTCCTGCCCTCCCATGGCAGCGGGGTCCTATTGGAAACTAAGGGATATTAAGGCATCCTTTTAATAGAGTACCGGACCAAATCATTAACACTTAGTGAATACATGAACTCCTCAAACTACGGTCATCACCGGGAATGGTCCCGATTATTGTCACTTCGGGGTTACCAGATCATAACACATAGTAGGTGACTATTAAATTGCAAAATAGGATCAAGAACTCACATGTATTCATGAAAAAAATAATAGGTTTAGATCTGAAATCATGGCACTTGGGCCCTAGTGACAAGCATTAAGCATAGCAAAGTCATAGCAACATCAATCTTAGAACATAATGGATACTAGGGATCAAACCCTAAAAAAAACTAACTCGATTATATGATAAATCCCATCCAACCCATCACAGTCCAGCAAGCCTATGATGAGATTGCTCACGAACGGCGGTGAGCATCATGAAATTGGTGATGGAGGAAGGTTGATGATGATGATGGCTACGGATTCCCCTCTCCGGAGCCCCGAACGGACTCAAGATCAGCCCTCCCGATGAAGATTAGGGCCTGGCGGCGGCTTCGTATTGTAAAACGCGATGAATCCTTTTCTTTGATTTTTTCTCTCCCTGAACGTGAATATATAGGGTTGGAGTTGACGTCGGTGGAGCCTCAGGGTGCCCACGAGGCAGGGGGCGTGCCCTGCACCCTTGTGGACAGGGTGTGGGCCCCCTGGTGTTGATTCTTTCGCCAGTAATTTTTATTAATTCCAAAACGTGTCTCCATTGATTTTCAGGTCATTCGGAGAACTTTTATTTCTACACAAAAATAACACCATGGAAATTCTGCTAAAAACAACATCAGTCCGGGTTATTTCCATTCAAATCATGCAAGTTAGAGTCCAAAACAAGGTCAAAAGTGTTTGGAAAAGTAGATCCGATGGAGACGTATCAAAGCACAAGTTGGCGATCATATATTCGATATGTCTTTTATCATAGCTTGGATTGTGCGACATCTTACTCTATTTAAAATGATGATATTATAATAACACCGTTGTACACTGAATGTCTAGCATCGACATGAGAACTAAAAAAATCTGAAGAGGAAGGCACAAGAATATACTAGGAGAACTATGGGACAATGTGGCGGGCAGTTGCAACCTTTCAAACATAAGAGCAACCGTTTATTGGACTAGCGCTTAACAAACAGTCGTCTTTTTTCAAATATACATATAGCTTCCGAGTATAATTCGTTAATCATCACTTCAAAAGTCATTTTGTGTGGCTTGGATGATGTGTCATCTTACTCTATCTAAAACAACAATGTCTTAAGAATACCATTGTACTCTGAATACCTATTATCACACAAGATCCAGACGAAACCGAAAGTGGAAACAAGTGGAAGGCGCATGAAAATACTAGAGAAGAGAGAGGCTTGATACGTCTCCAACGTATCTATAATTTTTGATTGTTCCATGCTATTATAGCATCTGTTTTGGATGTTTAATGGGCTTTAATAAGCACTTTTATATTATTTTTGGGACTAACCTATTAACCGGAGGCCTAGTGCTAGTTTCTGTTTTTTTGCCTATTTTAGTGTTTTGCAGAAAAGAAATATCAAACGGAACGAAACCATCCTGATGATCATTCTTGGAACAAACGTCATCCAGGAGACTTGGAGTGGAAGTGAGAGACGCAACGAGGCGGCCACGAGGCAGGAGGGCGAGCCCAGGGGATAGGCACGCCCCCACCCTAGTGGGCCCCTCGTAGCTCCACCAACGTACTTCTTTCGCCTATATATACTCTTATACCCTAAAAACATCCAGGAGAGCCACGAAACCACTTTTCCACTGCCGCAACCTTGTGTACCGTGAGATCCCATCTGGGGACCTTTTCCGGTGATCTGCCGGAGGGGGAATCGATCACGGAGGCTTCTACATCAACACCATAGCCTCTCCGATGATGTGTGAGTAGTTTACCACAGACCTTCGTGTTCATAGTTATTAGCTAGATGGCTTATTCTGTCTCTTTGGTTCTCAATACAAAGTTCTCCTCGATGTTCTTGGAGATATATTCGATGTAATATTCTTTTGCGGTGTGTTTGCCGAGATTAGGTAAATTGTGGATTTATGATCAAGTTTATCTATGAACAATATTTGGTTCTTCCCTAAATTATTATATGCATGATTTGATATCTTTGCAAGTCTCTTCGAATTATTGGTTTAGTTTGGCCTACTAGATTGATCTTTCTTGCAATGGGAGAAGTGCTTAGCTTTGGGTTCAATCTTGCGGTGTCCTTTCCAAGTGACGGTAGGGGCACCAAGGCACGTATTGTATTGTTGCCATCGAGGATAAAAAGATAGGGTTTATATCACATTGCTTGAGTTTATCCCTCTACATCATGTCATCTTGCCTAAAGCATTACTCTGTTCTTATGAACTTAATACTCTAGATGCATGCTGGATAGCAGTCGATGTGTGGAGTAATAGTAGTAGATGCAGAATCGTTTCGGTCTACTTAACACGGACGTGATGCCTATATTTCATAATCATTGCCTAGATATTCTCATAACTATGCGCTTTTCTATCAATTGCTCGGCAGTAATTTGTTCACCCACTGTAATACATGCTATCATGAGAGAAGCCACTAGTGAAACCTATGGCCCCTAGTCTATTTTACATCATATAAGTTTCCGATCTACAATTCTAATTTACTATTTATTTTATTTTGCAATCTTTACTTTTCAATCTATACAACAAAAATACCAAAAATATTTATCTTATTATCTTTATCAGATCTCACTTTTGCAAGTGGCTGTGAAGGGATTGACAACCCCTTTATTGCGTTGGTTGCAAGGTTCTTGATTGTTTGTGCAGGTACTAGGTGACTTGCATGTAATCTCCTACTGGATTGATACCTTGGTTCTCAAAAACTGGGGGAAATACTTACACTACTTTGCTGCATCACCCTTTCCTCTTCAAGGGAAAACAACACATGCTCAAGAGGTAGCAAGAAGGATTTCTGGCACTGTTGCCGGGGAGATCTACGCTCAACTCAAGACATAGCAAGTACCCATCACAAACTCTTCTCCCTCACATTACATTATTTTCCATTTCCCTCTCGTTTTCCTCTCCCCCACTTCACCTTTGCCATTTTATTCGCCCCTTTTTCCGTTCGCCTCTTTTACGCTCGCTTCTTGTGTGCTTGTGTGTTAGATCGTTTATTTTCCTCATGGCCAGTTCTCCTATCATTGTTAACATAATGAAGTTCTTAATTTTAAACAAAGGGAGGGAGAAAAACCTAAAAGATGCTTGGTATAGAATTTGCAATGCTCAAAATAGATCTATTAAAAAGCAATCTACTTTCGTTCTTCTTCGCAATTTTTACGTATGCATCACTCCTTGGTATAGATATGTTCTTGACACCATTACCGGAGGGAATTTCTTGGGAAGCCATACTTTTGATTCTTATAATGTTATGATAGATTTGTTAGGCCCACCACCTCTTTTGGTCAATGGAACTATTTTAACTTTGGAACATGTGATGCAAACACTTGATATTATTGAAAATAAAATTGCCACTTTAGAGTTAATTGAAAATTTGGATAAAAGATCCAAAACCAAATTACTCAATATGTATCTAAGGTAAGAGCTACTCTGAAAAATCTTAAGGAAAAGGAACCCATAGTCAATGAAAATATAGACCAAGATTCCACTAGAATTGATAAACTCGAAGATATTATTACCAACTTGGTGTCTGCTTTCTCCACTGTTAAAAACACCTCAAATCCTCCTCCTACCAAAGTTGCCAAATTTATCTATGTTCCTTAAAATAAGGGTGAATCTTCTAGTAAGAAAAATGAAGATCTCAAATCAGTAAGTGTTCACCCCAACTTTTTAGATATCATTAAGGAACCTTTTGCTACAAATGAATTTCTTGATTTCCTACCTAGGAGTTTGATCATTAGCAAAAACAAAGAACCTCCTAAAGGTTATAAGTGTTGAATTGAAGAATTGCATACCAAAGATGACAATACCTAGATCTATTCTTGCTTTTATGCCTAGGTAGGGGCGTTAAACGATAGCGCTTGTTGGGAGGCAACCCAATTTTATTTTTGTTCCTTGCTTTTTGTTCATGTTTAGTAATAAATAAACCATATATCCTATGTTATGATTGTGTTTTTTATGTTTGAATTAGTGTTTGTTCCAAGTAAAGCCTTTAGGATCTTCTTGGGTGATTGTTGTTTGATCTTGATGAAAAAAACAGAAAGTATGCACTCACGAGAATAATTTTCATTTTTTACCAAAGAGCTATAAAATACCAATTACAACTGCAGTAGATCAATATACAAATTATTTAGGTCGTCCTAATTGTCTAGAATTTTTGGAGTTACAGAAGTATTCGAAACCTCCAGATTGCTACAGACTGTTCTGTTTTTGACAGATTCTGTTTTTCGTGTGCTGTTTGCTTATTTTGATGAATATATGGCTAGTATCGGGGGGTATGAACCATAGAGAAGTTGGAATACAGTAGTTTTAGCACCAATATAAATAAAAAATGAATTCATTACAGTACCTTAAAGTGGTGGTCTGTTTTCTTGTACTTCGGAGCTCATGAGTTTTTCTGTTCAGTTTTGTGTTGTAAAGTTTTCAAGTTTTTGGGTAAAGATTTGATGGATTTTGGAACAAGGAGTGGCAAGAGCCTAAGATTGGGGATGCCCATGGCAACCCAAGGTAAAATTCAAGGACAAACAAAATCCTAAGCTTGGGGATGCCCCGGAAGGCATCCCCTCTTTCGTCTTCATCTATCGGTAACTTTACTTGAGGCTATATTTTTATTCACCACATGATATGTGTTTTGCTTGGACCGTCTTGTATGATTGAGTATTTGGTTTTTAGTTTACGACAATCATCCTTGCTGTACAAACCTTTTGGGAGAGACACACATGAATTGGAATTTATTAGAATACTCTATGTGCTTCACTTATATCTTTTGAGCTAGATAATTTTGCTCTAGTGCTTCACTTATATCTTTTTAGAGCACGGTGGTGGTTTTATTTTATAGAAATTATTGATCTCTAATGCTTCACTTACATTATTTGGGAGTCTTTTAGAACAGCATGGTAATTTGCTTTGGTTATGAAATTATTCCTAATATGATAGGCATCCAAGATGGGTATAATAAAAACTTTCATATAGAGTGCATTGAATACTATGAGAAGTTTGATACTTGATGATTGTTTTGAGATATGAAGATGGTGATATTAGAGTCATGCTAGTGAAGTATTTGTGAATTTGAGAAATACTTGTGTTGAGGTTTGCAACTCCCGTAGCATGCACGTATGGTAACCGTTGTGTAACAAATTTGAAGCATGAGGTGTTTCTTTGATTGTCCTCCTTATGAGTGGCGGTCGGGGACAAACGGTGGTATTTTCCTACCAATCTATCCCCCTAGGAGCATGCACGTAGTGCTTGGTTTTTGATGACTTGTAGATTTTTGTAATAAGTTTGTCAGTTCTTTATGACTAATGTTGAGTCCATGGATTATACGCACTCTCACCCTTCCATCATTGCTAGCCTCTTCGGTACCATGCATTGCCCTTTCTCACCTCGAGAGTTGGTGCAAACTTCGCCGGTGCATCCAAACCCCATGATATGATACGCTCTATCACACATAATCCTCCTTATATCTTCCTTAAAACAGCCACA
Source organism: Triticum dicoccoides (assembly GCF_002162155.2). Classification (NCBI taxonomy): domain Eukaryota; kingdom Viridiplantae; phylum Streptophyta; class Magnoliopsida; order Poales; family Poaceae; genus Triticum; species Triticum dicoccoides. The sequence continues at coordinate 424,918,323 of NC_041388.1, read as the reverse complement.
TACCTACCTATTATGGCATTTCCTTGGCCATTCCGAGATATATTGCCATGCAACTTTCCACCGTTCCATTTATTACGACACACTTCATCATTGTCATATTTCCTTGCATGATCATGTAGTTGACATCGTATTTGTGGCAAAGCCACCGCTCATAATTTTTTATACATGTCACTCTTGAATCATTACACATCCCGGTACATCGTCTGAGGCATTCATATAGAGTCATATTTTGTTCTAGTATCGAGTTGTAATTTTTGAGTTGTAAATAAATATAAGTGTGATGATCATCATTATTAGAGCATTGTCCCATGTGAGGAAATAAAAAAAGAGAGAAAGGCCAAATAAAAAAAAGAGAGAAGGGGCAATGTTACTATCCTTTTTCCACATGTGTGCTTCAAAGTAGCACCATGATCTTCATGATAGAGAGTCTCTTATTTTGTCACTTTCATATTCTAGTGGGAATTTTCATTATAGAACTTGGCTTATATATTCCAACAATGGGCTTCTTCAAATGCCCTAGGTCTTTGTGAGCAAGCAAGTTGGATGCACACCCACTTAGTTTCTTTTGTTGAGCTTTCATTCATTTATAGCTCTAGTGCATCAGTTGCATGGCAATCCCTACTCCTCGCATTGAGATCAATTGATGGGCATCTCCATAGCTCATTGATTTGATGCGTTGATCTGAGACTTTCTCCCCCTTTTTGTCTTCTCCACACAACCTCCATCATCATATTCTATTCCACCTATAGTGCTATGTCCATGGCTCGCGCTCATGTATTGCGTGAAAGTTGAAAAAGTTTGAGAATACTAAAGTATGAAAGAATTGCTTGGCTTGTCATTGGGTTTGTGCATGATGGGAGCATTCTGTGTGACGAAAATGAAGCATGGCCAAACTATATGATTTTGTAGGGATAATCTTTCTTTGGCTATGTTTTCTTGAGAAGACATAATTTCTTGGTTAGTATGCTTGAAGTATTATTATTTTTATGACAATATTAAAATTTTGTCTTGAATCTTCCGGATCTGAATATTCATGCCACAATAATGAAAATTACATTGAAAATTATGTTAGAAAGCATTCCACATGAAAAAAAATCTAATTTTATCATTTACCTACTCAAGGACGAGCAGGAATTAAGCTTGGGGATGCTGATACGTCTCCAACGTATCTATAATATTTGATTGTTCCATGCTATTATATTATATGTTTTGGATGTTTAATGGACTTTAATATGCACTTTTATATTATTTTTGGGACTAACCTATTAATCGGAAGCCCAGTGCCAGTTTCTATTTTTTTTCCTATTTCAGTGTTTCGTAGAAAAGAAATATGAAACGTGATCCAAATGGAACGAAACCTTCGCGAGGATCTTTCTTGGAACAAACGTCATCCAGGAGACTTAGAGTGGAAGTCATAGACGCAACGAGGCGGTCACGAGGCAGGAGGGCACGCCCAGGGGGGTAGGCGCGCCCCTCACCCTTGTGGGCTCCTCGTAGCTCCACCGATGTACTTCTTTCACATATATATACTCTTATACCCTAAAAACATCCAGGAGAGCCACAGAACCACTTTTCCACCGCCGCAACCTTCTGTGCCCGTGAGATCCCATCTGGGGACATTTTCAGGTGATCTGCTGTAGGGGGAATCGATCACGGGGGCTTCTACATCAACACCATAGCCTCTCCAATGATGTGTGAGTAGTTTACCACAGACCTTCGGGTCCATAGTTATTAGCTAGATGGCTTCTTCTCTCTCTTTGGTTCTCAATACAAAGTTCTCCTCGATGTTCTTGGAGATCTATTCGATGTAATATTCTTTTGCGGTGTGTTTGCCGAGATCCGATGAATTGTGGAATTATGATCAAGTTTATCCATGAACAATATTTGGTTCTTCTCTGAATTCTTATATGCATGATTTGATATCTTTGCAAGTCTCTTCGAATTATCGGTTTAGTTTGGCCTACTAGATTGATCTTTCTTGCAATGGGAGAAGTGCTTAGCTTTGGATTCAATCTTGCGGTGTCCTTTCCCAGTGACAGTAGGGGCACCAAGGCACGTATTGTATTGTTGCCATCGAGGATAAAAAGATGGGGTTTATATCATATTGCTTTAGTTTATCTCTCTACATCATGTCATCTTGCCTAAAGCATTACTCTGTTCTTATGAACTTAATACTCTAGATGCATGCTGGATAGCGGTCGATGTGTGGAGTAATAGTAGTAGATGCATAGTCATTTCGGTCTACTTAACATGGACGTGATGCCTATATTTCATAATCATTGCCTAGATATTCTCATAACTATGCGCTTTTCTATCAATTGCTCGGCAGTAATTTGTTCACCCACCGTAATACATGCTATCATGACAGAAGCCACTAGTGAAACCTATGGCCCCTGGTCTATTCTACATTATATAAGTTTCTGGTATACAATTCTAGTTTACTATTTATTTTATTTTGCAATCTTTACTTTTCAATCTATACAACAAAAATACCAAAAATATTTATCTTATTATCTTTATCAGATCTCACTTTTGCAAGTGGCCGTGAAGGGATTGACAACCCCTTTATCGCGTTGGTTGCAAGGTTCTTGATTGTTTGTGCAGGTACTAGGAGACTTGCGTGTAATCTCTTACTAGATTGATACGTTGGTTCTCAAAAACTGAGGGAAATACTTACGCTACTTTGCTGCATCACCCTTTCCTCTTCAAGGGAAAACCAACGCATGCTCAAGAGGTAGCAAGAAGGATTTCTGGCGCCATTGCCAGGGAGATCTATGCTCAAGTCAAGACATACCAAGTACCCATCACAAACTCTTCTCCCTCGCATTACATTATTTGCCATTTGCCTCTCGTTTTCCTCTCCCCCACTTCACATTTGTCGTTTTATTCGCCCCTTTTTCTGTTCGCCTCTTTTTCGCTCGCTTCTTGTGTGCTTGTGTGTTAGATCGTTTATTTTCCTCATGGCCAGTTCTCCTATCATTGTTAACAATCCTGATAATGAAGTTCTTAATTTCAAACAAAGGGAGGGAGAAAACCTAAAAGATTCTTGGTATAGAATTTGCAATGCTCAGAATAGATCTATTAAAAAGCAATCTACTTCCGTTCTACCACTCCTTGGTATAGATATGTTCTTGACACCATTACCGGAGGGAATTTCTTGGGAAGCCATACTTTTGATTCTTATAATGCTATGATATATTTGTTAGGCCCACCACCTCTTTTGGTCAATGGAACTATTTTAACTTTGGAACATGTGATGGAAAGGCTTGATATTATTGAAAATAAAATTGCCACTGTAGAGTTAATTGAAAATTTGGATAAAAAGATCCACAACCAAATTACTCAATATGGATCTGAGGTAGGAGTTACTCTGAAAAATCTTAAGGAAAAGGAACCCATAGTCAATGAAAAGATAGATCAAGATTCCACTAGAATTGATAAACTCGAAGATATTATTACCAACTTGGTGTCCGCTTTCTCCGCCGTTAAAAACACCTCAAATCCTCCTCCTACCAAAGTTGCCAAATTTATCTATGTTTCTAAAAATTACCCTCGGTTAACCACTCTCGATGTGCTACACTACAGAGATATCAGCCTAAGTGGGATACGGGGCATCACCCTCGATACTCGATAGTAGCTCTAAAGAGTCGTACAACTAAGGGGGGTGCCGGTGATGTGTCGATACGTCCATTTTGCATCATGTTTTCCTACTGTTGTTTATATTGTTTTTATGCTTTATAGCACCTTATGGAGTAATTCTAATGCCTTTTCTCTCATAATATGCAAGGTTTACACAAAGAGGGAGAATACATGCAGCTGGAATTCTGGACCTAAAAAAGCTATGTTAGAGATACTGATATGTCTCCAACATATCTATAATTTTTTATTGTTCCATGTTGTTATATTATCATCATTGGATGTTTTACAATCATGTTATAGCAACTTTATATCATTTTTTGGGACTAACTGATAACCCACAAGTATAGGGGATCGCAACAGTTTTCGAGGGTAGAGTATTCAACCCAAATTTATTGATTCGACACAAGGGGAGCCAAAGAATATTCTCAAGTATTAGCAGCTGAGTTGTCAATTCAACCACACCTAGAAACTTAATATCTGCAGCAAAGTATTTAGTAGCAAAGTAATATGATAGTAGTGGTAACGGTGGTAAAAGGTAACGGTAGCAAAAGTAATATTTTTGGTGTTTTATAGTGATCATAACAATAGCAACGGAAAAGTAAATAAGCGAAGAGCAATATATGGAAAGCTCGTAGGCAATGGATCGATGATGGAGAATTATGCCGGATGCGGCTCATCATGTAATAGTCATAACCTAGGGTGACACAGAACTAGCTCCAGTTCATCAATGTAATGTAGGCATGTATTCCAAATATAGTCATACGTGCTTATGGAAAAGAACTTGCATGACATCTTTTGTCCTACCCTCCTGTGGCAGCGGGGTCCTATTGGAAACTAAGGGATATTAAGGACTCCTTTTAATAGAATACCGGACCAAAGCATTAACACATAGTGAATACATGAACTCCTCAAACAACGGTCATCACCGGTAAGTATCCCGATTATTGTCACTTCGGAGTTAACGGATCATAACAAATAATAGGGGACTGTAGACTTGCAAGATAGGATCAAGAACTCTCATATATTGATGAAAACATAATAGGTTCAGATCTGAAATCATGGCACTCGGGCCCTAGTGACAATCATTAAGCATAGCAAAGTCATAGCAACATCAATCTCAGAACATATGGATACTAGGGATCAAACCAAAACAAAACTAACTCGATTAGATGATAAATCTCATCCAACCCATCACCGTCCAGCAAGTCTATGATGGAATTACTCACGCACGGCGGTGAGCATCATGAAATTGGTGATGGACGATGGTTGATGATGACGATGGCGATGGATTCCCCTCTCCGGAGCCCCGAACGGACTCCAGATCAGCCCTCCCGAGAGAGTTTAGGGCTTGGCGACGGCTCCGTATCGTAGAACGCGATGAATCCTTCTCTTTGGCTTTTTTTCTCCCCCAAAGTGAATATATGGAGTCCAGGTTGAGGTCGGTGGAGTGTCAGGGGGGCCCACGAGGCAGGGGGCGCGCCCCCACCCTCGTGGACAGGTGGAGCCCCCCTGACATGGATCTTCCTTCCAATATTTATTATCCATTGATTTTCAGGTCATTCCGAGAACTTCTATTTCTGCACAAAAATAACACCATGGCAATTCTGCAGAAAACATCGTCAGTCTGGGTTAGCTCCATTCAAATCATGCAAGTTAGAGTCCAAAATAAGGGCAAAAGTGTTTGGAAAAGTAGAGACGACGGAGACGTATCAACTCCCCCAAGCTTAAACCTTTGCTTGTCCTGAAGCAATTCAGTTGATCAACTGAAAGTGATAAAGAAAAACTTTTACAAACTCTGTTTGCTCTTGTTGTTGTAAATATGTAAAGCCAGCATTCAAGTTTTCAGCAAAGGTTATGAACTAACCATATTCACAATAACATTTAGGTCTCATGTTTACTCATATCAATGGCATAATCAACTAGCGAGCAATAATAATAAATCTCGGATGACAACACTTTCTCAAAACAATCATGATATGATATAACAAGATGGTATCTCGCTAGCCCTTTCTGAGACCGCAAAACATAAATGCAGAGCACCTTTAAAGATCAAGGACTGACTAGACATTGTAATTCATGGTAAAAGAGATCCAATCAAGTCATACTCAATGTAAACTAACAGTAATGAATGCAAATGACAGTGGTGCTCTCCAACTGGTGCTTTTTAATAAGAGGATGATGACTCAGCATAAAAGTAAATAGATAGGCCCTTCGCAAAGGGAAGCAGGGATTTGTAGAGGTGTCAGAGCTCAGTTTTGAAATAGATATGAATAGTGTTTTGAGCGGTATACTTTCATTGTCAACATAACAACCGAGAGATGGCGATATCTTGCATGCTACATACATTATAGGTGGTTCCCAAATAGAATGGTAAAGTTTATACCCCCCTCCACCAACAAGCATCAATCCATGGCTTGCTCGAAACAACGAGTGCCTCCAACTAACAACAGTCCCGGGGGATTTTTGTTTGCAATTATTTTGATTTGATTTGCATAAAGCATGGGACTGGGCATCCCGGTGACCAGCCATTTTCTCGTGAGTGAGGAGCGGAGTCCACTCCTCTTGAGAATAACCCGCCTAACATGGAAGATACGAATAGCCCTAGTTGATACATGAGCTATTCAAGCATACAAAACATAATGTTTATTTGAAGGTTTAGAGTTTGGCACATACAAATTTACTTGGAACGACAGGTAGATACCGTATATAGGTAGGTATGGCAGACTCATATGGAATAACTTTGGGGTTTATGGAATTGGATGCACAAGCACTATTACCTCTTAGTACAAGTGAAGGCTAGCAAAAGACTGGGAAGCGACCAGTTAAAGAGCGACAACAGTCATGAACATGCATTGAAATTAATCAACACCGAATGCAAGCATGAGTAGGATATAATGCACCATGAACATTAATATTGTAGAGGCTGTGTTGATTATGTTTCAACTACATGCGTGAACATGTGCCAAGTCAAGCCACTCGAATCGTTCAAAAGAGGATACCACCCTATCATACCACATCACAACCATTTTAATAGCATGTTGGCACGCAAGGTAGACCATTATAAGCTCCTAGCTAATTGATGTCTACTACACAACCTTCTTCTTGTAGACGTTGTTGGGCCTCCAAGTGTAGAGGTTCGTAGGACAGTAGCAAATTTCCCTCAAGTGGATGACCTAAGGTTTATCAATCCGTAGGAGGCGTAGGATGAAGATGGTCTCTCTCAAGCAACCCTGCAACCAAATAACCAAAGAGTCTCTTGTGTCCCCAACACACCCAATACAATGGTAAATTGTATAGGTGCACTAGTTCGGCGAAGAGATGGTGATACAAGTGGTATATGTATGGTAGATAAAGGTATTTGTAATCTGAAAATATAAAAACAGCAAGGTAACTAATGGTAAAAGTGAGCGTAAACGGTATTGCGATGATAGGAAATAAGGCCTAGGGTTCATACTTTCGCTAGTGCAAGTTCCCTCAACAATACTAACATAATTGGATCACATAACTATCCCTCAACATGCAACAAAGAGTCACTCCAAAGTCAGTAATAGTGGAGAACAAACGAAGAGATTATGGTAGGGTACGAAACCACCTCAAAGTTATTCTTTCCAATCATCTGTTGGGCTATTCCTATAAGTGTCACAAACATCCCAAGAGTTCGTACTAGAATAACACCTTAAGACACAAATCAACCAAAACCCTAATGTCACCTAGATACTCCAATGTCACCTCAAGTATCCGTGGGTATGATTATACGATATGCATCACACAATCTCAGATTCATCTATTCAACCAACACACAGAACCTCAAAGAGTGCCCCAAAGTTCTACCGGAGAATCACGACGAAAAACGTGTGCCAACCCCTATGCATAGGTTCATGGGTGGAACCCGCAAGTTGGTCACCAAAACATACATCAAGTGAATCACGTGGTATCCCATTGTCACCACAGATACGCACGACAAGACATACATCAATTGTTCTCAAATCTTTAAAGACTCAATCCGATAAGATTACTTCAAAGGGGAGACTCAATTCATTACAAGAGAGTAGAGGGGGGAAGAAACCTCATAGGATCCAAATATAATAGCAAAGCTCGCGATACATCAAGATCGTATCACCTCAAGAACACGAGAGAGAGAGAGAGATCAAACACATAGCTACTCGTACAGACCCTCAGCCCCGAGGGAGAACTACTCCCTCCTCGTCATGGAGAGCACCGGGATGATGAAGATGGCCATCGGAGAGGGATTCCCCCTCCGGCAGGGTGCTGGAACGGGTCTAGATTGGCTTTCGGTGGGTACGGAGGCTTCTAGCGGCGGAACTCCCGATCTATTGTCCTCTCGGATGTTTTTAGTGTATATGGAGATATATAGGCGAAAGAAGTATGTCAGGGGTCACGAGGGGCTCACGAGGGTGGAGGGTGCGCCCAGGGGGGTGGGCGCGCCCCCTGCCTCGTGACCTCCTCGCAGATCCTCCGACGTGCACTCCAAGTCTTCTAGGCTTCTTTCCTTCCAAAAATGAGTTCCGTGAAGTTTCAGGTCAATTGGACTCCGTTTGATTTTCCTTTTCTTCGAAACCCTAAAACAGGGTAAAAACAGAAACTAGCACTGGGCTCTGGGTTAATAGGTTAGTCCCAAAAAATGATATAAAAGTGTATAATAAAGCCCATAAACATTCAAAACAATAGATAATATAGCATGGAGCAATCAAAAATTATAGATACATTGGAGACGTATCAGCATCCCCAAGCTTAATTCCTGCTCGTCCTCGAGTAGGTAAATGATGAAAACAGAATTTTTGATGCGGAGTGCTACTTGGCATAATTTCAATGTGATTCTTCTTAATTGTGGTATGAATATTCAGATCCATAAGATTCAAGACAAACGTTCATATTGACATAAAAATGATAATACTTCAAGCATACTAACTAAGCAATTATGTCTTCTCAAAATAACATGGCCAAAGAAAGTTCATCCCTACAAAATCATATAGTTTAGTCATGTTTCATTTTCGTCACACAAGAATGCTCTCATCATGCACAACCCCGATGACAAGCCAAGCAATTGTTTCATACTTTAGTAATCTCAAACTCATAAACTTTCACGCAATACATGAGCGCGAGCCATGGATATAGCACTATGGTTGGAATAGAATAATGAGGGGGGTTATGTGGAGAAGACAAAAAGGAGAAAGTCTCACATCAACGAGGCTAATCAATGGGCTATGGAGATGCCCACCGATTGATGTTAATGCAAGGAGTAGGGATTGCCATGCAACGGATGCACTAGAGCTATAAATGTATGAAAGCTCAACAAAAGAAACTAGTGGGTGTGCATCCAACTTGCTTGCTCACGAAGACCTAGGGCACTTGAGGAGGCCCATTGTTGGAATATACAAGCCAAGTTCTATAATGAAAAATTCCCACTAGTATATGAAAGTGATAACATGAGAGACTCTCTACTATGAAGATCATGGTGCTACTTTGAAGCACAAGTGTGGTAAAAGGATAGTAACATTGTCCCTTCTCTCTTTTTCTCTCATTTTTTGGGCCTTTTCTTTTTTATGGCCTTTCTCTTTTTTGGGCCTTCTCTTTTTTTATGGCCTTTATCTTATTTTATTCCTCACTTGGGACAATGCTCTAATAATGATGATCATCACACTTCTATTTATTTACAACTCAATGATTACAACTCGATACTAGAACAAAGATGACTCTATCTATATGAATGCCTCCGGTGGTGTACCGGGATATGCTATGAACCAAGAGTGACATGTATGAAAGAATTATGAACGGTGGCTTTGCCACAAATACTATGTCAACTACATGATCATGCTAAGCAATATGACAATGATGAATGTGTCATGATAAACGAAATGGTGGAAAGTTGCATGGCAATATATCTCGGAATGGCTACGGAAATGCCATAATAGGTAGGTATGGTGGCTGTTTTGAGGAGATATAAGGAGGTTGATGTGTGACAGAGCGTATCATATCACGAGGTTTGGATGCACCGGCGAAGTTTGCGCCAACTCTCAATGTGAGAAAGGGCAATGCACGGTACCGAAGAGGCTAGCAAGGATGGAAGGGTGAGAGTGCGTATAATCCATGGACTCAACATTAGTCGTAAAGAACTCACATACTTATTGCAAACATCTACAAGTCATCAAAAACCTCGGTACTACACGCATGCTCCTAGGGGGATAGATTGGTAGGAAAAGACAATCGCTCATCCCCAACCGCCACTCATAAGGAGGACAATCAAATAACACCTCATGTTTCAAATTTGTTACACAATGTTTACCATACGTGCATGCTATAGGACTTGCAAACTTCAACACAAGTATTTCTCAATTTCACAACTACTCAACTAGCATGACTTTGATATTATTACCTCCATATCTCAAAACAATCATCAAGCATCAAACTTCTCTTAGTATTCAACACACTCATAAGAAAGTTTTATTATTCTTGAATACCTAGCATATTAGGATTTTAAGAAAATTACCATGCTATTAAGACTCTCAATATAATCTAAGTGAAGCATGATAGTTCATCTATTTCTTCAAAATAAAACTACCACCATGCTCTAAAAGATATAAGTGAAGCACTAGAGCAAACGACAAACTACTCCGAAAGATATAAGTGAAGATCAATGAGTAGTCGAATAATTATGCAACTATGTGAAGACTCTCTAACATTTAATAATTTCAGATCTTGGTATTTTATTCAAACAGCAAGCAAAACCTAAATAAAATGACATCTAGGAATAGCAAACATCATGTGAAGAAGCAAAAACTTAGGATCAACCGAAACTAACCGATAGTTGTTGAAGAAGAAAGGTGGGATGCCAACCGGGGCATCCCCAAGCTTACATGCTTGAGACTTCTTGAAATATTATCTTGGGATGCCTTGGGCATCCCCAAACTTGAGCTTTTGTGTCTCCTTAATTCCTCTCATGTCATGGTCTCCCTAAATCTCAAAAGCTTCATCCACACAAATCTCAACAAGGACTCATGAGATAAGTTAGTATAAACCATTGCAAAAACCTTATCATACTCTACTGTAGAAAATCACTAAAATTATTATTCAACATTGCATACTAAATGCCTCTGCATATTCAATAGTCCTATCCTCAAATAGAATCATTAAAGAAGCAAACATATGCAAACAATGCAAACATAACAGCAATCTGCCTAAACAGGATAGTCTGTAAAGAATGCTGCAACATCCATACTTCCCTAGCTCCAAAAATTATGAAAGAAAATTCCCACTGTAGTAAATTTATCAGAGCTTAATATGAAAAAGGTTTCAACATTTTATCACATTCTGACTTTTCTAGGGAATTATTGCAACAGCGGTAAACTTTCTGTTTTCAAACAGCAGCATGTGGACTTCTAACATAGGCATAGTAAAGGCTGTCAATGCCACTTTTATTGAAATAAAATATGAAAAACATTGTTATAAATAACATCAAGCAAATACTAACAAAATAAATTGACGCTCCAAGCAAAACACATATGATGTGGCGAATAAAAATATAGCTCCAAGTAAAGTTACCGATGAACAAAGACGAAAGAGGGGATGCCTTCCGGGGCATCCCCAAGCTTAGGCTCTTGGTTGTCCTTGAATATTACCTTGGGGTGCCTTGGGAATCCCCAAGCTTGGGCTCTTTCCACTCCTTATTCCATAGTCCATCGAATCCTTACCCAAAACTTGAAAACTTCACAACACAAAACTTAACAGAAAACTCGTAAGCTCCATTAGTATAAGAAAATAAATCACCACTTCAAGGTACTGTAATGAACTCATTCTTTATTTATATGGGTGTTATGCCTACTGTATTCCAACTTCTCTATGGTTTACAAAATTATTTTACTAGCCATAGATTCATCAAAATAAGTAAATAACACATGAAAAACAGAATCTGTCAAAAACAGAACAGTCTGTAGTAATCTGGATCAAACGTATACTTCTTGAACTCATAAAATTCTCAAATAAATTTATAGACCTGAGGAATTTATCTATTAACCATCTGCAAAAGAATTAACTAAATATCACTTTCAAATAAAAATGGCAGTAATTCTCGTGAGTGCTAAAGTTTCTGTTTTTTACAGCAAGTTCAACAAGACTTTCCCCAAGTCTTCCCAACGGTTCTACTTGGCACAAACACTAATTAAAATCATAAAGCCACATCTAAACAGAGTCTAGATGAATTATTTATTACTAAACAGGAACAAAAAGCAAGGAACAAAAATAAAATTGGGTTGCCTCCCAACAAGCGCTATCGTTTAATGCCCCTAGCTAGGCATGATGATTTCAATGATGCTCACATAAAGGATAAGAATTGAAACATAAAGGGGGCATCATGAAGAATATGACTAGCACATTTAAGTCTAACCCACTTCCTATGCATAGGGATTTTGTGAGCAAACAACTTATGAAACAAGAATCAACTTGCATAGAAAGGTAAAACAAGCATAACTTCAAAACTGTAAGCACATAGAGAGGAAACTTGATATTATTGCAATTCCTACAAGCATATATTCCTCCCTCATAATAATTTTCAGTAGCATCATGAATGAATTCAACAATATAACCTGCACCTAAAGCATTCTTTTCATGGTCTACAAGCATAGAAAATTTACTAATCTCCACACAAGCAAAATTCTTCTCATGAATAATAGTGGGAGCAAACTCAACAAAATAACTATCTTGTGATTTAAAATTAACATCAAGATGACAAGGTTCATTGTTATTATTATTCTTTAAAGCATACGTGTCATCACAATAATCATCATAGATAGGAGGCATGCTTTCATCATAATAAATTTGCTCATCATAACTTGGGGGAAAAATATCATCTTCATCAAACATAGCTTCCCCAAGCTTGTGGCTTTGCATATCATTAGCATCATGGATATTCAAGGAATTCATACTAACAACATTGCAATCATGCTCATCATTCAAATATTTAGTGCCAATTTTTTATAGATTTCTTCTTCTAGCAATTCAGCACAATTATCCTTTCCATCATACTCACGAAAGATATTAAAAAGATGAAGCGTATGAGATAAACTCAATTCCATTTTTTTATAGTTTTCTTTTATAGACTAAACTAGTGATAAAACAAGAAACTAAAAGACTCGATTGCAAGATCTAAAGATATACCTTCAAGCACTCATCTCCCCGGCAACGGCGCCAGAAAAGAGCTTGATGTCTACTACACAACCTTCTTCTTGTAGACGTTGTTGGGCCTCCAAGTGTAGAGGTTTGTAGGACAGTAGCAAATTTCCCTCAAGTGGATGACCTAAGGTTTATCAATCCATAGGAGGCGTAGGATGAAGATGGTCTCTCTCAAGCAACCCTGCAACCAAATAACAAAGAGTCTCTTGTGTCCCCAACACACCCAATACAATGGTAAATTGTATAGGTGCACTAGTTCGGCGAAGAAATGGTGATACAAGCGGTATATGTATGGTAGATAAAGGTATTTGTAATCTGAAAATATAAAAACAGCAAGGTAACTAACGGTAAAAGTGAGCGTAAACGGTATTGCAATGATAGGAAATAAGGCCTAGGGTTCATACTTTCGCTAGTGCAAGTTCCCTCAACAATACTAACATAATTGGATCACATAACTATCCCTCAACATGCAACAAAGAGTCACTCCAAAGTCACTAATAGTGGAGAACAAATGAAGAGATTATGGTAGGGTACGAAACCACCTCAAAGTTATTCTTTCCAATCAATCCGTTGGGCTATTCCTATAAGTGTCACAAACAGCCCTAGAGTTCGTACTAGAATAACACCTTAAGACACAAATCAACCAAAACCCTAGTGTCACCTAGATACTCCAATGTCACCTCAAGTATCCGTGGGTATGGTTATACGATATGCATCACACAATCTCAGATTCATCTATTCAACCAACACATAGAACCTCAAAGAGTGCCCAAAAGTTCTACCGGAGAATCACGACGAAAACGTGTGCCAACCCCTATGCATAGGCTCATCGGTGGAACCCGCAAGTTGGTCACCAAAACATACATCAAGTGAATCACGTGGTATCCCATTGTCACCACAGATACGCACGGCAAGACATACATCAAGTGTTCTCAAATCTTTAAAGACTCAATCCGATAAGATTACTTCAAAGGGGAAACTCAATTCATTACAAGAGAGTAGAGGGGGGAAGAAACATCATAGGATCCAAATATAATAGCAAAGCTCGCGATACATCAAGATCGTATCACCTCAAGAACACGAGAGAGAGAGAGATCAAACACATAGCTACTGGTACATACCCTCAGCCCCGAGGGAGAACTACTCCCTCCTCGTCATGGAGAGCATCGGGATGATGAAGATGGCCACCGGAGAGGGATTCCCCCTCCGGCAGGGTGCTGGAACGGATCTAGATTGGCTTTCGGTGGCTACGGAGGCTTCTGGCGGCGGAACTCCCGATCTATTTGTGCTCCCGGATGTTTTTAGGGTATATGGAGATATATAGGCGAAATAAGTACGGCAGGGGGGCACGAGGGGCTCACGAGGGTGGAGGGCGCGCCCCCTGCCTCGTGACCTCCTCGCAGATCCCCGACATGCACTCCAAGTCTTTTGGGTTTCTTTCCTTCCAAAAATGAGTTCCGTGAAGTTTTAGGTCAATTGGACTCTGTTTGATTTTCCTTTTCTTCGAAACCCTAAAACAGGGTAAAAACAGAAACTGGCACTGGGCTCTGGGTTAGTAGGTTAGTCCCAAAAAATGATATAAAAGTGTATAATAAAGCCCATAAACATTCAAAACAGTAGATAATATAGCATGGAGCAATCAAAAATTATAGATACGTTGGAGACGTATCACTAATTAAGCATGGCATAAGCAACTATAATCTCTAATTGTCATTGCAAACATGTTTATTCATAATAGGCTGAATCAGGAACGATGAACTAATCGTATTTACAAAAACAAGAGAGCTCAAGTTCATACCAACTTTTCTCATCTCAATAAGTTCATCATATAATCATCATTATTGCTTTTCACTTGCACGACCGAACGATGTGAATAATAATAATAGTGCATGTGCATTGGACTAAGCTGGAATCTGCAAGCATTCAATTTAAGAGAGAAGACAAGGTTATACAGGCTCTTTGTTAGATCAACAATAATGCATATAAGAGCCACTTTAACATTTTAATTATGGTCTTCTCCTCTCGACCCCCAAAGAACAAGAAAGAAATAAAACGATTTACACGAGAAAGCTCCCAACAAGCAAAAGAAGAACGAGAAATCGTTTTGGGTTTTCTTTTTAATTACTACTACAAGGATGGAAAGTAAACTAATTAAAAGCTACAACTAATTTTGTTGTTGTTTTTTACTAAGGTTTATTAAACACACAAGAAGAAAGCATAAAAAGGAAAATAAACTAGCATGGATGATACGATGAAAAAGTATGAGCACCAACAACTAGCAATGAGTGTGTGAACATGAATGTAATGTCGGTGAGAAATGCGTACTCCCCCAAGCTTAGGCTTTTGGCCTAAGTTGGTCTATGGCCATGGCTGGCCTGGCGGATATCAAAAGTTGTAGCTGGGGTCATACTGTGATGCAACAGCTATCGTCTCATGAGCTGCCGCTTGGAGATGGGTCGTCTCCGTCCTCCTCTTATACTCGTCCGCCTCCTCCCTGGTTATAACATATCTCCCTTTTGCCTGAGAGTCAAAGAAAGCGGGAGCAGGGAGAGCGACGTGATAGGTGCGTCGTCTGTCAAAGATTAGTCGGTACCGGAGGAACTGATCGTTCCTCTCAACAAACTGACGACGAACCATAGCCTCATAGTCTAAATAAACAGGAGGCAACTCAATATCATACCCACGTATGGGTATATCAAGAAAATTAGCTAGACGGGTTGCATAAATTCCACCAAAGAAGTCTCCATTAAATCTATTATTATGCAACCTACGTGCAACAATGGCTCCCAAATTATATTGTCTATCTCCTAAAACAGCGCTTCTGAGAACGCTAAGATCAGGCACACACATGTGACATGCTTCATCTTTACCATTAATGCATCTACCTATGAAGAGAGCAAAATTATGTATAGCAGGAAAATGAATGCTCCCTATGGCAGCTTGTGTTATATCTCTAGATTCCCCCATATTTATACTAGCAAGAAATCTCTAAACTCATATTTGCGAGGCTCACTAGTGCTGCCCCATTGTGGAAGTTTGCAAGTAGTATTAAAATCCTCTAAGTCCATAGTATAAGAATTTTCATAAAGATCAAATAGGACAGTTTGAGAATTGCATGATGATGAAAATTCTAACCTTCTCACAAAGGAATCAGTGAGATAGTGGTACTGGCGGCACTTATATGCCTCGAAGCTCTCAAGATCAGCATTACGCACATACGCGTTAAATTCTTCCTTGATTCCTACTCGATCCATAAAGTCCTCTGACGGCCATTCACAAGCCCGCACCTGAGCTTCCCTCGGTGGTTCATCATCGGCATAGCGTATTGCGAGCCTGGGTCCTTCCTTCCTTGAAGGACCACCTTGGTACATTTTCCTAAACATATTTCTTCCTCTGAAAAATTTCTGAAATTTTAGTAACTTCAAAATAAAAGTGAACCAAACTCAACAATATTGATAGCAACTACTCCTACAAGTGCCTAGAGACTATATCATGCATCAAAACTACTTTTGACCATATAAATTTGACATGCAAGCTCAAGAACATGGTCACCTAAGCAACAAAAATATGCAATGAATAAAGCACTAGAGCAAAAACTAATTGGACCATTGGCGGAGTCACATACCAAGGAACAATCCCCCAAAGCAGTTTTGTGAGTGGTGCTTTGAGCAAGGAGATCGAAAATGGCAACAAGATGAGCTTGGACTCGGGTTTGAGCTGGTTAGTGATGTTTGTGGGAGGAAGGAGTGTGTGGTAGCTGGAATAAGTGGAGGGGAGCCACCGTGGGCCCACGAGGCAGGGGCACACCTAGTGGGGTAGGGCGCGCCCTCCACCCTCGTGGCCAGGTGCTTGCTCCACTGCTGTGTTTTTAGTGCCAGATGTTCTCAAATATTCTAGAAAAAATCATATTTAATTTTCAGGGCATTTGGAGAACTTTTATTTTTGGGGTATTTTTTTATTGCATGGATAATTCAGAAAACATACATAAATTACTATTTTTGCTTTATTTAATATAAATAACAGAATGTAAAAAAAGGTACAGAGAATTGTGTTTTCTAAATTCATCCATCTCATGCTCATAAAAAGGAATCCACTAACAAGGTTGATCAGGTCTTGTTAACAAACTCATTTCGAGTAACATGAAACCGGAGAAATTTTGAATAACACTATGTTACCTCAACGGGGATATGCACATCCCCAACAATAAGAATATCATATTTCTTCTTGACAGTAGGAAGAGGAAATTAAAAACCTCCAAAAATAATCGATGGAATTTTTCCAATAGAATTGATACTGTGGACTTGAGGTTGTTTCCTCGGAAAGTGTACTGTATGCTCATTACCATTAACACGAAAAGTGACATTGCCTTTGGTGCAATCAATAACAGCTCCTGCGGTATTCAAAAAGGGTCTTCCAAGAATAATAGACATACTATCGTCCTCGGGAATATCAAGAATAACAAAGTCCGTTAAAATAGTAACGTTTGCAACCATAACAGGCACATCCTCACAAATACTGACAGGTATAGCAGTTGATTTATCGGCCATTTGCAAAGATATTTCAGTAGGTGTCAACTTATTCAAATCAAGTCTACGATATAAAGAGATAGGCATAACACTAACACTGGCTCCAAGATCACATAAAGCAGTTTTAACATAGTTTCTTTTAATGGAGCATGGTATAGTTGGTACTCCTGGATCTCCAAGTTTCTTTGGTATTCCACCCTTAAAAGTATAATTAGCAAGCATGCTAGAAATTTCAGCTTCCAGTATCTTTCTTTTATTTATAACAATTTCTTTCATATACTTAGCATAAGGATTCATTTTAAGCATATCAGTCAAATGCATACGCAAAAAGATAGGTCTAATCATTTCAGCAAAGCGCTCAAAATCCTCATCATCCTTTTTCTTGGATGGTTTAGGAGGAAAAGACATGGATTTCTGAACCCATGGTTCTCTTTCCTTACTGTGCTTCCTAGCAAAAAAGTCTCTCTTATCATAACGTTGATTCTTTGATTGTGGGTTATCAAGATCAACAGCAGGTTCAATCTCTACATCATTATCATTACTAGGTTGAGCATCAACATGAACATCATTATTAACATTATCACTAGGTTCATGCTCATTACCAGATTGTGTTTCAGCATCAAAAATAGAAATATCATTAGGATTCCCAGGTGTGTCAACAACAAGTTCACTAGAAGCAAGCAAAGTCCTATCATTTTTCATTTTCTTCTTTTTAGAAGGACTTGGTACATCAATATTATTTCTCTGAGAATCTTGCTCAATTCTCCTAGGATGGCCTTCAGGATACAAAGGTTCCTGAGTCATTTTGCGACCTCTAGTCATAACTCTAACATCATTATCATTCTTATTATTTAATTCATTGAGCAAATCATTCTGAGCTTTAAGTACCTGTTCTACTTGAGTTGTAACCATAGAAGCATGTTTACTAATAAGTTTTAGTTCACCTTTAACATTGGCCATATAATCACTCAAGTGTTCAATCATATAAGCATTATGTTTCAATTCTCTACCAAAATAGCATTGAAGTTTTCTTGCTTAACCATAAAGTCATCAAACTCATCCAAGCAAGGGCTAGCAAACTTAGTAAGAGGGATTTTAGCTTTATCAAATCTATAGAGAGAACTTACCTTTACTACCTGTGTCGGGTTATCAAGACCATGTATTTCTTCAACATGCGGTAAATTAAGACCATGTATTTCTTCAATAGGAGGTAAATTCTTAACATCTTCAGCTTTAATACCTTTTTCCTTGATAGATTTCTTTGCCTCTTGCATATCTTCAGGACTGAGAAATAGAACACCCCTTTTCTTCGGAGTTGGCTTAGGGGTTGTCTCAGGAAGTGTCCAATTATTTTTATTGGTCAACATATTATTCAATAAAATTTCAGCTTCATCTGGTGTTCTTGAAGGAAATATGCCCTAGAGGCAATAATAAAGTTATTATTTATTTCCTTATATCATGATAAATGTTTATTATTCATGCTAGAATTGTATTAACCAGAAACATAATACATGTGTGAATACATAGACAAACTTAGTGTTACTAGTATGCCTCTACTTGACTAGCTCGTTAATCAAAGATGGTTATGTTTCCTAACCATGAAAAAGGTGTTGTTATTTGATTGACGAGGTCACATCATTAGTTGAATGATCTGATTGACATGAACCATTTCATTAGCTTAGCACCCGATCGTTTAGTATGTTGCTATTGCTTTCTTCATGACTTATACATGTTCCTATGACTATGAGATTATGCAACTCCCGTTTACCGGAGGAGCGCTTTGTGTGCTACCAAACGTCACAACGTAACTGGGTGATTATAAAGGAGCTCTACAGGTGTCTCCAAAGGTAGATGTTGGGTTGGCGTATTTCGAGATTAGGATTTGTCACTCCGATTGTCGGAGAGGTATCTCTGGGCCCTCTCGATAATGCACATCACATAAGCCTTGCAAGCATTACAACTAATATGTTAGTTGTGAGATGATGTATTACGGAACGAGTAAAGAGACTTGCCGGTAACGAGATTGAACTAGGTATTGGATACCGACGATCGAATCTTGGGCAAGTAACATACCGATGACAAAGGGAACAACGTATGTTGTTATGCGGTCTGACCGATAAAGATCTTCATAGAATATGTAGGAGCCAATATGGGCATCCAGGTCCCGCTATTGGTTATTGACCGGAGACGTGTCTCGGTCATGTCTACATTGTTCTCGAACCATAGGGTCCGCACGCTTAACGTTACGATGACAGTTATTATGAGTTTATGCATTTTGATGTACCGAAGTTAGTTCGGAGTCCCGGATGTGATCACGGACATGACGAGGAGTCTCGAAATGGTCGAGACATAAAGATTGATATATTGGAAGCCTATGTTTGGATATCGGAAGTGTTCC
>NC_041388.1:424821376-424898314 GCF_002162155.2 Triticum dicoccoides | reverse complement strand
TCCCCCCCTCAAGGAGTCCTATTACAACTAGGATTGGGGGGGGGGGAATCCTACTCCCAAAGGGAGTAGGACTCCCTTGGCGCGCCCTCCTTGGCCGGCCGGCCCCCCTCCCCTTGGCTCCTTTATATACAGAGGCAGGGGACACCCCTAGACACACAAGTTGATCCTTGAGATCGTTCCTTAGCCGTGTGCGGTGCCCCCTGCCACCATATTCCACCTCGATCATATTGTAGGGGTGCTTAGGCGAAGCCCTGCGATAGTAGAACATCAAGATCATCACCACACTGTCGTGCTGACGGAACTCCTCCCCGACGCTTTGCTGGATCGAAGCCTGGGGATCGTCATCGAGTTGTACGTGTGCTAAGAACTCGGAGATGCCGGAGTAACAGTGCTTGGATCGGTCGGATCGGTAAGACGTACGAATACTTCCTCTATGTTGCGTCAACGCTTCCGCAGTCGGTCTGCGTGGGTACGTAGACAACACTCTCCCCTCTCATTGCTATGCATCACCATGATCTTGCATGTGCGTAGGAATTTTTTTGAAATTACTGTGTTCCCCAACAGTGGCATCCGAGCCTAGGTTTTATGGTTTGATGTTATATGCACGAGTAGAACACAAGTGAGTTGTGGGCGATATAAGTCATACTGCCTACCAGCATGTCATACTTTGGTTCGGCGGTATTGTTGGACGAGACGACCCGGACCGACATTACGCGTACGCTTACGCGAGACCGGTTCTCCCGACGTGCTTTGCACATAGGTGGCTCGCGGGCGACAGTCTCTCCAACTTTAGTTGAACCAAGTGTGGCTACGCCCGGTCCTTGCGAAGGTTAAAACGGAGTCTATTTGACAAACTATCGTTGTGGTTTTGATGCGTAGGTGAGATTGGTTCTTGCTTAAGCCCGTAGCAGCCACGTAAAACTTCCAACAACAAAGTAGAGGACGTCTAACTTATTTTTGCAGGGCATGTTGTGATGTGATATGGTCAAGGCATGATGCTAAATTTTATTGTATGAGATGATCACGTTTTGTAACCGAGTTATCGGCAACTGGCAGGAGCCATATGGTTGTCGCTTTATTGTATGCAATGCAATCGCGATGTAAAGCTTTACTTTATCACTAAGCGGTAGCGATAGTCGTGGAAGCATAAGATTGGCGAGACGACAACGATGCTACGATAGAGATCAAGGTGTCGCATCGGTGACGATGGTGATCATGACGGTGCTCAGGAGATGGAGATCACAAGCACAAGATGATGATGGCCATATCATATCACTTATATTGATTGCATGTGATGTTTATCTTTTTATGCATCTTATCTTGCTTTGATTGACGGTGGCATTATAAGATGATCTCTCACTAAATTATCAAGAAGTGTTCTCCCTGAGTATGCACCGTTGCCAAAGTTCGTCGTGCCCAGACACCACGTGATGATCGGGTGTGATAAGCTCTACGTCCATCTACAACGGGTGCAAGCCAGTTTTGCACACGCAGAATACTCAGGTTAAACTTGATGAGCCTAGCATATGCAGATATGGCCTCAGAACATAGAGACCGAAAGGTCGAGCGTGAATCATATAGTAGATATGATCAACATAACGATGTTCACCATTGAAAACTACTCCATCTCACGTGATGATCGGTTATGGTTTAGTTGATTTGGATCACGTGATCACTTAGAGGATTAGAGGGATGTCTATCTAAGTGGGAGTTCTTAAGTAATTTGATTAATTGAACTTAAACTTATCGTGAACTTAGTACCTGATAGTATATTGCTTGTTTATGTTCATTGTAGATAGATGGCTCGTGCTGTTGTTTCGTTGAATTTTAATGCGTTCCTTGAGAAAGCAAAGTTGAAAGATGATGGTAGCAATTACACGGACTGGGTCCGTAACTTGAGGATTATCCTCATTGCTGCTCAGAAGAATTACGTCCTGGAAGCACCGCTGGGTGCCAGGCCTATTGTTGGAGCAACACCAGATGTTATGAACGTCTGGCAGAGCAAAGCTGATGACTACTCGATAGTTCAGTGTGCCATGCTTTACGGCTTAGAATCGGGACTTCAACGATGTTTTGAACGTCATGGAGCATATGAGATGTTCCAGGAGTTGAAGTTAATATTTCAAGCAAATGCCCGGATTGAGAGATATGAAGTCTCCAATAAGTTCTATAGCTGCAAGATGGAGGAGAACAGTTCTGTCAGTGAGCATATACTCAAAATGTCTGGGTATAATAATCATTTGATTCAGTTGGGAGTTAATCTTCCAGATGATTGCGTCATTGACAGAATTCTCCAATCACTGCCACCAAGCTACAAGAGCTTCATGATGAACTATAATATGCAAGGGATGAACAAGACTATTCCCGAGCTCTTCGCAATGCTGAAAGCTGCGGAGGTAGAAATCAAGAAGGAGCATCAAGTGTTGATGGTTAACAAGACCACTAGTTTCAAGAAAAAGGGCAAAGTGAAGAAGAAGGGGAACTTCAAGAAGAACGGCAAGCTAGTTGCTGCTCAGGAGAAGAAACTCAAGTCTGGACCTAAGCCTGAAACTGAGTGCTTCTACTACAAGCAGACTGGTCACTGGAAGCGGAACTGCCCCAAGTATTTGGCAGATAAGAAGGATGGCAAGGTGAACAAAAGTATATGTGATATACATGTTATTGATGTGTACCTTACTAGAGCTCGCAGTAGCACCTGGGTATTTGATACTGGTTCTGTTGCTAATATTTGCAACTCGAAACAGGGACTACAGATTAAGCGAACACTGGCGAAGGACGAGGTGACGATGCGCGTGGGAAACGGTTCCAAAGTCGATGTGATCGCGGTCGGCACGCTACCTCTACATCTACCTTCAGGATTAATATTAGACCTAAATAATTGTTATTTGGTGCCAGCGTTAAGCATGAACATTATATCTGGATCTTGTTTGATACGAGACGGTTATTCATTTAAATCAGAGAATAATGGTTGTTCTATTTATATGAGTAATATCTTTTATGGTCATGCACCTTTGAGGAGTGGTCTATTTTTGATGAATCTCGATAGTAGTAACACACATATTCATAATGTTGAAGCCAAAAGATGCAGAGTTGATAATGACAGTGCAACTTATTTGTGGCACTGTCGTTTAGGTCATATCGGTATAAAGCACATGAAGAAACTCCATACTGATGGACTTTTGGAACCACTTGATTATGAATCACTTGGTACTTGCGAACCGTGCCTCATGGGCAAGATGACTAAAGCACCGTTCTCCGGTACTATGGAGAGAGCAACAGATTTGTTGGAAATCATACATACAGATGTATGTGGTCCGATGAATATTGGCTCGGGGCGGATATCGTTATTTTCTCACCTTCACAGATGACTTAAGCAGATATGGGTATATCTACTTAATGAAACATAAGTCTGAAACATTTGAAAAGTTCAAAGAATTTGAGAGTGAAGTTGAAAATCATCGTAACAAGAAAATAAAGTTTCTACGATCTGATCGTGGAGGAGAATATTTGAGTTACGAGTTTGGTGTACATTTGAAAAATTGTGGAATAGTTTCGCAACTCACGCCACACCACAGCGTAATGGTGTTTCCGAACGTCGTAATCGTACTTTACTAGATATGGTGCAATCTATGATGTCTCTTACTGATTTACCGCTATTGTTTTGGGGTTATGCTTTAGAGACGGCCGCATTCACGTTAAATAGGGCACCATCAAAATCCGTTGAGACGACGCCTTATGAACTGTGGTTTGGCAAGAAACCAAAGTTGTCGTTTCTTAAAGTTTGGGGCTGCGATGTTTATGTGAAAAAGCTTCAACCTGATAAGCTCGAACCCAAATTGGAGAAATGTGTCTTCATAGGATACCCAAAGGAGACTGTTGGGTACACCTTCTATCACAGATCCGAAGGCAAGACATTCTTTGCTAAGAATGGATCCTTTCTAGAGAAGGAGTTTCTCTCGAAAGAAGTGAGTGGGAGGAAAGTAGAACTTGACGAGGTAACTGTACCTGCTCCCTTATTGGAAAGTAGTACATCATAGAAAACTGTTTCTGCGACACCTATACCAATTAGTGAGGAAGCTAATGATGATGATCATGAAACTTCAGGACAAGATACTACTGAACCTCGTAGATCAACCAGAGCGAGATCCGCACCAGAGTGGTACGGTAATCCTGTTCTGGAAATCATGCTGCTAGATCATGATGAACCTACGAACTATGAAGAAGCGATGGTGAGCCCAGATTCCGCAAAGTGGCTTGAAGCCATGAAATCTGAGATGGGATCCATGTATGAGAACAAAGTATGGACTTTGGTTGACTTGCCCGATGATCGGCAAGCAATTGAGAATAAATGGATCTTCAAGAAGAAGACTGACGCTGACGGTAATGTTACTGTCTACAAAGCTCGACTTGTCGCGAAAGGTTTTCGACAAGTTCAAGGGGTTGACTACGATGAGACCTTCTCACCCGTAGCGATGCTTAAGTCTGTCCGAATCATGTTAGCAATTGCCGCATTTTATGATTATGGAATTTGGCAGATGGATGTCAAAACTGCATTCCTGAATGGATTTCTGGAAGAAGAGTTGTATATGATGCAACCGGAAGGTTTTGTCGATCCAAAGGGAGCTAACAAAGTGTGCAAGCTCCAGCGATCCATTTATGGACTGGTGCAAGCCTCTCGGAGTTGGAATAAACGCTTTGATAGTGTGATCAAAGCATTTGGTTTTATACAGACTTTTGGAGAAGCCTGTATTTACAAGAAAGTGAGTGGGAGCTCTGTAGCATTTCTGATATTATATGTGGATGACATATTACTAATTGGAAATGATATAGAATTATAGCATAAAGGGATACTTGAATAAAAGTTTTTCAATGAAAGACCTCGGTGAAGCTGCTTACATATTAGGCATTAAGATCTATAGAGATAGATCAAGACGCTTAATTGGACTTTCACAAAGCACATACCTTGACAAAGTTTTGAAGAAGTTCAAAATGGATCAAGCAAAGAAAGGGTTCTTGCTTGTGTTACAAGGTGTGAAGTTGAGTAAGACCAATACCCGACCACTGCAGAAGATAGAGAGAAAATGAAAGATGTTCCCTATGCTTCAGCCATAGGCTCTATCATGTATGCAATGCTGTGTACCAGACCTGATGTGTGCCTTGCTATAAGTTTAGCAGGGAGGTACCAAAGTAATCCAGGAGTGGATCACTGGACAGCGGTCAAGAACATCCTGAAATACCTGAAAAGGACTAAGGATATGTTTCTCGTATATGGAGGTGACAAAGAGCTCACCGTAAAAGGTTACGTTGATGCAAGCTTTGATACAGATCCGGACGATTCTAAATCGCAAACCGGATACGTGTTTACATTAAACGGTGGAGCTGTCAGTTGGTGCAGTTCTAAACAAAGCGTCGTAGCGGGATCTACATGTGAAGCGGAATACATAGCTGCTTCGGAAGCAGCGAACGAAGGAGTCTGGATGAAGGAGTTCATATCCGATCTAGGTGTCATACCTAGTGCATCGGGTCCAATGAAAATCTTTTGTGACAATACTGGTGCAATTGCCTTGGCAAAGGAATCCAGATTACACAAGAGGACCAAGCACATCAAAAGACGCTTCAATTCCATCCGGGATCTAGTCCAGGTGGGAGACATAGAGATTTGCAAGATACATACGGATCTGAATGTTGCAGACCCATTGACTAAGCCTCTTCCACGAGCAAAACATGATCAGCACCAAGGCTCCATGGGTGTTAGAATCATTACTGTGTAATCTAGATTATTGACTCTAGTGCAAGTGGGAGACTGAAGGAAATATGCCCTAGAGGCAATAATAAAGTTATTATTTATTTCCTTATATCATGATAAATGTTTATTATTCATGCTAGAATTGTATTAACCGGAAACATAATACATGTGTGAATACATAGACAAACTTAGTGTCACTAGTATGCCTCTACTTGACTAGCTCGTTAATCAAAGATGGTTATGTTTCCTAACCATGAACAAGGTGTTGTTATTTGATTAACGAGGTCACATCATTAGTTGAATGATCTGATTGACATGACCCATTTCATTAGCTTAGCACCCGATCGTTTAGTATGCTGCTATTGCTTTCTTCATGACTTATACATGTTCCTATGACTATGAGATTATGCAACTCCCGTTTACCGGAGGAACGCTTTGTGTGCTACCAAACGTCACAACATAACTGGGTGATTATAAAGGAGCTCTACAGGTGTCTCCAAAGGTAGATGTTGGGTTGGCGTATTTCGAGATTAGGATTTGTCACTCCAATTGTCGGAGAGGTATCTCTGGGCCCTCTCGGCAATGCACATCACATAAGCCTTGCAAGCATTACAACTAATATGTTAGTTGTGAGATGATGTATTACGGAACGAGTAAAGAGACTTGCCGGTAACGAGATTGAACTAGGTATTGGATACCGACGATCGAATCTTGGGCAAGTAACATACCGAGGACAAAGGGAACAACATATGTTGTTATGCGGTCTGACCGATAAAGATCTTCGTAGAATATGTAGGAGCCAATATGGGCATCCAGGTCCCGCTATTGGTTATCGACCGGAGACGTGTCTCGGTCATGTCTACATTGTTCTTGAACCGTAGGGTCCGCACGCTTAATGTTACGATGACAGTTATTATGAGTTTATGCATTTTGATGTACCGAAGTTAGTGCGGAGTCCCGGATGTGATCACGGACATGATGGGGAGTCTCAAAATGGTCGAGACATAAAGATTGATATATTGGAATCCTATGTTTGGATATCGGAAGTGTTCCGGGTGAAATCGAGATTTTACCGGAGTACCGAGAGGTTACCGGAACCCCCCCGGGAGCTATATGGGCCTTAGTGGGCTTTAGTGGAAAGGAGAAAGGGGCAGCCCAAGGTGGCCGCGCGCCTCCCCCCTTCCCTAGTCCTATTAGGACTAGGAGAGGTGGCCGGCCCCCCTCTCTCTCTTTCCCCCCCTCAAGGAGTCCTATTCGAACTAGGATTGGGGGGGGGGAATCCTACTCCCAGAGGGAGTAGGACTCCCTTGGCGCGCCCTCCTTGGCCGGCCGGCCCCCCTCCTCTTGGCTCCTTTATATACAGAGGCAGGGGACACCCCTAGACACACAAGTTGATCCTTGAGATCGTTCCTTAGCCGTGTGCGGTGCCCCCTGCCACCATATTCCACCTCGATCATATTGTAGGGGTGCTTAGGCGAAGCCCTGCGACAGTAGAACATCAAGATCATCACCACACTGTCGTGCTGACGGAACTCCTCCCCGACGCTTTGCTGGATCGGAGCCCGGGGATCGTCATCGAGCTGTACGTGTGCTAAGAACTTGGAGGTGCCGGAGTAACGGTGCTTGGATCGGTCGGATCGGGAAGACGTACGACTACTTCCTCTACGTTGCGTCAACGCTTTCGCAGTCGGTCTGCGTGGGTACGTAGACAACACTCTCCCCTCTCGTTGCTATGCATCACCATGATCTTGCGTGTGCATAGGAATTTTTTTGAAATTACTGCGTTCCCCAACAGTTCTTTCCCTGAAAACACAACCAGCATAACTATCCAGGTGGTCTCTGGAAGCATCGGTTAGTCCATTATAAAAGATATCAAGTATTTCATTTTTCTTAAGAGGATGATCAGGCAAAGCATTAAGTAATTGGAGAAGCCTCCCCCAAGCTTGTGGGAGACTCTCTTCTTCAATTTGCACAAAATTATATATTTCCCTTAAAGCAGCTTGTTTCTTATAAGCAGGGAAATATTTAGTAGAGAAGTAATAAATCATATCCTGGGGACTACGCACACAACCAGGATCAAGAGAATTAAACCATATCTTAGCATCACCCTTTAATGAGAACGGAAATATCTTAATGATATAATAGTAGCGAGTTTTCTCATCATTAGTGAACAGGGTGGCTATATCATTTAATTTAGTAAGATGTGCCACAACAGTTTCAGATTCATAGCCATAGAAAGGATCAGATTCAACTAAAGTAATTATCTCAGGATCAACAGAGAATTCATAATCCTTATTAGTAACAGAGATAGGTGAAGTAGCATAAGCAGGATCATATTTCATTCTAGCATTCAGAGTTTTTGTTTCAGCTTAGCTAATAATTTCTTAAGATCACTCCTATCATTGCAAGCAAGAAAATCTCTAGCAGATTCTTCATCCATAACATAACCCTCAGGAACAACAGGCAATTCATATCTAGGGGGAGAATCTTCATCATCACTATCATCAATATTATCAGTTTCAATAATTTCATTCTCTCTAGCCCTAGCAAGTTGTTCATCAAGAAATTCACCAAGTGGCAGAGTAGTATCAAGCATAGAAGTAGTTTCATCATAAGTATCATGCATAGCATAAGTGGCATCATCAATAACATGCGACATATCAGAATTAATAGCAGAAGCAGGTTTAGGTGTCGCAAGCTTACTCAAAACAGAAGGTGAATCAAGTGTAGAGCTAGATGGTAGTTCCTTACCTCCCTTCGTAGTTGAGGGATAAATCTTGGTTCTTGGATCTTTCAAGTTCTTCATAATGATAAGCAGATATAAATCCCAAGTGACTCAAAGAATAGAGCTATGCTCACCGGCAACGGCACCAGAAAATAGTCTTGATAACCCACAAGTATAGGGGATCGCAACAGTTTTCGAGGGTAGAGTATTCAACCCAAATTTATTGATTCGACACAGGGGGAGCCAAAGAATATTCTCAAGTATTAGCAGCTAAGTTGTCAATTCAACCACACCTAGAAACTTAATATCTGAAAGTGCAACTATCCCTGGGTGGTTTTGGTAATTCCTAACAACATATAGCTCATTGAGCTAACATTATTCCAAGATTAAAATTTCAGGAAAAGCTCAATGAATGGCATGGCATGGATGAGTAAAGTGGATCCCTCAAAATTCTAAGGACAAAAAGTTTGGCTCAAGCTTGAAGCTCAAGACTCTACATTTTATATTTTAGTGATCCAAGATCACATTGAGTCTATAGGAAAATCCAATACTATCAAGGAGGGATGAGGTGTTGCTTAATGGCTTGCTTGCTCAAAATGCTTAGTGATATGCTCCAAAACCCTCAACTACCTTCCCACATCCACATATGACCTAAACCAAAAGTCAAACTCGGCCCCACCGATTCTTTCTATCCGGCGCCATCGAGTTTCAAATGTCATAGCCACTGCCACAAACCCTAGGCAAATCGGTCTCACCGAGATGGGATTGTAATCTCTCTGTTTCCCTTCGTAACGTTTCGGTCTTACCGAGATGAGCGATCGGTCCCATCGAGATTGCAATGTAAACTCTGTGTTTCCCTTTTGTAACATTTCGGTCCCACCGAGATGAGCGAATCGGTCCCACCGAGTTTTCCTGACCAACTCTCTGGTTAGCTTATTACCAAAATCGGTCCCACCGAATTTGTGTAATCGGTCACACCGAGATTACGTTATGCCCTAACCCTAACCATATCAGTCCTACCGAGTTGCATCTCAATCCCACCAAAGATCCTAACGGTCACTAGGTTTGCTGAATCGGTCCGACCGAGTTTAACCATTCGGTCCCACCGAGTTTGGGAAATTGTGTGTAACAGTTAGATTTTGTGTGGAGGCTATATATACCCCCTCCACCCACTCTTCATTCGTGGAGAGAGCCAACAGAACATACCTACACTTCCAATACACATTTTCTGAGAGAGAACCACCTACACTTGTGTTGAGGTCAAGATATTCCATTCCAACCATATGAATCTTCATCTCTAGCCTTCCCCAAGTTGCTTTCCACTCAAATCTTCTTTCCACCAAATCCAAATCCTGTGAGAGAGAGTTGAGTGTTGGGGAGACTATCATTTGAAGCACAAGAGCAAGGAGTTCATCATCAACACACCATTTTTTACTTCTTGGTGAGTGGTGTCTCCTAGATTGGCTAGGTGTCACTTGGGAGCCTCCGACAAGATTGTGGAGTTGAATCAAGGAGTTCGTAAGGGCAAGGAGATTGCCTACTTCGTGAAGATCTACCGCTAGTGAGGCAAGTCCTTCGTGGGCGATGGCCATGATGGAATAGACAAGGTTGCTTGTTTGTGGACCCTTCGTGGGTGGAGCCCTCTGTGGACTCGCGCAACCGTTACCCTCTGTGGGTTGAAGTCTCTATCAACGTGGATGTACGATAGCACCACCTATCGGAACCACGACAAAACATCCGTGTCTCCAATTGCGTTTGAATCCTCCAAACCCTTCCCTTTACATTCTTGCAAGTTGCATGCTTTACTTTCCGCTGCTCATATATTCTTTTGCATGCTTGCTTGAATTGTGTGGAGATTGCTTGACTTGTGCTAAGATAGCTAAAATCTGCCAAGAACTAAAATTGGGAAAAGGCTAGATTTTTATTTGGTCAAGTAGTCTAATCACCCCCCCTCTAGACATACTTTCGATCCTACAAGTGGTATCGGAGCTTTGGTCTCCATTTGCTTTGATTTCCATAGCTTTTGGTGGTCATAGCCTTGGTTTCACAACCTAGGAGAGTATGGCGTCTAGCGAGGGAAATTATCACCGTAGAGGTCCTTACTTTGATGGCACTAATTTTGCTAGTTGGAAGCATAAGATGAAAATGCATATTCTTGGACATAACCCCGCCGTTTGGGCTATTGTGTGTATTGGCTTGCAAGGTGAATTCTTTGACGGGAAAGAACCAAACCGTGAAGCCACCGCGGAAGAGTTGAAAATGTTGCAATACAATGCTCAAGCTTGTGATATCCTCTTCAACGGATTGTGCCCCGAAGAATTCAACAAAATCAGCCGTCTTGAGAATGCAAAGGAAATTTGGGATACTTTGATTCATATGCACGAAGGTACCGACTCCGTCAAGGAATCCAAATTGGATGTGCTTCAAAGTCAACTTGACAAGTTCAAAATGAAGGATGGTGAAGGTGTCGCTGAAATGTACTCTAGGCTTGCTCTTATCACAAATGAGATTGCCGGCTTAGGGAGTGAAGAGAGGACCGATAGATTCATCATCAAGAAGATCCTAAGAGCCTTGGATGGAAAATATGATACCGTGTGCACATTGATCCAAATGATGCCCAATTACAAAGATCTCAAGCCAACGAATGTCATCGGAAGAATTGTTGCTCATGAGATGTCACTCAAGGATAAAGAGGAACTTTAGAACAAATCAAGTGGTGCTTACAAAGCCTAATGTGAAGCCCCCACATCATCGAGTGAGAAACAAACCTTCAATGAAGAATTGAGCTCAATGGTGAAGAACTTCAACAAGTTCTACAAGAGTAGAAGCAAAGAGAGAAGCTCCAAGTCAAGGTCCTACAATGACAAAAGATCTTCTAGTCGAGAGCGAAACTGCTACAATTGTGGAAGGCCCGGACACTATTCCAATGAGTGTACGGCCCCCTACAAGAGAAGAGAAGATTCTCCCAAGAGAAGAAGTAGAAGAGAAGATTCTCCCAAGAGAAGAAGTAGAAGAGAAGTATCACCATCTAGAGAAAGAAGGAGTAGAGATGATCGTTATGAACGAAGACCCACACGGAGAAGCAAGGATTCGGAAAGAAAGGACAAGTCATCAAGGAGCTACACAAAATGAAGACATCAAGCTCATGTTGGTGAATGGGTATCCGGCTCTGACTCCGACAACCACTCCGACAGAAGCTATCACTCCGACTCCGAATATACTCAAGATGAAGGTGTTGCCGGTCTAGCACTTGTGACAACCAACTCCTACGACATATTTGACTCACCAAATGAAGGAGTTGGAACATGCTTCATGGCTAAAGGCCCAAAGGTATCACACCCCGAGTATGTTGATTTCAATAGTGATGAAGATGACTTGTTAGGTGATGATGATTTACTTGTTGACAGCTCTAGTGATGAATACTATGATGAAACGTCAATTAATCATGCTAATCAAGATAAAACGAATGACAATGATAAGGAGAAGATTGAGTCTCTAACTAAAGAACTAAACACTCTTAAGTTAGATCATGAAACTATCTTAGGAGATCATCGAGAACTTTTAAGGACTCATGAGAAATTACGCTTTGAAAAGCTCAACCTTGAGCAAGAGCATGAGTTCTTAAAAGCAATCAATGATGATCTTTGTAAGAAAAGTTCTTCTTACATTGCCAAGCATTTACTCTTATCCACTTACATGCCTCAAGTCAAGTCTAGTAACAAGAACAAGAAAGATTCTTCCTCTAGTAGTAACAATAATCATGCTAGATCCAATATTGTTGCTTCTAGTAGTTCTCTTGATTCCACTAATGATTCTCTTAGCCAAGTTACACTTGAGCAAGAAAATAGCTTATTGAAGGTAATTATAGAGAAAGGTGTTTACAAGAGCCTTGCCGAAAGTAAGCAACTCGAGGAAATTGTATGCAAGCAAGGAAGGCACCGGAAGAATCAAGGTGTTGGTTTTGAACGAATGTTCAATGCCAATGGAGTTGAGTGGGAAGAAGATCAATACCCCAAGACGAAGTTTGTTCCTCAACAAGAGAAGTATGATCCTACTTCTCTCAAAGGGACACAAGCTCAAGATGATCTTCCACCACAAGACCACAAGCAAAAAGGCAAGGACAAGCTTCAAGAGGAAATTGATGCATTTGAAGAAGCTCCTAAGGCCTTGGTCAAGTGGGTTCCCAAGACTACTTCAAGTTCCACTTCATCAAGTACAACTACAACACCGAGGATTCCCATCAAGATGGTGTGGATCCCGAAGAAGAAGAACTAGAGAGTTCTTGAGGGTGACTCCGCCAACATACTTCACTCTTATCATCTTGGCAAGAACAAGTGCAATCAACTTCCACATCTTGCACTAGTTCAAGGAGTCACAAACCCTCTTGTTGGTAAGACAAGGGACATGATAACCTAAAAGCTTTCATAGACATCATCTTGTGTGTGCATCACTCTATGTCTATGGATATCCTTGTTTGTTCCTTGTGGGACTAAACCGTGTAGGTATTGAAAGTGCAACTCACTCCAATGGATAGCTCCAAATGATCTACATCAACATTGGGCATCCACATCTTCAACATCTACATGAAGTCATCATCGACAAAACCCAAGGTTAGTTCATCCCTCTTAGGGGGGATCTCACATCTAGGGGGAGCTTTACTCTAAGAATTGAGCTAAAGCAACTCTAATGGTGTGAACACAACAATGCTTTATGTAAAAGTGGTAACCCCACAGGTGCTTAAACGATGAGTATGACCTATGATCAAATGTTCTCATTTGACTCCTAAGTCAATATACTCATATATAGATGACCTAGTCATCGCAAATTGTTTGATAGATGCTAGAATTGGTTGTGCATGCTTTGCCACATATTTCAATTGCCATTTTATTGTGTGAGCATGTTGATTGCATATTTCACTCATTCGAGGACATCCACTTGTTGTTTTGATTGATTGTTTTTCTTTTCTCTTGCCAAGTGGATGGACAAGAATGCCTAAGAACCCTCTCTAGCTATCTATGCTTTTCTCGTCTCAAACTCTATTCATGCTACATCACAAAATTTGATCAAGTCAGATTCGAACCACTCTGTGTGAGGAGCACTCGGAGTCCCCGATTCATCATAGACTTAAGCTTCCAAAACTTCTTTGTGCGTTTTGGTCTGACCGATTCATCCATTTCGGTCATACCGAGATCACTAAGTCGATCTAGGTTTTCAATCTTGGTGTAACCGATTTGAACCTTTCGGTCACACCGAGTTTCAGTAACTGCTTGCAGTTATGAATCTCTGTGCCACCGAGTTGTTCCACTCGGTCACATCGACAGGGTCGGGCTATGTATACTCACGGGCAAAATTTTGGAAATTTCTCCGAAACCCCTTCGCCCGCACATAGCTGGCTCTGCCTCCTGGGTCTCTGGATCGTCCTCCTCGTAGCCAGCCGCCTCCTGTCGCTGGTCTCCGCCGCCGTCAACAGAATTCTTCCCCATCGTTGCCGCCGTAGTGAGTTCATCGCCGAACTAGGGTATGAACTCGATCACAGTGCTATCCCTGTCCGATTCCTAGCACATTGTGCTCATTATGATTCTTACCACGATTGAAACGCTTCTATCCAGTCAAAACACTCCGTAGATTAGAGTTGAATTGAAAATTTAGGATTAGGTTTCCGCCGAAACCATCTTGGACCCACTGAGTTGTGGAACTCGGTACCACCGATTCGGCTCAGGCCATTGCACATGTAATTTTTGGTCTGACCGAGAAGCAAATCGCTGTGACCGAGTTCAGGACTTTGTGAAACCCTAGCAGTCTCGGTGCCACCGAACTGTGACTCGGTCTGACTGAGTTCACTAGTTTAGCTTCCAACAGCTGCTTCGGTATCACCGAGTTTACAAATCGGTTGATCCGAAATGCTTTCTGTGGAAAACTAATACTAAGTTTTTGACTCATTCTTTTGCAAAAACCTCTGCATTTTGTGATGCTCATCCACTCTATCTCATCTATATCTATTCACAGGGTCTGCTGTCAGTGTTTGCAATATGTCTGATCAGAGTGACAGCCAGAATAGGTCAGAGGAGCAGGTTCACCTGAGTGAGGGCACTAGTCCCTCTAGCAGTTCAGATGATGGTAGAAGGAGCACTCCCAGCAACTTGCCCAAAGCTGCCACCAGAACAAGGAAGAAGAAAACTTCAGAGCCTGAGGATGAAGACTATGTGGCCACTGAGGATGATGCCACATCAAAGAAGAAAGTGCTCAAGAAGGAGTACAGCTCAGCTGTAGTTAAGCCAGGGATGAAGATCAAAAGGCCAGCAGGAAGACAACCCATGTCAAAGGCCAGAGCATCTACTCAAGTCCCTTTGGGATCTGAACCCAAAGAGGCTGCTGCAGAAGGGAAGAAAAGGAAGGAAATGGTCAAGAAGACCATGGCCAGAGTGATTGGAAAGGCTTCCATGATGGAAGAAGAAGAAGAGGTTGCTGCACCAGCACCTAAGGCCCAGAAGCTTATGTGTGATGCTATCAGGACAGGGGCTGCTTCATCAAAGCCCAAAGAAGCACTCAAAGCAGCCTCCAAGCCCAAGAGTGAACCTAAGAGGAATACCAGGAGTACACCAGGTGCTGAGAAGAACAAGGCCCCAGTGCCTGAAGTTGCTGCTGATGAAGATGATGAAGGACAAGTCCTGAGGAAGCTCAAACCCAAGATTCCAGACCACAATGATGCTCATCCTGTGGCTGAGAACATGAAGATCAGGAGAGACTCAGGGTTGAGGCTATGGAGAGAGACAGATCCATATGCTACCAGGAGAAGGACTGCTGTTGATTACATGTTCCACACAAAGGAACAACAGGACTTCTATGAGACAGTGTTGTTGGGCAAGAAGCCTATAGTCTGTGAAATGAGGTGGGTCGACTGGAAGTATACCAAGGAAAATGAGGAACACTATCCTGGTGTGTTTGACAGCTTCAGTGCTTGTGGAGTTGCAGACTTTGTTGGGCACAAGCTCACAAAGTGGAATGAGGAGCTCATAATGCAATTCTACTCCACATCACACTTCTATCCAGATGGCAGGATAGTATGGATGTCTGAAGGTACAAGGTACCACTCAACTATTGAGGAATGGGCAAATCTGATCAATGCTCCTAAGAAAGAAGAAGATGACTTGGATGTCTATGCCAAGAAGAAGATGGGTCACAACTCTATGGCAAACATGTACAAGGAGATTCCTGAAGACCAAGCTTGAGAGACGTTCTAGTGCTATGCATTTTCTATGAACTTTTTGGTAACTTGTTGCCAAGGGGGGAGAAAAATGTATAGATCATAGGCTTAGAGAGAGAGAGAGTTTGCTTTTTATTCTCTCTTGCTTTGGTGGTTGAACTTTGTTTGTCTTTTGATTGCTTGAGATACTATGCTATTATCTGTGAGACATCGATGATCATGTGGTTGATCATAAGCTACAATTATGCTTTTTAGATGATATTATCTTACTTATCCTTATATGATCATTCACTTTGCTTGGTGATGAGTGCATGTATTTAATTCTTATCATTTTGAGTGCTCCACCAAGATGTATGTGACATGGAAGAGTAACCCATGATCCTAACTCATTGTGCATTTGCATCCCAAAGCAAATCTTAAGATATGCACAAATTTAGGGGGAGCTCTTGCTTTTCACATACTTCTCAAAGCGACAATATCTTTCACTCTTATATCATTTTTTGAAGCTTTGATCTATATGTTGTCATCAATTACCAAAAAGGGGGGAGATTGAAAGTGCAACTATCCCTGGGTGGTTTTGGTAATTCCTAACAACATATAGCTCATTGAGCTAACATTATTCCAAGATTAATATTTCAGGAAAAGCTCAATGAATGGCATGGCATGGATGAGGAAAGTGGATCCCTCAAAATTCTAAGGACAAAAAGTTTGGCTCAAGCTTGAAGCTCAAGACTCTACATTTTATATTTTAGTGATCCAAGATCACATTGAGTCTATAGGAAAATCCAATACTATCAAGGAGGGATGAGGTGTTGCTTAATGGCTTGATTGCTCAAAATGCTTAGTGATATGCTCCAAAACCCTCAACTACCTTCCCACATCCACATATGACCTAAACCAAAAGTCAAACTCGGCCCCACCGATTCTTTCTATCCGGCGCCACCGAGTTTCAAATGTCATAGCCACTGCCACAAACCCTAGGCAAATCGGTCTCACCGATAGGGATCTCGGTCTCACTGAGATGGGATTGTAATCTCTCTGTTTCCCTTCATAACGTTTCGGTCTTACCGAGATGAGCGATCAGTCCCACCGAGATTGCAATGTAAACTCTCTGTTTCCCCTTTGTAACATTTCGGTCCCACCGAGATGAGCGAATCGGTCCCACCGAGTTTACCTGACCAACTCTCTGGTTAGCTTATTACCAAAATCGGTCCCACCGAGTTTGTGTAATCGGTCACACCGAGATTACGTTATGCCCTAACCCTAACCATATCGGTCCTACCGAGTTGCATCTCAGTCCCACCAAAAATCCTAACGGTCACTAGGTTCGGTCCGATCGAGTTTAACCATTCGGTCCCACCGAGTTTGGGAAATTGTGTGTAACGGTTAGATTTTGTGTGGAGGCTATATATACCCCTCCACCCACTCTTCATTTGTGGAGAGAGCCATCAAAACATACATACACTTCCAATACACATTTTCTGAGAAAGAACCACCTACACTTGTGTTGAGGTCAAGATATTCCATTCCAACCATATGAATCTTGATCTCTAGCCTTCCCCAAGTTGCTTTCCACTCAAATCTTCTTTCCACCAAATCCAAATCCTGTGAGAGAGAGTTGAGTGTTGAGGAGACTATCATTTGAAGCACAAGAGCAAGGAGTTCATCATCAACACACCATTTGTTACTTCTTGGAGAGTGGTGTCTCCTAGATTGGCTAGGTGTCACTTGGGAGCCTCCGACAAGATTGTGGAGTTGAACCAAGGAGTTTGTAAGGGCAAGGAGATCGCCTACTTCGTGAAGATCTACCGCTAGTGAGGCAAGTCCTTCGTGGGCGACGGCCGTGATGGAATAGACAAGGTTGCTTCTTCGTGGACCCTTCATGGGTGGAGCCCTCCGTGGACTTGCGCAACCATTACCCTCCGTGGGTTGAAGTCTCCATCAACGTGGATGTACGATAGCACCACCTATCGGAACCACGACAAAACATCCGTGTCTCCAATTGCGTTTGAATCCTCCAAACCCTTCCCTTTACATTCTTGCAAGTTGCATGCTTTACTTTCTGCTGCTCATATACTCTTTTGCATGCTTGCTTGAATTGTGTGGATATTGCTTGACTTGTGCTAAGATAGCTAAAATCTGCCAAGAACTAAAATTGGGAAAAGGCTAGATTTTTATTTGGTCAAGTAGTCTAATCACCCCCCTCTAGACATACTTTCGATCCTACAATATCTGCAGCAAAGTATTTAGTAGCAAAGTAATATGATAGTAGTGGTAACGGTGGTAAAAGGTAACGGTAGCAAAAGTAATATTTTTGGTGTTTTATAGTGATCATAACAATAGCAACGGAAAAGTAAATAAGCGAAGAATAATATAGGGAAAGCTCGTAGGCAATGGATCGGTGATGGAGAATTATGCTGGATGCGGTTCATCATGTAATAGTCATAACCTAGGGTGACACAGAACTAGCTCTAGTTCATCAATGTAATGTAGGCATGTATTCCAAATATAGTCATACGTGCTTATGGAAAAGAACTTGCATGACATCTTTTGTCCTACCCTCCCGTGGCAGCGGGGTCCTATTGGAAACTAAGGGATATTAAGGACTCCTTTTAATAGAGTACCGGACCAGAGCATTAACACATAGTGAATACATGAACTCCTCAAACCACGGTCATCACCGGTAAGTATCCCGATTATTGTCACTTCGGGGTTAACGGATCATAACACATACTAGGTGACTATAGACTTGCAAGATAGGATCAAGAACTCTCATATATTGATGAAAACATAATAGGTTCAGATCTGAAATCATGGCACTCGGGCCCTAGTGACAAGCATTAAGCATAGCAAAGTCATAGCAACATCATTCTCAGAACATGGTGGATACTAGGGATCAAATCCTAACAAAACTAACTCAATTACATGATAAATCTCATCCAACCCATCACCGTCCAGCAAGCCTATGATGGAATTACTCACGCACGGCGGTGAGCATCATGAAATTGGTGATGGAGGATGGTTGATTATGACGATGGTGATGGATTCCCCTCTCCGGATCCCCGAACGGACTCCAGATCAGCCCTCCCGAGAGAGTTTAGGGCTTGGCGACGGCTCCATATCGTAAAACGCGATGAATCCTTCTCTCTAGTTTTTTCTCCCCGAAAGTGAATATATGGAGTCTAGGTTGAGGTCAGTGGAGTGTCAGGGCGCCCACGAGGCAGGGGGGCGCGCCCCCCACCCTCGTGGACAGGTGGAGACCCCCCTAACATGGATTTTCCTTCCAATATTTATTATATATTCCAAAATAATTCTCCATTGATTTTCAGGTCATTCCGAAAACTTTTATTTCTGCACAAAAATAACACCATGACAATTCTACTGAAAATAGTGTCAGTCCGGGTTAGTTCCATTCAAATCATGCAAGTTAGAGTCCAAGACATGGGCAAAAGTGTTTGGAAAAGTAGATACGACGGAGACGTATCACCAACCTATTGACATAGTGCCCAGTGCAAGTTGCTATGTTTTGCTTGTTTTTTACTTCGTAGAAAATCAATAGAAAATGGAGTCCAAACACAGCGAAACTTTTTGGAGATTTTCTCTGGACCAGATGACACACGATGGGCCAAGGAAGTACCAGAGGGGGGCTCCGAGGAGAGCATAACCCACTTGGGCGTGCCTGGGGGGCCCAGGCGCGACATGGTGGGTTGTGCCCACCTCAGCCGCCTCCTGCACCACCTCTTTGCTCTATAAATACCCAGAAAATCCAAAAACCCTAGGGGAGTTGACAAAACACAATTCCATCCGCCGCAAGTTCCAGAAACCACAGATCCAATCTAGACACCATCACGGAGGGGTTCATCATCCTCATTGGTGCCTCTTCGAGATGCATGAGTAGTTCATTGTAGACCTTTGGGTCCGTAGTTAGTAGCTAGATGGCTTCCTCTCTCTCTTTTGATTCTCAATACAATGGTCTCTTAGATATCTATTTTATGCAACTCTTTTTGTGGTGTATTTGTTGGGATTCGATGAACTTTGAGTTTATGATCAGATCTATTTTATCCATGAAGGTTATTTGAGTTTTGATCTCCTATATGCATGATTGCTTATAGCCTCGTATTTCTTCTTCGAATCTTTGGTTTAGTTAGGCCAACTAGATCAATTTTTCTTGCCATGGGAAGAGGTGCTTTGTGATGGGTTCGATCTTACGGTGCTCAATCCCAGTGACAGAAGGGGACATGACACGTATGTATCGTTGCTATTAAGGATAACAATATGGGGTCTATTCCTACATGAATAGAGCTTGTCTACATCATGTCATCGTTCTTATTGCATTACTCCTTTTCCATGAACTTAATACACTAGATGCATGCTGGATAGCGGTCAATGTATGGAGTAATAGTAGTAGATGCAGGCAGGAGTTGGTCTACTAATCTTGGGCGTGATGTTTATATAATGATCATTGCCTGGATATCGTCATAATTATTTGAAGTTCTATCAATTGTCCAATAGTAATTTGTTTACCCACCATATGTTATCTTTCTTGAGAGAAGTCACTAGTGGCTTCATAGGGGACGTCGCAAGGTTCCCACCTATCATTATCACACAATAACCTTGGGATCGAACATGCTTTTTAATTTTCCGCCTGGCAGGTAACCGCCTCCTTGAGCATTAGTGCCAAGGGATTCGCCATGATGATGATGGTGCTTCCACGTATGCATCGCGTACTATTTTCTACCACCGACGACAAGCAATGGAGCTTCTCATCCTGGAGTTTTTCCCCAGATGAGACCACCATATCATCCCAGGGAAAACTTTACATGATGCAGAAATCCTTGGATACCGGTGGAGTATAGATTTTTCAGGCCGACCCACCTCATGAGATGTTCCGATTCAGTTCATCTTCGTTTCTGCCACTCAAGGTTATCCCCGTATGCATGACTCGAATCCACAGCCCTTTCATATTAGTAGAATGTGACTCGAAGATCCTGCTCGTGGCTTACACGAGAGTCTATAGAATAGAGGATCTTATCCTAGAAAAAATTATCCCACTAACAAGCATAGGAGAAAACACTCTCTTGATGGGTTTTGAAACGAGTCAGGGTGGTACCGGAAGGAGCCCGAG
This sequence comes from Triticum dicoccoides, assembly GCF_002162155.2. NCBI lineage: Eukaryota > Viridiplantae > Streptophyta > Magnoliopsida > Poales > Poaceae > Triticum > Triticum dicoccoides. Next base: position 424,877,514 of record NC_041388.1, on the reverse strand, counting down.
TGTCAATATCAAGGCGATGCCTACCATTAGGGGTGACACTATCATACATAATAACCCCCTAGGTGATGCATCACTTGGACAATATCACCTCGATACTGGCACTTGGTCAACAAGAGAGGAGCGATGCATGAAATATGATGGCCGGTTCTGTACTTGTAGCATTGTTCACCTCATTAACCATATGTATGGTGTCTGCCATTGTTCTGTTAACTGGTGAGCTGGTCTTTTTCGCTCCTGATTTACTCGAGTACATAACCGTAAAAAAATTGCAACTTATTTGTATGTGTCCATGCAGGTACACAGGTCGAAAGAGGCTTTGTTAGCTAGTGTCTGGTCGAGGTAGATTATGTTTGTTACAAGATCAGTTTGGTGCTACTTGCTTTCTCTTCATGGGAAGATAATTCACTTCATTCGACAATTATATGCATATGGCCAGCCTTTCTATACGTGTAAGATGTAGGAAGGAAAGCAGTATTGATCTTGATTATTATATCGTACACATATGAGATGATGAACCGATTACCTCTGGCCCCTATCATTTGTTATTTATAAGCTGCCGAGGATGTGGTGAAACTCATCTTTATAGAGAAAAGGCCAGAGCCCGACTTTATAAATAAAGCCACCAGGCAGAGTCAACAACGCAACCCCAACGCATCATCACACAGAGAAGTATCAACGCCTATCACGAAGGTTTGGAAAAGCAAACGTACATGGCTCCCAGGCCAGCACACGACACGCAAGCCGGAGACTAAGAAAGAGATGCCAAAAGGACCACCAAGCTCCTAGCCGCCAGACTAAAGCTGTAGGAGAGAAGTGGCAGTAGCACGGATCTTGGTAGACATAGCATCAAAAGCATCCTGGTCTGCTTCCTTAGTCAATAATATCCACTGCTGCAAGAATGTGCATGATTTAAATAAGCAATCAGAGGGTTTAGCAGGGAAGATGTGCTCGATGGTAAACTTGTTTCTAGTGGTCCAAAGGGTCCAACACATGGCTGCAAATCCCACCTAGAATAGTCTCCTCTCGGCCCCAACCAGGTCAGAAGCCAAAATTCAAAGATCTGAGTAGGAAGAAGGCCTCCACGAGGCATGAAGCCAGGACCTGATACAACACCAATTTTTTTGGCCAGGACACAGCTGAAGAGAATATGGTCTGTATCCTCCCTTTGACCACAAAGAGCACAAGTATCGGAGCCCCGTCTGTTACGCTTACAGATCTGGTCAGCCGCCAGGTAACCTCCCTCTAAAAGCTTGCCTCATAAAGAGCTTGACCTTAAGGGGGATGCGAGCCCGCCAGATCACCTTGAAATTGGAAGTAGTGGAGCAGGAAATAAGCTAGGCGTAAAGCAATTTAACAGAGAAACGACCAGACGCACTATGGGGCCAAATCACCGAGTCCTCCTCCTAGAGCATGGGGAAGAGGGCAACAAGACGCTGCCAATCTTCCAACTCTATAGGAAAAAGGGACCGTTGAAGCGCCAGGTCCCAGTTGTTTTCTAAGAGCTCAGAGATAGAGATCTCACAGTTCGGGCAAAAGGAAAAGAGAACCGAAAAGGAAACCACCAACGGGGCCATACCGCACCACCAGTCAAGCCAAAAACGTGTGGACCTGCCATTGTGAACAACAAACTTGATGAGATATTTGAACATCGGCCGAACCTTAACTAGGTCTTTCCAAAATTGAGATGCACCCATAGCCGACGCAAACATAGGACTGGAGTTAGGCTTTAAGAATATTAAACCAAAGAGGGTTCTCAGAATTAGTCAAGATCTTCCACCACCACTTGATAATAAGGCACTTGTTCATAGTAAAAGTGTTGATAACACCCAACCCCCAAGGTTCTTGGGCCTGCAAATATGTTCCCATTTCACCAATCTGTACTTGCTTTTGTTATCAGCCGCATTCTAGTAGAAAGCACCCCTGTGCTTGTCAAACCCCGCATGAGCCCAACAGAGAGAAGGTAAAAACCCATCATAAACATGGGTAAGGATGACAAGTAGGCATTGATTAGGGCAATCTTGCCAGCCTGAGTATTGTATCTGCCCCTCCAAGGCATGGCACGATTGCCCACTTTGGCAACCGCAAGAGCAAAATCTTTTGCCAAAAGTTTATCAAAAGAGATAGGTAGCCCAAGGTATTTTAGAGGAAAGGAACCTAGAGAACAATTCAACAGTTGAGAGACATGCAGGGCCTCCGCATCCAAAACCCCAGTAACGATCACTTCACTCTTCGTGAAATTAATCTTGAGCCCCGACAAGGCCTCAAAACAAAGCAGTAAGAACTTAAGGTGGGTAATACAAGCGTCGTTTAATTCGACCATAATGTCGTATCATCAGCATATAGGAGGTGGGTGATCCCCTCCGGAATAAGGTGAGAGCTGACAGGGAGATGTGCCCGGCCGAAGCAGCCCTAGAAAGGATGTTGGAGAGAGCGTCTGCAATGAAATTAAACAAGATTGGGGGATGCTAGATCGCCCTGCCTGAGGCCCCTACAATTACGGAAGAAATTTCTCACCCTGCCATTCACCGACACCGTTTTGTGTCCACCCGACACCAAATGCATGACCCTGTGGACAAAGGCTCCTTCAAAGCCTTTTGCCAACAGGACCTGCCGTAAAAACTTCCAACTAACCGAGTTATAAGCTTTCTCAAAGTCCAGCTTAAGGATTACTTCTTTGCTACCTTTCTTACGAATGTCATGGATAATTTCATGAAGGTAGAGGACCCCGTCCAGAATGAATCGCCCTTTTACAAAGGCGGGTTGATAGGGGGAGAGAGTACGATGTGCAACAGGTGATAGACGAGAGGCTAAGCCTTTGGCGGGGAACTTCACAAATTTATTAATAAGGGCAATAGGTCTGAATTGAGAGACCAAGTCCACACCCTTGACTTTAGGGATGAGGGTAGTGACAGCGTAGTTAAGCCTGGAAATATCAACCGTACCCAATCAAAACCCTTGAATCACCACACAAACAAGAGTGCGCAACTGGGTCTAGAATTTCTTGAAGTAGGGGATGAAGAAGCCATCTGGGCCTGAAGTCGAATTAGTGTTGGCCTTATTAATGGAATACAAGATCTCCTCCTCAGAAATGGGAATCATTAAGGCTTCATTTTACTCAGCGAAAACCTTATCATGATCAGTCCAAAAAGAAGGGGCGGTCATGAACCCAGAGTCTGGTTTGGCAGAGAGGAGTGATACGTCTCCAACGTATCTATAATTTTTGATTGTTCCATGCTATTATATTATCTGTTTTGGATGTTTATGGGATTTATTTTACACTTTTATATTATTTTTGGGACTAACCTATTAACCCAGAGCCCAGTGCCAGTTCCTGTTTTCCCTTGTTTTAGTGTTTCGCAGAAAAGGAATAGCAAACGGAGTCCAAACGGAATGAAACCTTCGGGAGCGTGATTTTTGGAACGAACGTCATCCAAGAGACTTGGAGTTGAAGTCAAGGAAGCTTAGAGGTGGACACGAGGCAGGGAGGCGCACTTGCACCCCTAGGCGCGCCCCCACCCTCGTGGCCCCCCTGACCGACTTCTTTCGCCTATATATGTCCATATACCCTAAAAACATCGAGGAGCATAATAGATCGGGAGTTCTGCCGCCACAAGCCTCCGTAGCCACTGAAAACCAATCTAGACCCGTTCCGGCACCCTGCCAGAGGGGGGAATCCCTCTCCAGTGGCCATCTTCATCATCACGGCGCTCTCCATGACGAGGAGGGAGTAGTTCACCCTCGGGGCTGAGGGTATGTATCAGTAGCTATGTGTTTGATCTCTCTCTCTCTCTCTCGTGTTCTTGAGGTGATATGATCTTGATTTATCGCGAGCTTTGCTGTTATAGTTGGATCTTATGATGTTTCTCCCCCTCTATCTCCTTGTGATGAATTGAGTTTTCCCTTTGAAGTTATCTTATCGGATTGAGTCTGTAAGGATTTGAGAACACTTGATGTATGTCTTGCATGTGCTTATCTGTGGTGACAATGGGATATCACGTGATCCACTAGATGTATGTTTTGGTGATCAACTTGCGAGTTCCGCGACCTCATGAACTTATGCATAGGGGTTGGCACATGTTTTCGTCTTGACTCTCCGGTAGAAACTTTGGGGCAATCTTTGAAGTTCTTTGTGTTGGTTGAATAGATGAATCTAAGATTGTGTGATGCATATCGTATAATCATACCCACGGATACTTGAGGTGACATTGGAGTATCTAGGTGACATTAGGGTTTTGGTTGATTTGTGTCTTAAGGTGTTACTCTAGTATGAACTCTATGATAGATTGAACGGAAAGACTTCGTGTTATTTTACTACGGACTCTTGAATAGATCGATCAGAAAGGATAACTTTGAGGTGGTTTCATACCCTACAATAATCTCTTCGTTTGTTCTCCGCTATTAGTGACTTTGGAGTGACTCTTTGTTGCATGTTGATGGATAGTTATATGATCTAATTATGTTATTATTGTTGAGAGGACTTGCACAAGTGAAAGTATGAACCCTATGCCATGTTCCCTAGCATTGCAATACCGTTTGTGCTCACTTTTATCATTAGTTACCTTGCTGTTTTTATAGTTTCAGATTACAAAAACCATTATCTACTATCCATATTGCACTTGTATCACCATCTCTTCGCCGAACTAGTGCACCTATACAATTTACCATTGTATTGGGTGTGTTGGGGACACAAGAGACTCTTTATTATTTGGTTGCAAGGTTGTTTGAGAGAGACCATCTTCATCCTACGCCTCCCATAGATTGATAAACCTTAGGTCATCCACTTGAGGGAAATTTGCTACTGTCCTACAAACCTCTGCACTTGGAGGCCCAACAACGTCTGCAAGAAGAAGGTTGTGTAGTAGACATCAAGCTCTTTTCTGGCATCGTTGCCGGGGATGTTAGCGCTTGAAGGAATTGGGTTTGCCTCATACGCTTCATCTTTTTAATATATTTCGTGAGGATGATGGAAAGGAAAATTGTGCCAAAGTGTTAGAAGAAGAATGCATTAAAATGTTTGGCACTAAATCTTTGAATGATGAGCATGATTGCAATGTTATTAGTATGAACTCTTTGAATATCCATAGTACTAATGATGATTGCACTAGTCATGATGAAAATATCTCTTATAAGCATGTCGATTTTTGTGGAGTGCATAGAGTTTGCAAGTACATACCAAACAGGGAAGATAGATTTTGAAAGAGGCAAATGTATTTGGAAACTAAATGGTTGCAAGAAAGGCTAGATGTTTGTGCTGAAAATTTAAACTTTCTTAGCCGTACTTGTGAACTTTGCAATGAACATGATCATTTCAGTACCCAATGCAAATTGTTTCATGATCGTATCGTGTCCAAAAATTGTGATGACTTGATTTCCCTTGCACATCATAATTAACTTAGTTTGCTCTTGGGTTATGAAGAAAATGAAACGTATATCTAAGCTTATTCCAGAATTTGCCCTTGATAGAGTTCTTAATTTTGATCTAGAGGAAATTTATATGTTTTGTGCGGTGAATTGCATTGAAAATCCTTATATTGCCAATTACATAAAGAAAATAAAACAAATAGAGGATGAAGAGAATACTAATGAAAGGGAAGAGGCTTCCCAATATCCTCCTATTATTTCTTATGATGAATCAGATAACAAGGAGGAGCCTTCTATCCAACCAATCTCATCAATAAGGAGATCAAAAAAGAGGGTTAAACCCACACATGATGTGAAGAAGAAAAATAAAAGACGGAGAAGAAAAGGTAAAAATGTATCCCTCCCAAATGATGTTGCTCTTATTACTCATTGTGATGATGATAATTGCTATACTATTGGTGAGATCCATACTATTAATGATGAGAGTGATTATGCTTATGATATGAAAAGGCCCAAGCTTGGGGATGATGTGTTTGATGAGAATGACAAGTTTGAGAATGTATTTGCTGCAATTAATGTTTGTCCCAAGCTTGGGGATGCTATGTTTAATGAAGATGATATTTCTAGCCTCCCAAGTTTTGATATGCAAATTTGTTATGATGATAGCATGCCTCCTACTTATGATGATTATATTGATGAAAGTGGGTTTGGAAGAGTGTCAACTTTAGGAAGTAATTATCCCACTATTTTGGAGGATGTTGAATCTTATTGTGATAATTATGAAAGTGGATTTGAAGAGGTCATGACTTTATTTAGTAATGATTCCACTATCCTGGAAGAGGTTTCAATTGATTATGATGAGAACAAAGTTGCTACTTATGATGATTATTGCGATGACACTTATGCTATAAAGAGTAGTGATGATAATATTTATAAAACTTGTCATGATTATTATTACCCTTTTTCTAAACACTACCCTTTTAATGTGGAAACAATTTGTAGTATTCGAGTTTCTTATGATACTCCCACTATTCCGAATGAGAAGAATTTTGCTTATGTGGAGAGTAGTAAATTTTATATGCTTTTAGATCATGAAAGAAATGCTTTATGTGATGGTTATATTCTTGAATTCATTCATGATGCTACTGAAAATTATTATGAGGGAGTAACATATGCTTGTAGGAATTGCAATAATATCAAGTTTCCTCTCTATGTGCTTAAAATTTTGAAGTTATGCTTGTTTTGCCCTCCTATGCTTGTTGATTATTGTTCCCATAGGTTGTTTGCTCACAAAATCCCTATGCATAGGAAGTGGTTTAGACTTAAATGTGCTATTCATATTCTTCATGATGCTCTCTTTATGTTTCAATTCTTATCTTTTATGTGAGCATCGTTGAAATCATCATGCCTAGCTAGGGGCGTTAAACGTTAGCGCTTGTTGGGAGGCAACCCAACTTTATTTTTGTTCCTTGCTTTTTGCTCTTGTTTAGTAAGAAATAATGCATATATCCTCTTTTTAGATGTGGTTTTATGTTTTAATTAGTGTTTGAGCCAAGTAGGACCGTTGGGAAGACTTGGGGAAAGTCTTTTTGATCTTGCTGTAAAAAACAGAAACTTTAGCACTCACGAGAATTGCTGCCATTTTTTATTGGAGAGTGATATTTAGTTAATTATTTTTGAAGATGATTAATATAGAAATTAATTACATCCAGAAATTTATTTTAGAATTTTTGGGGTTTCAGAAGTTTGCGTTAGTTACAGATTACTATAGACTGTTCTGTTTTTGACAGATTCTGTTTTTCATGTGTTGTTTGCTTATTTTGATGAATCTATGGCTAGTAAAAGAGTTTATAAACATATAGAAGTTTCAATACAGTAGGTTTAACACCAATATAAATAAAGAATGAGTTCATTACAGTACCTTGAAGTGGTGTTTTCTTTTCTTTCGCTAACGAAGCTTACGAGTTTTCTGTTAAGTTTTGTGTTGTGAAGTTTTCAAGTTTTGGGTAAAGATTCGATGGACTATGGAATAAGGAGTGGCAAGAGCCTAAGCTTGGGGATGCCCAAGGCACCCCAAGGTAATATTCAAGGACAACAAAGATCCTAAGCTTGGGGATGCCCCGGATGGCATCCCCTCTTTCGTCTTCGTTCATTGGTAACTTTACTTGGAGCTATATTTTTATTCACCACATGATATGTGTTTTGCTTGGAGTGTCATTTTATTTTATTTTGTTTTGCTTGATGTTTGAATAAAATACCAAGATCTTAAATTCTTAAATGTTAGAGAGTCTTCACATAGTTGCATAATTATTCGACTACTCATTGATCTTCACTTATATCTTTTGGAGTAGTTTGTCATTTGCTCTAGTGCTTCACTTATATCTTTTTAGAGCACGATGGTAGTTTTATTTTAAAGAAATATATGAAATCTCATGCTTCACTTATATTATTTTGAGAGTCCTTTATAACAACATGGCAAGAATAAAAACTTCCATATAATGCATTGAATACTAAGAGAAGTTTGATACTTGATGATTGTTTTGAGATATGGAGATGGTGATATTAGAGTCATGCTAGTTGATTAGTTGTGCATTTGAGAAACACTTGTGTTGAAGTTTGTGATTCCCATAGCATGCACGTATGGTGAACCGTTATGTGACGAAGTCGGAGCATGATTTATTTATTGATTTTCTTCCTTATGAGTGGCGGTCGAGGACGAGCGATGGTTTTTTCCTACCAATCTATCCCCCTAGGAGCATGCGCGTAATACTTTGCTTTGATAACTTGTAGATTTTTGCAACAAGTATATGAGTTCTTTATGACTAATGTTGAGTCCATGGATTATACGCACTCTCATCCTTCCACCGTTGCTAGCCTCTCTAGTACCGCGCAACTTTCGCCGGTACCACAAACCCACCATTTACCTTCCTCAAAACAGCCACCATACCTACCTATTATGGCATTTCCATAGCCATTCCGAGATATATTGCCATGCAACTTTCCACCATTTTGTTTATTATGACACGCTTCATCATTGTCATATTGCTTTGCATGATCATGTAGTTGACATTGTATTTGTGGCAAAGTCACCATTCATAATTCTTTCATACATGTCACTCATGAGTCATTGCACATCCCGGTACACCGCCGGAGGCATTCATATAGAGTCATATTTTGTTCTAAGTATCGAGTTGTAATTCTTGAGTTATAAGTAAATAAAAGTGTGATGATCATCATTATTAGAGCATTGTCCCAGTGAGGAAAGTATGATGGAGACTCTGATTCCCCCACAAGTCGGGATAAGACTCCGGACGAAAAAAAGAAAAGAAAGAGAAAGGCCATAAAAAAGGGAGAAGGCCAAAAAATGAGAGAAAAAGAGAGAAGGGACAATGTTACTATCCTTTTACCACACTTGTGCTTAAAAGTACTTCATGATAGAGAGTCTCCTATGTTGTCACTTTCATATACTAGTGGGAATCTTTCATTATAGAACTTGGCTTGTATATTCCAATGATGGGCTTCCTCAAAATGCCCCAGGTCTTCGTGAGCAAGCGAGTTGGATGCACACCCACTTAGTTTCTTTTTGAGCTTTCATACACTTATAGCTCTACTGCATCTGTTGCATGGCAATCCCTGCTCACTCACATTGATATCTATTGATGGGCATCTCCATAGCCCGTTGATACGCCTAGTTGATGTGAGACTATCTTCTTCCTTTTTGTCTTCTCCACAACCACCATTCTATTCCACCTATAGTGCTATATCCATGGCTCACGCTCATGTATTGCGTGAAGATTGAAAAAGTTTGAGAACACCAAAAGTATGAAACAATTGCTTGGCTTGTCATCGGGGTTGTGCATGATTTAAATACTTTGTGTGGTGAAGATGGAGCATAGCCAGACTATATGATTTTGTAGGGATAGCTTGCTTTGGCCATGTTATTTTGAGGAGACATGATTGCTTTATTAGTATGCTTGAAGTATTATTATTTTTATGTCAATATTAAACTTTTGTCTTGAATCTTATGGATCTGAACATTCATGCCACAGTAAAAGAGAATTACTTAGAGAAATATGTTAGGTAGCATTCCACATCAAAAATTCTGTTTTTATCATTTACCTACTCGAGGACGAGCATGAATTAAGCTTGGGGATGCAGATACGTCTCCAACGTATCTATAACTTTTGGTTGTTCCATGCTATTATATTATCTGTTTTGGATAATTATGGGCTTTATTTTACACTTTTATATTATTATTTTTGACTAACCTATTAACCCAGAGCCCAGTGCCAGTTCTTGTTTTTTCCCTTGTTTCAGTGTTTCGCAGAAAAGGAATATCAAACGGAGTCCAAACGGAATGAAACCTTCGGGAGCGTGATTTTTGGAATGAACGTGATCCAAGAGACTTGGAGTTGAAGTCAAGGAAGCTTCGAGGTGGCCACGAGGCAGGGAGGCGCGCCTGCCCCCCTGGGCGCGCCCCCACCCTCGTGGCTCCCCTGGCCGACTTCTTTCGCCTATATATGTCCGTATACCCTAAAACCATCAAGGAGCACAATAGATCAGGAGTTCCGCCACCAGAAGCCTCCGTAGCCACCGAAAACCAATCTAGACCCGTTTTGGCACCCTGCCGGAGGGGGGAATCCCTCTCCGGTGTCCATCTTCATCATCCCGGCGCTCTCCATGACGAGGAGGGAGTAGTTCACCCTCGGGGCTGAGGGTATGTATCAGTAGCTATGTGTTTGATCTCTCTCTCTCTCGTGTTCTTGAGGTGATACGATCTTGATGTATCACAAGCTTTGCTATTATAGTTGGATCTTATGATGTTTCTCCCCCTCTATCTCCTTGTGATGAATTGAGTTTTCCCTTTGAAGTTATCTTATCGGATTGAGTCTTTAAGGATTTGAGAACACTTGATGTATGTCTTGCATGTGCTTATCTGTGGTGACAATGGGATATCACGTGATCCACTTGATGTATGTTTTGGTGATCAACTTGCGAGTTCCGTGACCTCGTGAACTTATGCATAGGGGTTGGCACACATTTTCGTCTCGACTCTCCGGTAGAAACTTTGGGGCACTCTTTGAAGTTCTTTGTGTTGGTTGAATAGATGAGTCTGAGATTGTGTGATGCATATTGTATAATCATACCCACGGATACTTGAGGTGACATTGGAGTATCTAGGTGACATTAGGGTTTTGGTTGATTTGTGTCTTAAGGTGTTATTCTAGTATGAACTCTATGATAGATTGAACGGAAAGAATAGCTTCGTGTTATTTTACTACGGACTCTTGAATAGATCGATCAGAAAGGATAACTTTGAGGTGGTTTCGTACCCTACAATAATCTCTTCGTTTGTTCTCCGCTATTAGTGACTTTGGAGTGACTCTTTGTTGCATGTTGAGGGATAGTTATATGATCCAATTATGTTATTATTTTTGAGAGGACTTGCACTAGTGAAAGTATGAACCCTAGGCCATGTTTCCTAGCATTGCAATACCGTTTGTGCTCACTTTTATCATTAGTTACCTTGCTGTTTTTATAGTTTCAGATTACATAAACCATTATCTACTATCCATATTGCACTTGTATCACCATCTCTTCGCCAAACAGTGCACATACACAATTTACCATTGTATTGGGTGTGTTGGGACACAAGAGACTCTTTGTTATTTGGTTGCAGGCTTGTTTGAGAGAGACCATCTTCATCCTACGCCTCCCACGGATTGATAAACCTTAGGTCATCCACTTGAGGTAAATTTGCTACTGTCCTACAAACCTCTGTACTTGGAGGCCCAACAACGTCTACAAGAAGAAGGTTGTGTAGTAAACATCAAGGAGAGAGGATAAAAACTGAACAACGTGAGCCATGGTGAGGTTCTGGTATGTGGTTCTAACACCATTAATAAGGAGACAATCAATAGTGCATCGCCTACGCCTCCCATTTGCGATAGCGAAGAAATACGTCGTAGGGGAGTAACCCTTTACCATCCATTTAATAGTGCCCCTTTCACGCCAATAGATCTTGGCCTAATGGTGCAACTGCACCAGGGCCTCCTCAAGGGAGAACCGCAAACCCACTCTTGGTCCGAGAGTCCTGGCCCGTCGGCCGCTGCATCTAGGGAGCTGATTTGCCCTGACAGGCTAGCCTTGTCCCTACACTTCTTAGCCACACGGTTGCGGGCCCATCCATGAAGAAATTTGCGAAGGGAGTATGAGCAATGATGCTAGTCATCCATCGGCCCGAAGGAGCGCCTATCCGCGGAGAGCAAGGCTGAGATCTTAGATTGTAACAGGTCACAAAAGCCGTCTACCAGGAGCCAAGAAGCATCAAATTGGAAACGGGGAGGGGCGGAAGGAGTTTGGAGCCCAGCATCAAGGATGAGGGGGCATGATCTGAACCCACAATGGGCTTAGGTTTGAGCAGAACGCGGGGAAACATAGTGTCCCAGACGGGGCAGACGAAGACACGATCAAGGAGCGATCGGGCGGGAGAAATTTGGCAGTCCGTCCATGTGAACCGAGAGCCCACCCTAGTGATCTCGCGAAGAGCACAATTACTAATGAAATCGTTAAAGTCATCTTCAAGGGGCCATGAGAAATTGGCAGTGTTCTTATCCGACAACGAACAAAGTAAACTAAAGTCCCCACCAACTAGGAGGGGGATGGAGCACACCACTATTTTGGATGTGATTTCGTCAAGGAACAGAGAAGAAAGGGAGTGGTCTGCCGGCCCATACACTACCATGACCTCCCAAAGAGCATGCAAATGGCGGTGATGCACACCAGTGCTAGCCCAGAAGATACCATGATGAAAAGCCACAATGTCAAAAGCGTCCCGTTTAGAGCCAATTAGAATACCATCAGAGTGGCCAGAGGAGGGGAGAAAATTCCAGTCGAATATGTCTGGTCCCGCAACTACGGAAAGCTCATTGGGAGAGAACGTACTTTTAAAAGTTTCAACTAAACCTACCAAGTCGATGTTATCTCCTCTAATCACCTCTTTCAATTGATCTCTGCGCCCCCTAGCACCAAAACCCCTAACATTCCAAAAAAGATCTCTCATCTAATTGACAGGTTTTTTATGCAAAGACTCGACCTGCAAGGGGCCACACAGGATTTAGAATGCTTAGCAGCACCCCTTTTGATAGGAATCAGGGCAGGCTTGTAGGATCGAAAGTATGTCTAGAGGGGGGTGATTAGACTACTTGACCAAATAAAAACTTAACCTTTTCCCAATTTTAGTTCTTGGCAGATTTTAGCTATTGTAGGACAAGTCAAGCAATCATCACACAATTCAAGCAAGCATGCAAAGAGTATATTGGCAGCGAAAAGTAAAGCATGCAACTTGCAAGAATGTAAAGGGAAGGGTTTGGAGAATTCAATCGCAATTGGAGACACGGATGTTTTTCCCGTGGTTCGGATAGGTGGTGCTATCCTACATCCACGTTGATGGAGACTTCAACCCACGAAGGGTAACGGTTGCGCGAGTCCATGGAGGGCTCCACCCACAAAGGGTAACGGTTGCGCGAGTCCATGAAGGGCTCCACCCACGAAGGGTCCACGAAGAAGCAACCACCCACAAAGGGTCCACGAAGTAGCAACCTTGTCTATCCCACCATGGCCATCGCCCACGAAGGACTTGCCTCACTAGCGGTAGATCTTCACGAAGTAGGCGATCTCCTTGCCCTTACAAACTCCTTGGTTCAACTCTACAATCTTGTCGGAGGCTCCCAAGTGACACCTAGCCAAACTAGGAGACACCACTCTCCAAGAAGTAACAAATGGTGTGTAGGTAATGAACTCCTTGCTCTTGTGCTTCAAATGATAGTCTCCCCAACACTCAACTCTCTCTCATAGGATTTGGATTTTGTGGAAAGAATATTTGAGTGGAAAGCAACTTGGGGAAGGCTAGAGATCAAGATTCATATGGTAGGAATGGAATATCTTGGTCTCAACACATGAGTAGGTGGTTCTCTCTCAGAACATATGAGTTGGAAGTGTAGAAGTGTTGTGATGTCTCTCTCCACGAATGAAGAGGAGGTGGAGGGGTATATATAGCCTCCACACAAAATCCAACCGTTACACACAGTTTTCCAATCTCGGTGGGACCGAACAACAAACTCGGTCAGACCGAAAAGGTAAACCTAGTGACCGTTAGAGATTTTCGGTGGGACTGACATGCAACTCGGTAGGACCGATATGGTTAGGGTTTGGGCATAACGTAATCTCGGTGAGACCGATTACACAAGCTCGGTGAGACCGATTTTGGTAATTAGCTAACCAGAGAGTTGGTCAGGCAAACTCGATGGGACCGATTTGCTCTTTCGGTGAGACCGAAAAGTTACAAAAAGGAAACACTGAATTTACATTGCAATCTCGGTGGGACCGACTCGCTCTTTCAGTGAGACCGAACAGTTACGAAAGGGAAACAGAGAGTTTGCAATCCCATCTCGGTGAGACCGAGATCCCTATCGGTAGAACTGAATTGCTAGGGTTTGGCAGTGGCTTATGACAAGTGAAACTCGATGGCGCCGGATAGAAAGAATCGGTATGACCGAGTTTGGCTTAGGGTTTAGGTCATTTGTGGATATGGGAAAGTAGTTGAGGGTTTTGGAGCATATCACTGAGCACATGAAGCAAGAGGCTCATTAAGCAACACCTCATCCCTCCTTGATAGTATTGGCTTTTCCTAAAGACTCAATGTGATCTTGGATCACTAAAATATAAAATGAAGAGTCTTGAGCTTTTGAGCTTGAGCCAATCCTTTCTCCTTAGCATTTTGAGGGTTCCACTTTCACCATCCATGCCATGCCAATCATTGAGCTTTCCTGAAATAATCATCTTGGAATAGCATTAGCTCAATGAGCTATATGTTGTTATGAATTACCAAAACCACCTAGGGATAGTTGCACTTTCAATCTCCCCCTTTTTGGTAATTGATGACAACATATAGATCAAAGCTTCGACAAATGATAATAAGCATGAAATATATTGTCGCTTTGAGAAGTATGTGACAAGTAAGAGCTCCCCCTAAATTTGTGCATATTTAAAATTTGCTTTGGACTGCAAATGCACAAAGAGTTAGAGTCATGGGTTACTCTTCCATGTCACATACATCTTGGTGGAGCGCTTAAAATGATAAGAATGAAATGCATGCACTCATCACCAAGAATAGTGAATGATCACATAAGATAGATAAGATATATCAAGCATGCATAAGTGTAGCTTATGATCAAACACATGACCATCAATGTCTCACGAGCAATGACATAGTATCTCAAGCACTCAAAAGCAAACAAAGTTCGAAAAACCACCAAATAAAGCAAGAGAGAAAAAAAGCAACACTCTCTCTTGAAGCCTATGATCTATACATTTTCTCCCCTTTGGCAACAAGTTACCAAAAAGTTCCTAGAAAATGCATAGTGCTAGATCGACGCTCAGGCTTGATCTTCAGGTGGTGGTGGAGTCCGGAGCACTCCAAGGACGAAGCCTTCTGTAGACATGGTTGGAGTTGAGGCTGAAGTAGATGCTGGAGCTGGTGGAACTGAGGCTGTAGCTGGTGCAGAAGTGGTGGCTCTGGTGTCAGCAACTGGCACTGCATGTGATCTCTGAGCTCTTGGCACTCTGGCAAATGCATCAGTTGTAGTCTTGCCTCTCCTCTCCTGCATGTCATCCTGAAGTTGTTCCACTTCAGACTGAATCTCTGTTACTTTGACATCCAAGTCACAGAACTTTTGTTCCATGATCCTCTCTAAGCTTGCCTGGTTCTGAGTTAGGGTGGCTAGTCCTTGCTCAATCCGCAGGGTGGATGCAATCAAGTAACCAAGCTGCTCTTGTTTGGTTTTCAAGAAATACTCAGATGCCTCCTCTTGAGTTGGCATCTTGGCAGCTTTCTCCTTCCTTGCCTTCTCCTTCTTTGCTTGTGCTTGTGCTGATGATGGTTCATTCTCAGTCATAACAACTTGATTATCTTCAAAATCTGGACGGATGGGCAGGTGTTCCTTGTCCAATGAGTATATGCCTGTGCCCATCTTTGAGTTGATGAGCTCCTGAATCTGTGGGGCATATCCACAACTCCTCTTCTGGTCTGCTGCTGTCCTCTTGATTGTCTCTACTATGAGGCTCATGACCTTGAATTTCTGAGGTACATCAAATACATGAAGCAAATTGATTGCATGGCCTCTGATCATCTTGTGATCACCTGACTTGGGCAAGAGAGTGTGCCTCAAAATCCAATTAATAGTTGGCAGCCCTGACAGAAGATAATGCACAGACCCAAACTTGAAAGTGTCAAGTGCCTCGTTTGGAATTTCCTTGTACATATTGGACATAGAGTTGTGGTCCATCTTCTTCTTGGCATAGATATCCAAGTCATCCTCATTTTCCTCTGGGGCATTGATCAACTTTGCCCATTCCTCAACTGTAGATTGGTACCTCGTACCGTCAGACATCCAAGTTATCTGACCATCTGGATAAAAATGCGCTGTGGAGTAGAACTGCATGATAAGCTCCTCATTCCACTTTGTGAGCTTCTGCCCAACAAAGTCCTCTACTCCACATGCCTTGAAGCTGTCCTGCACTCCAGGGTAGTACTCTTTGTTGTCCTTGATGTATTGCTAGTCAACCGATCTCATATCACATACTATTGGCTTCTTATCAAGCAGCACTGTCTCATAGAAGTCCTGCTGTTCCTTGGTGTGAAATCTGTAGTCAACAGCAGTCCTCCTCCTTGAAGCATATGGATCTATTTCTCTCCACTTCCTCAGCCCTGAGTCTCTCCTGAGCTTCATATCCTCAGCCACTGGATGAGCATCATTGTGGCCTGGGATCTTGGGCTTGAGTTTTCTGAGAACTTGCTCTTCATCATCTTCTTTAGCAGCTTCAGGCACTAGGGCCTTGTTCTTCTCAGTTGCAGGTATGCTCCTTGTATTTCTCTTTGGTGCAGACTTTGGCTTGGAGGTAGCTTTGGGTGCTTCTTTGGGCTTAGATGTGGCAGCCCCTGATCTTATAGCATCACCCATAAGCTTAGGTGCTTTAGGTGCTGGTGCAGCAACCTCTTCTTCTTCCTCTTCTTCCATGATGGAAGCCTTTCCAAGCACTCTGGCTACGGTCTTCTTGACCCTTTCCTTTCTTTTCTTGCCTTCAGCAGCAACTGGCTCTATGGGAGTGGGCTTCTCAGAAATCTTGGTTGAAGCTCTGGCCTTTGGCATAGGCTGCCTGCCAGCTGGCCTTTTGATCTTTAAGCCTGGCTTTGTGCCCTGTGCTGGCTCAACTCTCTTTGATGTGGCTTCCTCTTCCTCTGCCACATAATCCTCATCCTTAGAATCTGAAGTTCTCTTCTTTCTTTGTCTGGTGGCAGCTTTAGGCAGATTGCTAGGAGTACTTCTGCTGCCATCATCTGAAGAGCTGGAGGGACTAGTGCCCTCACTCATGTGCACTTGCTGTTCTGACACATTCTGGCTGTCACTCTGATCTGACATGATGAACAAGCTGACTGCTGACCCTGTGAACAGTTTATAGATGAGGTAGAATAGATGAGCATCACAAAATGCAGAGATTTTTGCAAAAGAATGATCCAAAAACTTAGTTTTAGTTTCCCACTGAAATCATCTCGGATCTACCGATTTTTAAACTCGGTGATACCGAAGCAGTTTTGGAACCTAAACTAGTGAACTCGGTCAGACCGAGTCACAGTTCGGTGGCACCGAGACTGCTAGGGTTTCACAAAGTTCCAAAATCGATCACACCGATAAGTAATTCTCGGTCAGACCAAGTCTCACTTGTGCAATGGCATAAGCCAAATCGTTGGGACCGAGTTTTTCAACTTGGTGGGTCCGAGATGGTTTCGGCAGAAACCTAAACCTAGAATTTTCGAATCAAACCTAATCTACGAGCGCATTGACTGGATAGGAGTGTTTCAATCGTGGCAAGAATCATGATGATCACAATGTGCTAAGAATCGGATTGGAGAATAGCACAAAGATCGAGTCCATACCCTAGTTCAGCGGAGACTCGCTACAGCGGCAATGGCGGGGTAGAATTCCGTTGACGGCGATGGAGACCAGCGACTGGAGGCGGCTGGCGGCGAGGAGACGATCCAGAGACCAAGTTGGCAGAGCAGGCTATTGCGCAGGCGAAGGGGTTCGGAGAAATTTCCAAATTTTTGCCCGTGACTATATATAGCCCGACCCTGTCGGTGTGACCGAGTGGAACAGCTCGGTGGCACCGAGATGCAAAACTGTATATAGTTGTTGCAACTCGGTGTGACCGAAAGGTTCAAATCGGTTGCAGCGAGATTGAAAACCTAGATCAACTTAATGATCTCGGTAGGACCGAAAGTGGGGTATCGGTCAGACCGAGAATCATAAAGAGGTTTTGGAAGTTTAAGTCTATGACGAATCGGGGACTCCGACCGCTCCTCACACAGAGTGGTTTGAATCTGACTTGATCAAATTTTGTGATGTAGCATGAATAGAGTTTGAGACGAGAAAAGCATAGATAGCTAGAGGAGGTTCTTAGGCATTCTTGTCCATCCACTTGGCAAAAGGAAATAAAATCGAACGATCAAAACAACAAGTGGATGTCCTCGAATGAGTAAAATATGCAACCAGCATGCTCACGCAATAATATGGCAAATGAAATATGTGACAAGGCATGCACAACCAATTCTAGCATCTATCAAGCAATTTGCGATGACAAGGTCATCTATATATGAGTATATTGACTTAGGAGTCAAGTGAGAACACTTGATCATAGGTCATACTCATCGTTTAAGCTCAAGTGGGGTTACCACTTTTACATAAAGCATTGTTGTGTTCACATCTTTAGAGTTGCTTTAGCTCAAGTCTTAGAGTAAAGCTCCCCCTAGATGTGATACCCCCCCTTAGAGGGATGAACTAACCTTGGGTTTTGTCGATGATGACTTCATGTAGATGTTGAAGATGTGGATGCTCAATGTTGATGTAGATCACTTGGAGCTATCCATTTGAGTGAATTTCACTTTCAATACCTACATGGGTTAGTCCCACAAGGAACAAACAAGGATATCCATAGACATAGAGTGATGCACACACAAGATGATGTCCATGAAAACTTTTAGGTTACCTTGTCCCTTGTCTTACCAACAAGAGGGTTTGTGACTCCTTGAACTAGTGCAAGATGTGGAAGTTGATTGCACTTGTTCTTGCCAAAATGATAAGAGTGAAGTATGTTGGTGGAGTCACCCTCAAGAACTCTCTAGTTCTTCTTCTTTTGGATCCACACCATCTTGATGGGAATCCTTGGAGTTGTAGTCGTACTTGATGAAATGGAACTTGAAGTAGTCTTGGGAATCCACTTGACTAAGGTCTTAGGAGCTTCTTCAAATGCATCAATTTCCTCTTGAAGCTTGTCCTTGCCTTTTTGCTTGTAGTCTTGTGGTGGAAGATCATCTTGAGCTTGTGTCCCCTTGAAAGAAGTATCATACTTCTCTTGTTGAGGAACAAACTTTGTCTTGGGGTATTGATCTTCTTCCCACTCAACTCCATTGGCATTGAACTTTCGTTCAAAACCAACACCTTGATTCTTCCGGTGCATTCCTTGCTTGCGCACAATTTCCTCGAATTGCTTACTCCCGGCAAGGCTTTTGTACACTCCTTTATCTATAATTCCCTTCAATAAGCTATTTTCTTGCTCAAGTGTGACTTGGCTAAGAGAATCATTAGTGGAATCAAGAGAACTACTAGAAGCAACAATATTGGATTTAGCATGATCATTGTTACTGCTAGAGGAAGAATCTTTCTTGTTCTTGTTACTAGACTTGACTTGAGGCATGTAAGTGGATAAGAGTAAACGCTTGGCAATGTAAGAAGAACTTTTCTTGCGGAGATCATCATTGATTGCTTTTAAGAACTCATGCTCTTGCTCAAGATTGAGCTTTTCAAAGCATAATTTCTCATGAGCTCTTAAAAGTTCTCGATGATCTTCGAAGATAGTTTCATGAGCTAACTTAAGAGTGTTTAGTTCTCTAGTTAGAGCCTCAATCTTATCCTTATCATTGTCATTCGTTTTATCTTGGTTAGCATGATTAATTGACGTTTCATCATAGTATTCATCACTAGAGTTGTCAACAAGCAAATCATCACCTAACAAGTCATCTTCATCACTATTGAAATCAACATACTCGGGGTGTGTTACCTTAGGACCTTTGGTCATGAAGCATCTTCCAATTCCTTCATTTGGTGAGTCAAATATGTCGTAGGAGTTGGTTGACACAAGTGCTAGACCGGCAACACCTTCATCTTGAGTATCTTCGGAGTCGGAGTGATAACTTCTCTCGGAGTGGCTGTCGGAGTCGGAGCCGGATACCCATTCACCAACATGAGCTTGATGTCTTCGTTTTGTGTAGCTCCTTGATGATTTTTCCTTCCTTTCCGAATCCTTGCTTCTCCATGAGTATCTTCGTTCATAACGATCATCTCTACTCCTTCTCTCTCTTGGTGGTGATTCTTTGCTTCTTCTTTTTGGAGAATCTTCTCTTCTCTTGTAGGGAGCCGTACACTCATTGGAATAGTGTCCGGGTCTTCCACAACTGTAGCAGTTTCGCTCTCGACTAGAAGATCTTTTGTCATTGTAGGACCTTGACTTGAAGCTTCTATCTTTGCTTCTACTCTTGTAGAACTTGTTGAAGTTCTTCACCATTAAGCTCAATTCTTCATTGAAGTTTTGTTTCTCACTTGATGATGTAGGGGCTTCACATGAGGCTTTGTAGGCACCACTTGATTTGTTGTGAAGTTCCTCTTTATCCTTGAGTGACATCTCATGAGCAACAATTCTTCCAATCACCTCCGTTGGCTTGAGATCTTTGTAATTGGGCATCATTTGGATCAATGTGCACACGGTATCATATTTTCCATCCAAGGCTCTTAGAATCTTCTTGATGATGAATCTATCGGTCATTTCTTCACTTCCTAAGCTGGCAATCTCATTTGTGATGAGAGCAAGCCTAGAGTACATTTCAGCGACACCTTCACCATCCTTCATTTTGAACTTGTCAAGTTGACTTTGAAGCACATCCAACTTGGATTCCTTGACGGAGTCGGTACCTTCGTGCATATCAATCAAAGTGTCCCAAATTTCCTTTGCATTCTCAAGACGGTTGATTTTGTTGAATTCTTCGGGGCACAATCCGTTGAAGAGAATATCACAAGCTTGAGCATTGTATTGCAACATCTTCAACTCATCCGCGGTAGCTTCACGGTTTGGTTCTTTCCCATCAAAGAAGTCACCTTGCAAACCAACACACACAATAGCCCATACGGCGGGGTTATGTCCAAGAATATGCATTTTCATTTTATGCTTCCAACTAGCAAAATTAGTACCATCAAAGTAAGGACCTCTACGGTGATAATTTCCCTCGCTAGACGCCATACTCTCCTGGGTTGTGAAACCAAGGCTATGACCACCAAAAGCTATGGAGATCAAAGCAAATGGAGACCAAATCTCTGATACCACTTGTAGGATCGAAAGTATGTCTAGAGGGGGTGATTAGACTACTTGACCAAATAAAAACTTAACCTTTTCCCAATTTTAGTTCTTGGCAGATTTTATCTATTGTAGGACAAGTCAAGCAATCATCACACAATTCAAGCAAGCATGCAAAGAGTATATTGGCAGCGGAAAGTAAAGCATGCAACTTGCAAGAATGTAAAGGGAAGGGTTTGGAGAATTCAAACGCAATTGGAGACACGGATGTTTTTCCCGTGGTTCGGATAGGTGGTGCTATCCTACATCCACGTTGATGGAGACTTCAACCCACGAAGGGTAACGGTTGTGCGAGTCCACGGAGGGCTCCACCCACGAAGGGTAACGGTTGCGTGAGTCCATGAAGGGCTCCACCCATGAAGGGTCCACGAAGAAGCAACCACCCACAAAGGGTCCACGAAGTAGCAACCTTGTCCATCCCACCATGGCCATCGCCCACGAAGGACTTGCCTCACTAGCGGTAGATCTTCACAAAGTAGGCGATCTCCTTGCCCTTACAAACTCCTTGGTTCAACTCCACAATCTTGTCGGAGGCTCCCAAGTGACACTTAGCCAATCTAGGAGACATCACTCTCCAAGAAGTAACAAATGGTGTGTAGGTAATGAACTCCTTGCTCTTGTGCTTCAAATGATAGTCTCCCCAACACTCAACTCTCTCTCATAGGATTTGGATTTTGTGGAAAGAAGATTTGAGTGGAAAGCAACTTGGGGAAGGCTAGAGATCAAGATTCATATGGTAGGAATGGAATATCTTGGTCTCAACACATGAGTAGGTGGTTCTCTCTCAGAACATATGAGTTGGAAGTGTAGAAGTGTTCTGATGGCTCTCTCCACGAATGAAGAGGAGGTGGAGGGGTATATATAGCCTCCACACAAAATCCAACCATTACACACAGTTTTCCAATCTCGGTGGGACCGAATCAACAAACTCGGTCAGACCGAAAAGGTAAACCTAGTGACCGTTAGAGATTTTTGGTGGGACTGACATGCAACTCGGTAGGACCGATATGGTTAGGGTTTGGGCATAACGTAATCTCGGTGAGACCGATTACACAAACTCAGTGAGACTGATTTTGGTAATTAGCTAACCAGAGAGTTGGTCAGGCAAACTCGGTGGGACCGAT
This sequence comes from Triticum dicoccoides, assembly GCF_002162155.2. Classification (NCBI taxonomy): domain Eukaryota; kingdom Viridiplantae; phylum Streptophyta; class Magnoliopsida; order Poales; family Poaceae; genus Triticum; species Triticum dicoccoides. The sequence continues at coordinate 424,855,507 of NC_041388.1, read as the reverse complement.
TTGCTCTTTCGGTGAGACCGAACAGTTACAAAAAGGAAACACTGAATTTGCATTGCAATCTCGGTGGGACCGATTCGCTCTTTCGGTGAGACCGAAAAGTTACGAAAGGGAAACAGAGAGTTTGCAATCCCATCTCGGTGAGACCGAGATCCCTATCGGTAGAACCGAATTGCTAGGGTTTGGCAGTGGCTTATGACAAGTGAAACTCGGTGGCGCCGGATAGAAAGAATCGGTATGACCGAGTTTGGCTTAGGGTTTAGGTCATTTGTGGATATGGAAAAGTAGTTGAGGGTTTTGGAGCATATCACTGAGCACATGAAGCAAGAGGCTCATTAAGAAACACCTCATCCCTCCTTGATAGTATTGGCTTTTCCTAAAGACTCAATGTGATCTTGGATCACTAAAATATAAAATGAAGAGTCTTGAGCTTTTGAGCTTGAGCCAATCCTTTGTCCTTAGCATTTTGAGGGTTCCACTTTCACCATCCATGCCATGCCAATCATTGAGCTTTCCTGAAATAATCATCTTGGAATAGCATTAGCTCAATGAGCTATATGTTGTTATGAATTACCAAAACCACCTAGGGATAGTTGCACTTTCAAGGCTGTCCCCTACCAGCCTCCTCAGTTGCTCCTTTGTCCACTACCGAAGGAGGGGTTTGAGATTCCGCTAGTTCCTTAGCTTTGGCAATGGCGGCTTGGGCCACCTTTTTGGCCCTAACCAAAGCCAGAATGGCGGATGGGGAACCGGCACCAGACTAAAAGGAAATGCCCACGTCTGAAAGCACCTTTATCAAATGACCATTCGAGCATGAAGGAAGCACCAACCGAACAGGGGATTTAGGAGATGCAACGGGAACAAGCGGGGTTTGGGGGAATACCTAAGGGGGTAAGATCTTTGGCCGCCGCCCGAGCGTCGCCCTATCAGTCACCCTCTCCCCGTTGTTCAAGACCCAGCCACTCTTGCGTGCAGTGGAGGACAGGGACCTAGTAGGCGTGGCAAAGCGCACCGCACGAGGAGACGACGGTCCAGAAGCAGCGTCCATATCAGCCTCCAGATAGCGGCACAAGCTCCCCGTAGACTTCTTGGTACCAGCCGACACCCTGCTCCTAGCCAAAAACTTCCTGACCAATGACTTCCGCTTGGAAGCACGGCCATCCGAGCCCCGAGGAGGGGAGGCAGGGAGGTCATCAATGCCTGAGAGTGAGGGGGAGCTGGGGCGGACCGGCAAGTTGGAGCAGACACCCGAGGTCGGCGTGCCCATCGGAATGGGAGCACCTGCGGCCACCACTGGGCCCACCGTGCTAGCCTCATCCTTCGGCACACCATCGAGCAGGGTGTTCCCCTTGAGAAGCTCGCGAGATTAAGATCCCATGCCTTCCCATTCCGAGCGCGTCAAATGAGGATTCGAGCCCCCGCTCGGATTGGGCTCCGCAGAGCCATCTCCCCCATGTTTGTCAGATGGGGAAGGCCTGGGCGGAGGGGCTTGGAGGTTCGCAGTTCCCTCGACACAGACATGAAGACGGAAGCCATCAACAGACGGGAAGACATCGATAGCACCACAGACACACAGAGGATCAACACACCAAACTTTGAGGCGGACATGACCAAGTATTTGTAGGGATTCAGGGTCGACCATAATGGGTTTGCCAACCATAATGGAGGAACATCATCGACAAGGACTCAAATATCATAGAGCAAGGGAATCGGTTTGGAGCCGTTGGGCACAACTTTGATGGAAACAATAAATTGGTTAAGAGGCAGCGTAAAGCTAGTGCACGAGGAAATCATCTTAAGAATTTCTTTGGAGGGAAAAACAATAGCAAACTCGAAATCAGAGAGTTGTCGGACCTGCCAGTCCCAACCACCCTCATCCCAAAGTTTGAGCTCATCGAGAAGAGTCTGAGGGGATATCTTTTGGTCCTTGGCAGAGATAATGGCAGCATTGGACAGGGCAAGGGCAACCGCCACCTGAGTAATTTCACTATCTAACGCGAAGAAGGAGCACCCAGGCAAACCGAGACCATAATGCACAAACAAAGTAGGCTTGCGACGATTTTGGTAATCCACGGTGAGGTGCCCCTCCTCCCTACAGATGAGGTAGAAGGGGGGCTTGAAGCATCGGGACTGGAAGTGGCCTGGTTGGTGGTAGGCGAAGCAAGTAAGGTTGGGGTTGGGAGTTTGGGTGGAAGGAGGCGGGCGGGCGGGAGGGGGGGGAGGGAGGATGCCATCACCCTGGCCAGCCAAAGACAAACCGGGGCCAGAAGGGGGGCGACCATAGGAGCTGGAGCCAGGGCCCCGCGCGGCTACTGACGACCCCCAAAACCCGAGGCCGGCCCCAGGGCACGGGCGGCACCACGGGCAGGAGCTAGCGGACCGCGAGGTAGAGGAGGAGGGGGACGGGAAGCGGGGACGGAGCCCCAGGCCCCACCCACCGCCACCGCAGCGGGCGACTGCCGGCACCGAAGCTGCACCGTGTCATTAACCGGAGTTGCGACTGTCATCGTTTGTTTTTATAGCAACATGTGGGCACATGATATTGCATGTGCGAAGTCGATGAGAAAGTCTTGGGAGGTAGCGACCAGCGTCGTAGACGGCGAACCAGTGGCGTGGGAGGCGGTGCTTCAAGGTTTGGCCATTCACTCGTTCATGGCGATTGCCGGCGGCACCGCTGCTCCTTTTCCTCGCTGGCTTCGTAGATTTGGTTTTGGGAGAGAAAAGGACATGAGAAGCCCCAATCCAATGGCAATACATGCTCGATTTGAATGGTTGGGGCGTGACTTGCCCAACTATTGGGCCGGCACGCTGGCGCCTGGCACTGACCACGTTTTTTGAGCAACTAGCACTGTCCACTTAGGAGAAAGCATTTTTTCATTTGAACGTACTAGAGAATGACATGCCGGATCTTAGCCCCATCGATAGGCCCAACAGTAGCATCTCAGGAGCCACCCTTATAGTTCCTCGCCAAGTCGATCGGTGGTTTCCAAGTCACCCCAAAAAAAGATCGGATGTTTCCAAAAAAAATACGGCGGGATTACCGGAGGGCAACAAGAAAGAGCCTAGATCCATCGATTTGTTTAATTAGTTAGTCCTTGGGATCGATAGATCGAAGTCCTCCTTGCCCTTGGCATACTGCAAACGCGCTCCAGCAATCACCACAACTGCTTCCGCCACCGGCTCCGGTGGCTCGTGGCATGTCTCTCCCATCGTCCATGCCCGCTGATTTGGGTGCTGGTCGGAGACCTGCTCGACTACGTCCGCTTTCGCGCCGTATGCGCGCACTAGCGATCCAGCACCATCTGCCCATGGGGACGTGGCATCACCGACCCTCGCTTCCATCCACGTCGATGGATGATGCTGCCCGATGGCCATGGACTCCACCTTAGATTTGGCAGGAAGCGTTTCCTCAACCTCGACACCGGAGTATTTGTCCGCCCTCGAGTTCCGCTTCTTGAGGACCATGTCATCCTCTGTCTGGTCCTCCTGCAGCGGCAACACTGGAAATATGTGAAGTAAATATGCCCTAGAGGCAATAATAAAGTTGTTATTTATATTTCCTTATATCATGATAAATGTTTATTATTCATGCTAGAATTGTATTAATCGGAAACTTAGTACATGTGTGAATACATAGACAAAATGTGTGTCACTAGTATGCCTCTACTTGACTAGCTCGTTAATCAAAGATGGTTAAGTTTCCTAGCCATGGACAAGAGTTGTGATTTGATGAACGGGATCACATCATTAGAGAATGATGTGATTGACCTGACCCATCCGTTAGCTTAGCACTTTGATCATTTAGTTTATTGCTACTACTTTCTCCATAACTTATACATGTTCCTATGACTATGAGATTATGCAACTGTCGAATACCGGAGGAACACTTAGTGTACTATCGAACGTCACAACGTAACTGGGTGACTATAAAGATGCTCTACAGGTGTCTCCGATGGTGTTTGTTGAGTTGCCATAGATCGAGATTAGGATTTGTCACTCCGTGTATCAGAGAGGTATCTCTGGGCCCTCTCGGTAATGCACATCACTATAAGCCTTGCAAGCAATGTGACTAATGAGTTACGAGATGTTGCATTACAGAACGAGTAAAGAGACTTGCTGGTAACGAGATTGAACTAGGTATTGAGATACCGACGATCGAATCTCGGGCAAGTAACATACCGATGACAAAGGGAACAACGTATGTTGTTATGCGGTTTGCCCGATAAAGATCTCCGTAGAATATGTAGGAACCAATATGAGCATCCAGGTTCCGCTATTGGTTATTGACCGGAAGTGAGTCTCGATCATGTCTAGATGGTTCTCGAACCCATAGGGTCCGCACGCTTAACGTTCGGTGACGATCGGTATTATGAGTTTATGTGTTTTGATGTACCGAAGGTAGTTCGGGGTCCTGGATGTGATCACAGACATGACGAGGACTCTCGAAATGGTTGAGACATAAAGATTGATATATTGGAAGGCTATGTTTGGACATCGGAATGGTTCCGGATGAGTTCGGGCATATACCGGAGTACCGGGGGGGTTACCGGAACCCCCCGGGGAGTTAATGGGCCTTGATGGGCCATGAGGAAGAGAGGAGGACGTGGCCAAGTGGTGGGGCACCCCCCCCAAGGCCCAATCCGAATTGGGGAGGGGGTGGCCCCCCTTTCCTTCCTCTCCCTCTTCCTTCCTTCCCCCTCCTAGTTGGACTAGGAAAGGGGGGAAACCTACTCCTAGTAGGAGTAGGAATCCCCCCCTTGGGGCGCGCCATAGAGGGCCGGCCCTCCCCCTCCTCCACTCCTTTATATACAGGGAGGGGGCACCCATAGGCACACAAGTTGATTGTTTAGCCGTGTGCGGTGCCCCCCTCCACAGAATTCCACCTCGGTCATATCGTTGTAGTGCTTAGGCGAAGCCCTGCGTCGGTAACTTCATCATCACCGTCATCACGCCGTCGTGCTGACGAAACTCTCCCTCGACCTCAGCTGGATCTAGAGTTTGTGGGACGTCACCGAGCTGAACGTGTGCAGATCGCGGAGGTGTCATACTTTCAGTGCTAGGATCGGCCGGATCGTGAAGACGTACGACTACATCAACCGCGTTGTCATAATGCTTCCGCTTATGGTCTACGAGGGTACATAAACAACACTCTATCCCCTCTCGTTGTTGTGCATCACCTAGATGGATCTTGCGTGTGTGTAGGAATTGTTTTGAAATTACTGTGTTCCCCAACAATACGGTGACCAACACAACAACATCTGCCTCCTTCACCCCTTCACGCGGGACGTTCAAGGTTCCCACCTATCACGTACCACACAATAACCTTGGGATCAAATCCAAGTGGCATGCATTATTATTTGTTGCCTGGCAGCACGACTGACTCCAAGGGAGTCCCCATGATTATGATGGTGCTTTCACGTACGCGTTGCCTACTCTTCGCTACCACCAAGGACAAGCAGTGGAGTTTCTCATCTTGGATTTTCTCCATAGATGAGACCGACATATCGTCCCTATATGAGACCATCATCTCATCCTAGGGAAAACTTTACATGTTGCGGAAGTTCATGTCTACCGGTGAAGTATAGATTCTCCGGATCAACCCACCTCATGAGGAGATGTCGGGGTTCAGCTCGTCTTGGTTTCCGTCATTGAAGATTATCCCGGTATGCATGATCGGATCGGCAACCCTTTCGGATTAGTAGAATATGACTTAGAGATCCTGCTGGTCGCTTTCATGGGAGTTTATAGAATAGCGGATCATATGCTAGGAAGAATTATCCTGCTAACATGCATCGGGGGCAATGCTCTCCTGATGGATTGAAAGGATTCGATGTGCCATCAGATGGAGTCTGAGTGTCAGTATCAAGGCAATGCCTACCATTACGGGTGACACTATCATACGAAGTCACCCTCTAAGTGACAAAGCTCTTGGACAATATCACCTCAACAAAAGCAGTTGGTCACCAGGAGCGGAGCGATGCCTCAAATATGATGGTCATAGGTCCTGTACTTGTAGCACTGTTCACCTCATAAACCATATGTATGGTGTCTGCCATTGTGTTGTTAACCGGTTAGCTGAGTTTTTTCACTCTATTTTTCTTTTTGTTGCTTACCAGGCGTCCACTCCTAATTTACTTGAGTATTTTTATTAACCGTAAAAAATATTGCAACTTATATGTACGATATCCATGCAGGAACTTAGGCCAAATGTTGTGACAAGATGAGGTTGGTGCTTACTTGCTTTCTTTTCATTGGAAGATGATTCACTTCATTCGACAATTATATGCATATATGGCCAGCCTTTCTGTGCATGTAAGATGGTAGGAAGGAATTTGTTGATCTTGACTATTATTATATCATGCGCATATGAGATGAATGAACCGATTACCCTTGGTCCCTATGTATTGTTATTCATAAGCTGCCGAGGGTGTGATGAAATGCATCTTTATCAGGTTTTTTCTGGAGGAGACTAGCTTTTCTACTCCCGGGTGTAGGTACACCTCACTATCTACACAGTTTCCTTCCCTCGAGATTTGGACCAGGGCCTGCTCCTCCAGTGCAATTTGCAGAGTCAATCAACAGTAAACCAGGCGATGTTCATCTGAGAGATTCAATTCCTCGACAGCTGAGAGAAACAATATTGTAGTACTCTTCTTTTTAACGTAGTGTACACTGTTTAGTGAGAAGACACTGTGTCAGACATTGAGGGGCACACAGACAAAATAAAGAAAGAGAGAGCTTTACTTTTTGAGAAGTGATAGAGCAAAAATGGAAAGAGGCAGAGATAGCGCCTGTAAGGGAAAACTTCACTTTTATTTAAGAAGTGACAAAAAATGGAGAGATATAGCCTGCCAAAGGGAACTTCACTTTTTTGGAGAAGTGGGAGAGAGAGAGAACATGTGAGAGAGAACCTGTGCATGAGACAACAAGAGATACAACTTTCTTTAGTAGGTGAGAAAACCTTTGCATGCATGATGATGTGACTATGAGAGAGAAAGTTAGCGTGGCGGAAGAGTGATGTGCACGGGCTCCAGCAAGTTCACATGCTAGCTCTGTTAATGCACTGCGATTACAGACCACGCACTACAAAAGATCTCCAGGTAGTCAGACTTTTGTGGGAATCTCGAAAGAACTGGATAGCTATGATAAAGGGTGTGAGTACACCTGGGAGCAGCCACACCTTTGCCTTTCTGGAGTTTATTCACTTTTTACCGTGGTGAAGATTGGTGAGTTCCTCACCCTTAGCGAAACGCGATTGGAGGATTTGAGAAGTTGCCACATGTTTGTTTGCTCTTTGAGGATTTGCCCCCGCTTTGCCTGCCATTGGTTGTTTGCCACATCTTTCCCAGATTCTTGATGATTTGCCCCTGCCAATATGGACCCACAACAAAGTGTCCAACATGCCCCTCATGAGGCCTAGTGTAATTCTCGTTCCCTTGTCCTCATCCCACCCAAAAATCGGCATGGTGGCGGTCAAAAGCTAAATGGCAGCATAGCCGGCTCCACTTGTTCGTATTTGTCCCGTGACCCAGGCCCTAATGTGTATCCTCAAGCTAAGCTAGGAACGTAGGAACTCCCTGGTGTCCGTGGATGCGGGATGTCTGATGCTCACCTCCAGGATGGCCACCTCCAAGCATAGTGGGAGGAGGGAGGAGAATTTGCTAGCAGCGTATTGGTGGAGGACAACGGATGCGTGTGCCCGACGAGCTACTGGTTGAGGTCATGACCTCGGCTTTTCTTTCAGGTCATCGACATCGTACTTCTTGTTCTAGATCTGCCAGTGAAGTTCCTCGAGCGGGGTCTCATATGGTCGACGTGGAGGGGCTGGGCACAGGATGCGACAGGCACTACAAAAAAAATACACTTCCGTGATGATACGTGTTTGTCACAGTAGGCCGCTTTTTTTGTCATGCATGTACATCCATGACAAATTTATGACAGAATCAAGATAGTTATACCTGTGTTGTCGTAGAAGTGTTCCATGACATTACCAAAATTATCATCACGGAAGTGTCCACTTCCATGACGATAAATCGCGCGTCACAGAAGTGCTTTCGTCAAGGGTGACCGACACGTGGCATCCACCGTAACGGAACGCCGTTAAGCTATCGGGTCGGGTTTTGGATCCGATAACCCGTTAACAGCCCGACCAATGGGAAATTTCCACATGTAAAATTCTTATTGGCCGGACAAAACACGTGTCAGCTCGTCAGTGGGTCAGATAGGTGCCTATGATATGTCGACACGTGGCACAGCCCAACAGTGGCCCATTCTGGTGAAAAAGGCCGGCCCAATAAAAATTAGCAGGCCGGCCCATATAAGGCCTACTTGTGTCAGGTCCATTTAAGCCAACGACCCATACGAGATGTGCCAATTCGGCCCGTTAAAGATTTGACACTAGTGCAGCCCATCGTCAGTTCGAGCCCGTTAACAGCCCGCTATATACTTGGGCTCAATATTGGCCCGATGAGATTTTGGCCTGTTAACGACCCATTTAATGGATGGGCCAATTTTCAGGATGTACATCTTTCGGCCTTTTAGCGACCCATTTAAATGTTGGGCTAATTTCCGGTCCGGTGTGTCTTTCAGCCTGTTGACGGCCCATAAATCCGATGGGCCATTTGTAGTCGGACCTGAGTTTCGGCCTTTTAGTGGCCCATTTAAGTGTTGGTCCAATTTCTGGCCCGGTGTCACTTTTAGCCTGTTGACGGCCCATAAATCAGTTGGGCCAATTGTAGTCAGACATGAGTTTTAGCCTTTTAGTGACCCATTTAAGTGTTGGGCCAATTCCCGGCCCTGTGTGCCTTTCGGCCTGTTAACGGACCATAAATGAGTTGGGCCATTTGTAGTCAGACCTTAGTTTTGCCCTCTTAACGGCCCATGCCCTTCATGGTCCAATACCAGCCTGGTTTCTCTTTCGGCCTGCTAAAGGCCCACAACACAGTTGGGCCGTTTACAATACGACCTAACTTTCGGCCTCTTAGCGGCCCATGCTCTTCATGGTCCAATACAAGCCCGCTGTCTCTTTCGGCCTGCTAAAGGCCTATAGTATAGTTGGGCCATATGTAGCCCAAACTTAGTAACGGCCTGTTAATGGCCCATGAAATAAATTGGGGCCACCTGTTGCCCGCTTCGATGTTGGCCTGTTAACGACCTGGGAGGTAAGAGAGCCGACCATTAACTTTCGGCCTAGTAACGGCCCATTAACTCAATGGGCCCACTAAAGTCCGTTCATGTCTTTAGGCCAAATTAGATAATTTGAGCCCATTACGACGAGCAAAGGTACGGCATACAGGGAATAACGTTGCACATCTAGAATATATTACAGGAAATTACATCCACTGGGCAATCAAAGATTGATGCGAGTGCAAATAAATGAGCAGAACCTAACCATCTACAACGTCACAATCTGCAACCTTAGCACAGATGACGCCCATAAGCATGTGGGCAAGTTCTTGCTGCTTTGCCACACTGTCTCTGAAAACATTGATCAGTTGTTGTGTCACATGACTCTGCACCTCTAATTCATCCACCATTTCCATCATTGCTTCAGCCATTAATTGGTTCACAAACATACATTTATTTTGTTGCAATCGAGACAGAGGATACTGAACAGATCCAGATGGCGATTTTGGCAGGCTTGTATTATTGATAGTGGAGAGTGTCTTGACCACTGCATCATAACGTAAATTAGGACGGGAACCAAACAGATTAATCATGAGTTATTGCCATATTACCTGGCCTAGATTTACTGGAAAGAAACAATGGGGTTGCCTTGCTGTTTTCAGAGTTTGTCTTCTTATCTTCAGCAGCCTGCACAAAATTAACACACTAGCATTGCTATCATTGGCCAAGTCAGATAATAGGAAAGCAACATTGACACAACGAACGTTTGGGCAACTAGCCTACACCAAATTAACACAATATGGCACAACTATCATCAGCTAGGTAAGCTAATACGAAAGCAACATTGACACAATGAATGAATGGGCAACCAGAGAAGCACTACAATTCAGTAATGTGCGTGATATGAGATAGCACATTCATGCAACTCAGTATGCGAAACTACCAGGCAGTTTTCCTTACAAAAATCAACATTGGTGCCTTTAACATTTTGCTACAACTAATTTTAGATCAGATAAAGATTAGATTCACGCTGATTAACAAAATACATGCTGATGTAAAAATATAGTGATATACAACAGGTACTTACATCAGCACTGGAGCACAGAGAATTCCCGCAAGATATTTTCCTCGAATACGATCCCAATGGAGGAAGCCTTGTATCATTTAACCTTATTTTATAAAAGAGAGACGGGTAAGAAACATGTAGAAAATATGATCAGAATGCTATAAAATTTCATGATGCGAGGATATGCATATGCTTCTTAGAATGGAGTTGACATTCTTTTGCTGGACTGGAGCGGACTAGTTCTTTGGCCATTGGAATCTGCTTATTTTCAGTGGGAGTTGGGTTTCTCTATGCTGGAGTAGTATCTATGAAAAATGGAGTTGGTTTATTATCTCCTGGCATTTGGATCTTTTGCAAAGACCTGGTTTGTAACCCTTCAGATTCTAAAATAGCCGTCTTCCCCTTGCATGCCTTATATAGAAGAATGGTGATTCAGTTATAAAACATGCTACAGTAGAGATGGAATAGGTACTGAAGAATAGAAAGGCATGGCATATTGACATGTATTCACTCCATCCGGAAATAAATGGATGGGTCTAGGCATATTTCAGTTCTAGATACATCCAGTTTATCCATTTCTACGACATTTAATCCGGACGGAGGGAGTATGATGTAAGAGCTAGGGATACAACAGGACAACACAGTAAAATAACACTGAAAACCCCACTGCAGAACCAAAGTATTCAAACCCACTGATATGAGATAGTACACTCATGCAGCCCAGGATGCAAAACTACCAGGCAGTTTTCCTTGCAAAAATCAACATTGTGGCCTTTAATCATACATTTTGGTACAACTAAATTTAGATCAGATAAAGCTTGGATTCACGCCGATTAACAAAATACATGCTGATATAAAAATATAGTGATATACAACAAGTACTTACATCTACATTGGAGCACAGAGAATTCCTGCAAGAATCTTTCCTCATAAACGATACCATTGCAGAAAATCTTCTATCTGTTAAGCTTATTTTCTAAAAGAGAGATGGGTAAGAAACATGTAGAAAATATGATCAGCATGCTATAAAATTTCATGATGCAAGGATACGCACACGCTTCTTAGAATTGAGTTGACATATTTTTGTTGGACTGGAGCGGACTAGTTCTTTGGCCACTGGAATCTGCTTATTATCAGTAGGAGTTGGGTTTCTATGTGCTGGAGCAGTATCTATAAAAACTAGAGTTGGTTTATTATCTCCTGGCGTTTGGATCTTTTGCAAAGGCCTTGTTTGTAACCCTTCAGATTCTAACATAGTCGTCTTCCCCTTGCATGCCTTGTATAGAAGAATGATGCTTTAATTATAAAACATGCAGCAGCAGAGAGATGGAATAGGTACTGAAGAATAGAAAGGCATGACATATTGACATGTATTCCCTCCATCCGGAAAAAAATGGATGGGTCTAGGCGTATTTCAGTTCTAGATACATCCTTTTTTATCCATTTCGGCAACATGTAATCCAGACGGAGGGGGTATGGTGTAAGAGCTAGGGATACGACAGGACAACACAGCAAAAAAAACACTAGTTGAATGTAAAACTGTATGCTAGCGGAATGTAAAACAGGAAGGCATGACATATTTACATGCATGATCAGCATGCTAAGCACATGGCATTGCAACAGAGTAGATACACTTCAGGACATTATATGCATGTTGTACCCATATCACAGGCCAAGTTAGAGCAAGGACCTTGTGAGGTGAAGAGGATTCATCATCTTTCTGCAAGTCTTCTGAAGAACCGCCTTTACATGTTCCATCATATTGGGTATCATTGACATCAAGTTTATTGGCCTTTACATTGCTCCGTGAGGTTCTTGTGGATATATCAGTGTGTGCAATTATATCTGACATGCATGGAAGACAACTAGTAGTTAGATTTATGTAATGAGTGCCTGTAGGAGACGACATAAATAGTAGGACTGGGGTTAACTAGCAGCAACAGGTCTCATAAACTAAAGGGAGAACACAGATGAAAGCTACAGAATATGTATCGTTTGTACTCGAGATTAACTAGATGGCACACAAAAGTATTAAAGAACAACATAGGAAATACTAGAAGTGGTATAATACTATAATCACCAGCCTGTGGGATAGCATTGGCTGATGGATGATAACTATGGAACAGTGTTACCTAAAGAACAAGTATCTTAGCTGAACTATGGAACAACGTTAACTCCTGAACAAGACCCTAAGAGATCAGCATGAATATACAGTGAAATGTGATGATCTATTTTCCATGCTTAGATGAATAACAAAGCCATAAATGTTGCACACAAGTAAGATGAGGGTACAACCTATCGGGCTGCCATCCATAGGAGTGAGCATCATGTGTTGACTTGTCGATGGCCCTGCAGTTGTTGTGGCTGTGCATGTCGGGCACGCGCATTCGATGCAGGGAACTGTTGAGTGGGGACTATAGCTCCCTTCAGGTGTATGCTTCTCTTGTTGGAGCAGCTGCGGTGAGTCGGAAGACGGTGTGTCTGAAGATGCAGATAATGCATAATGTTAAGAACGACATATCTCTTTGATCTGAAGAAATACACTAAGAGATCAACAGCAAGGTATGAGAGTGGTCACACGTCTGTTGACTGAAGACTAAATTGGGGTCACACGATTTTATTTTATTTTGGTACTGTCCGATCTACGCCGGATGGCTGGCCGTCTTGTGCCTCCCGACTGACACTGTTCAGAATCTTCCCCGAAGAGCCAGCGACCAACGGCAGAGCAGCCTGCCTCCGCCGTCCGTGACCCCGGCCAAAACCCCGCTCCCCTCCCCACCGCACTGCCATGGTTGCGCCGCCCCCGGGCCAATCCACAAAGACTCCCCGTCATCCAGATCCGACGGCGGTAGTACCTTCAACCCACGCAACTCTAAAAGATAGCCATCTAAGCGCTGCTTCCGCAGCAAACTTGCGGCACCGCACCCTTACGTTAGACACCAGCCAACCGGCAGCCTAGGAGCTCCACCGCCTCGAGGGGTGCTGCTTCCCATTGCAAATCGATTGGCCCAGAATAAAAATTCAGACAACTGACGCCTAAATAAAGTGATTTGAGATGAGGGTGCGACCTATCTGGCGGCATGGTGAAGTAGGCAGGTCCAGCTGCCGAGTCGGTGAGGCCGGCGCGGTTGCGGTGGTGACCGGCGGCAGGGAAAGAGCGATGTCGCGATGGTCGACGGCTACGCCGAAGCAGCGCCAGGACTCTGGACGGATCCAAAGTTGGGGCCGCTCCGGTGCCATGAACAACAGCGGGGGTGAATCGGCTCTGGTACGGTTCAAGCAGCCATCATCGAGGCAGCACCAGCAGCACGGAGTAAGAGGCACACGGCCCAGTGCACGACGGCAAATGGACAGCGTCTCCGGCATTAGGGAGGAGGGCGGCTGTGAAATTGGTGCGGTGGGGGGCACCATGGAGGTGGGGCTAAGGTTTCGTGGCTCGGGAGAATGGAGCTTCCCGGGGAGAAGGTGATTTGGCGCCCACGAGGTATGAATGGGTGCGGGTGGGGGGGTAATTGGGAGGGGAGTGGAACCATGTCTTACGGACGCATTTGTCTGAAATGTGAGGGGGGTTACAGTTCTACCCTTGCCTATAGGCTTCTCGGCTTGGGTCTGTGTACTGAGGGCCGAGGATAGTAGAGTAACTTTGCTTCTCCCCAAATAGTGGGCGGGAGCGATTTCGGGCGAGGAGGGCGTGTTTTGAACTATAGTGGGCGCGAGCGATTTCGGGCGAGGAGAGCATGTTTTGAAATAGTGGGCGCGAGCTATTTCGGGCGAGGAGAGCGTGGCCGATCATGGTTTATGAATTATTCGGCACATGTCATTTCGGCCGAGGAGAAGGCGCGCTTGGATGAAGTTACGAACCTACCCTCGATGTACAACGGGCCAACTGATGTGTGTCCCACATAGGACGGTAATTTCGCGTCTCCCATTTATTTGCTCGGGCGAATTCCACCGAGCAGAGAGGATGTTTAATGGTTCGTTCAAATTTTGGGAGAACGAGCATCCACGTCTACCTTACCAAGTCGATTCGGATCAAATTTTGAAATATTAGCTTGCCACTTCTTTTTTAGATGGAGAGATGATGCTCGGGAGTAGTGTGTTTTTACATGCTCGTTGCTAGCGATTTACTATATGACAAATAGTTGACCCACTCAAAAACGCAAATCAAACCCAAAATGAAATATCTCGATTCAATGAAATAGCTCGTTCAGTAGGTCAAAATAGTGAACTAAATCCAAAATTGAACACCTCAATCGAGTAGCATGTTGTACAGTATTATAGTACTCCATGAACATGTTGAAAGTCAAATTAATGAACTTGTTTGATATACGCATATATCCGTTCATGTGTGGATTGCAGACAACATGTTCTCCAATTTAAATATTTGAATGCAAGTTTATATCAAAACATGGTTTATATCAGTCTTTGATGCATAAAACGCGACCTCTCCCTCTCCCGGACTCCTGTTCTCTCTCTCTCGCCGACAATCTTCAATTCTGTAGCACGCATCTGACACAAAAACCTTGTTGGTCCCTCTCCCTTTCTCTCCATCTCTCTCTCTCTCTCTTTGTGTGTGGGGGGGGGTCTTTCTAGTTCGCATGCATATATACACCATCTATAGGTCTCTCTCGCACACTATGTATGATACTCTAGCTAGTCCAAGCTAGATATATTGGGTGCACTCATCGTACGCACACAGATTCCTTGGCTCTTTGCCTGTAACTCCCTCACACACCACTATGTCGTCTCGGAGCTCTTCCCCCCCTCTCTCAAACTCTCCATCCACCTGGGTCACACATACACATGCATATCTCACTCGCACTCGATAGGCCCATCTAAAACTCTATCTCTCCCCCTAGTTCTCTCTCCATCTCACATGCGCACACACATAATCTCATGCCCAACTAGCCAAGTATGATGGCCTCTCACTCAATTGTAGGCACACGCAGTCCCCCCTATGTGTATATGACTAGTTAATCTTAGTCTCCATCACAAACATGTGCATGGTCTATCTCGATTTCTCTCGGGGCATCTTTCTATCACGCACGCACTCCCTCAATCTCCCACCCATATAGTCCTCTCACGATCTCGACAGGATCTCTCTATCACAAACACACCCTCACTCCCTCCCCATGCGTCCATGCCATCCATGTGTCCCTCTCGACCTTTGTTCCTTGTTGGCCACACCTCTATTGGACATGTGCTATAGGGGTGTCTCTCTCCGTTGCAAACAATCACACACTAGCTACCTTCGTGTATCTCCTCGCCTCGCTTTTCCATCTTGGAGATGCATGCGTGATATGTTCGCATAAGAAATGAAAAAACACTCTCTCTTTCTAATTTATCGTTTGTTGTCACTTTCTCTTTCACACGCATACTCTTTTTGCACACTTACTCATTCTCCTTCACACGCACTTGATCTGTCTTGACTGAGGCACTCTCCTCGGTCCATAGCATACATATTTATTGAAAAGTCAAACATCACAAAGTTTGACCATGTACGTGGAGAAAAAGAATTACATCTGGTACGACAAACATATACCATTAGATTCACCATGAGATGTAGTTTTGTATGATGTATATTTGGTATTGTAGATATAAATAACATTTGCGTAAACCTGATCAAAGTTTCCAAAGTTTGACTTCTAAAAAATTTACATGCATTGCATTATCGAGCGGATGGAATATCTCTTTCCCCCTCTCAGCTATCTGACGCACCATTGAGCCTTATCGGGGCTCCTCAATCTCTCTCAAACTTTATTGGTCAGTTTGGTTCGTGACCTAACCCTCATGCCTTGATGGCCGGTACTGCCTGGTGTGGACATGAGATGTAAAATATTTCTGCCTGGCCAGGCTTGTGTGGTGCTGAAGCGTTTGGTTCATGCCTGGGCCAGGCAAAGCATCAATGTCCCATCAATCAATCCATGCATCAATTATTTAATGCTAATATCCATCCATGTTGTTGTTAGCCTCGTGGCCACACGACCAGGCACGGCCAGGCGTTCGAAATCGGTCGCCTGGGCCAGGCTACTTGCAGTGTCTGGAGTTCAGCCAGGCTAATTAAAGTGCAAGGGAACCCAGGCCAGGCGGGCTTTCTTTTTCACAGGGTAGCAACCAAACAAGCGTGCATGAAATCCAGCCACAACCCCAGGCCAGGCAAAAGATGTTCAGGACGCAAGCCAAACTGGCCTTATATCTCCCTCGTTCACACATACACATGTCTCGCTCGTGCTATACATATAGACCCATCCAACACTCTCTGCCCTTGTTCTCTCTCCATGTGACACGCACCCCCCTAAGTACCATAATCCCTCAATCCATCATAGGCGCAAGCACTCCCCCCCCCCTCGATCCTAAGTATGATTATCTCTTACTAGCCATCAGGAACACACGTATTGTCTCCTTCCATCCATACGTCTATCTCGATATCTCTCGGGGCATCTTCTATCACGCACACACCTTGTCACTCGATCTCCCACCCATGTAGTCACATCATGATCTCCGGGGGATCTCTCTATGACAAACATACACTCTCTCCTCCCCATGTCTGCATTTTCTCCGTACATCTCTCTCGACCTCTCTCCCTTGTTTGTCAAACACCTCTTGGCCACGTGCTAGGGGTCTTGCTCTCTCGGTTCCAAACAACCACACACTATCTCCTCACCTTGCCTCCGTTGTCAAAGATGCATGTGTGATATGTTTGCATAAGACACGTACGCTTTTTCTCTACTTTTATCGTGTGTTGTCCATGTCTCTTTCACACATGCCCACACACTTTTTTCACTCTCTCTCTCTCTCTCTCTCTCTTGTTAGGGACTCTGTCACGTCCATAAGCATATGGATGTTTTGAAAAGTCAAACCTCAGAAAAGTTTGACCAGGTATATGTGGAGAAAAACATTTACATCTGGAACGATCATTAGATTCATCACAACATGTACTTACTTCATACTATCATTTATGTTTGGTATTGTAGATATAAGTAATTTCTTTATAAACTTGGTCAAAGTTTCAAAAGTTTGACTTAAAAAAATGTTGGAACTACATTATCGAACGGAGGGAGTAGCTCTTTCTCTCTCTCTCTGCTATCTCTCACGGGCATCCCCTCTCACTTGAACTCTCTATACCGATGGATTATACGCTCACTGTGTCAGCGTATAGCTCCGTATATTGTTTAGTTGACCGGTTAACCAATCCACATGCTGCCTTGTCAGCTCGTGTTCTGTATCTGCGTGTGCTGGCCCATGTGGCAGTGGGTGAAAATAAGTAAACTAGAGGCCCATCTGACACGCGGTGAAGTAAACAAAGTTGAAACCACTCGGGGTAGCACCCCGCACGCTAGTAAATTGAGGGCGCATTGAGGACAAACTTCTTGCGCGGGAAGGACGCACTCGCGCACAATTCACCACTACACGGCGGCATGCACAGAAGGACGCACTCGTGCACACCCAGCACACAACACACACCAGCACACGTGTACACCGGCGTCGCCGCCGGTTGAGATGGACGGCGAGGCAGCCAACAAGCGGAGGCGGCTCAAGCCAAAACCGCATTCGGTGAGCCTGGACTTCATCAGCAGCCTCCCCGACGACACGCTGCTCATCATCATCGGCCTCCTCCCCACCAAATCTGTCGTGCGGACCGCCCTGCTCTCCCGGCGGTGGCGCCCCCTCTGGCGCTGCGTCCCCCTCAACCTCACCGTCGACAGCTGCCTCTGCGACGGGGATTGCAAACGCATGGACGCAGTCTCCAAGATCCTTTCATCGCACCCTGGGCCAGCCAAACGCCTTGACATCCGCATGTTCAGTACCAACTGCAAGGTCCAACCCAAGTTCGACGAGCGGTTCTTATCCCCCACCCTAGATCAGCTCGAGGAGCTCAGCTTTGTAGCTGAACGATGTCGCTCTGTGCCGCCGTCCGCGCTCCGCCTCACACCAACGCTGCGAAGCGCCAGCTTCAGCTCCTGCTATCTTCCCCAGATTAATGCCGCGCCCACTCTTCTTCTCCCTCAACTCAAGCAGCTCGACCTCTTCGACATTGTCATCTCGAAGAAGGCTATGGAGCACCTTCCCCACAGCTGTACTACGCTCAAGTACCTTCGTCTTGAGCAGATCCACGGGTTCATTAGCCTCCACATCACCTCGACGAATCTCCGATGGATTTATGTGTCTTGCTGGCCCCACAACAAGACATCAATTGGGAAGAGATCACTCCAGCTGTTCCATGTTATGGTCATTGAGAATGCGCCTTTCCTTGAGAGATTGCTTGTATCGGATCTAGAAGGTCCAACAAAAAGTAGGGTCATTGATGCGCCGAAATTGACAGCGTTGGTGTACTCGTCTGCCAAATTCTCCGAACTCTTTATTGGATCCGTAATCGTTCAGGTACAACACTCATCTTCTTCTCCGTCTCCTTGAAATTCACATTTTTAAATTTCTTCTTGATGTATTTACGACCGTCTTCCAGAAAATGATTCCCACAAGCTTGACCTAGTCCATGCGCACAGTGAAGATCTTAGCACTAAAATCTATCGGCCCCAATCTGGATCAAGTTGTTGGATTCCTTACATGCTTTCCGTGCATGGAGAAGCTACTCATCGAGGTGAAACTTCTTTCCTATAAGTAAACGGTAATCACAACGTAGCTCAATTTTTTCGTAATTTTCCCAAATTACGATGACAAGTGTAGTGTTCAAAACTGCATCTACGCACTGCACCAAAAGAAATGTTTTTAGTATTTTTTTCTCACGTGATCACCTGCATCGTTTTTATGTTGTACTACTATAGTAGCCTAGGCTAGTCATAGTGGAAAGTAACTTATGGTTACCCTAAGAGCAAGTACTACCTCCGTCCTGGTTTACTCTTCCAATTTTGTAGTATCAAAATTTGACCATAGATTTAACTGACAAAATGTTAATGCATGTCACTAAGAACTATATCATTGGATTCATATTTGAACATAATTTCAAATGGTGTAATTTTTAGTGAGATGCATTGGCATTTTCTTAGGTAAATCTATGGTTAAAATTTTATACTAAATACGAGGTAGTATTACAAAAGTGGGCTATGTAGGCCAAAACATGTGCCAAATTCACTTGTGATGCATTTGGCATTGATGCCCCTCCATTGCTTACCTGGTGTCCCAATCTGGATCACCTACTTTGCTCCGGTGCCAAATTAACTCACGCAATGAAAAAACACTGTGTGGGAGAGAGAGAGGACTAAGGCAATAAAAAACACTTGTTTGGAGAGTGAGAGGCTGGTGTAGTTGGTTTGATTGATTTGTTTATACATGTGGGTATGTGTGCGCAGCGGTGCCAACTCTCTCACATCGCAAGAGCGGTGCCAAAATCTTTTGATGTGACATCGATGCGTATTATGTGGCATACTTTTGCGAAATATGGCATCGGCCACATAGTGGAAGGCAACAAATGCCCAAGCTCTTCACGTGCTCCTAGTTAAATGAGAGGAAACAGAGAGAGAGGGGGGGAGAGAGAGAGTGAAAAAATATCACTAGCCAGCCAACCCTATCGTATGTTCTCTTCTTTTGCAGATAAAAAAAGACCTGAAAGTGAAAAATGTGCTGCACTATAACAATCTCATTGAATGCCTTGATCTCCATCTTACAGAAATTGATTTGATCGACTACCGAGGCAGCACATCTGAGATTAAATTGGCCAGGTTCTTTGTTCTGGAGGCAAGTGTGCTCAAGGTAATGAAGTTTGGCATTCTCTGGCGCAACAATGAATGGCGTGCTGATCACCGCAAGCGTCTAAGCCTAAATGACAAAGTCTCCGCAGAAGCTGAATTTGTTTTTGAAACATCAAGTGGCCAGAGACTTGAAAACTTATTTGCCCATTAGTGACTTGTCAGGGCGGTGGATTTTAGTTTGTACGATAATGCTGCATCCACCTAAAGTGACGAAAGTTCTTACGTAAACTTCCTAGTAATTCCCTCTTCGTAGGTGCAGCATTACTCCTAACATTTGTAATATCAGTTTGAAACTTGTAATATTGCCGTGTCTTATTCCTGCATTTTCAAAATCCTGCGAATCAAACAGGTCCTGAGTTGGTGATGATATTGTGCCTCCCATCTTTTACCAATAGCCGTCGGATCAAGATCTGACGCATACAAACCAAGCTTCTCCATTTTTGCAAAAAGATGCCCGCACTTGTTCCCTATTTACAAACAACTCCTTGTCTCTCACAATCAGCCTCATCTCCTCCCCACCACATCTAGGAGTAGAAGGCCGTGGAAAAATCTGGCGTGATGGCCGCTGCCAGAGTCGTCCACCCCCAATCTTGGTGTTCCGTGCAATGCACGGGCATCTACGCATGGGAAATTATGTCGAACAGGGCTAGTTGTAAGCAGGCTAGCTCTACAGCCATGATGATAGTGACTGCAGATGGTGAGGCTGACTATGGTATGCCGAACACGGCGCATATACTCAGGTGTCATCTCCGGCGTAGGGTCTTGTCACTTCACTGTGAGGAGCAGCACGTAATAATTTGACCAACGGGTAGTACAGTGCTAGTACTCCTACTACTATTGGTAGTACTACTACTAGTACTAGTAGCACCACCGTCTGGATTTAGGAGTACTACCACGTCCATCTGAATTTTAGTATTGACTAGCAATATCTAGTAATGCATGTCACCAAAAATGTACTACTCCCTCTGTAAATAAATACATGGTGTTTTATTCCTATCGGCGAGAGAACTTAATGTTTTTTTGCTAACTAGAGTACTGTAATAGGATTACATGCAATGAACTAAACACTGCATGTCATGTTTGGTACTAGTCTCAAGTCATTGAAAGCATGCACGGCCCACATCTCTCATTGGTTGATATGTCACGAAATAAGAAACAAGGAGGGAGTTAATGCACCGTGCCTAAGTATTTTGGGATTATTTGGTTTTCGTAAGGTGACTTACACAACATTTTTGTTTACATGCATTAAAATTTTATTAGTTAAATCAAAGGTCAAAACTTGGCGCAAAATGCAAAGGGGACCAATAAACCAGTAAACATCAAACTTCTCTCGTTTGGCCCCAACTAGAGGTTCGGTGAGATGACTATACTGCACCGGCACGGAGGGGGACGCAGCTTCATTGACTTACGGCAACTGCCTTTGGGTGAATGACACGTGGCCCCAGGGGGTGGCTGGCCCACCTATCATACAGCCAAAGGTAGGTGCAGTAGAGGGCCGAGGAGTAGTATGAAATCCTACGCACCTACGCATGCTAACCAAGGGCTAAGTGATCACTCGAATTGCAAGATCAGTTGACTAGAAGCTACGCTAGACCCATGGAGGCGATGAGTGCGAGCACCAGCCGGTTGTGCCAGATGGTCCACGACGTCGGCCTGCGGCCCGGCAGGTAGTATTGCTTGAGGCCGCCAGGGCGAGGGGCCGCTTGGACGACAGCTTCGCATCCTTGTTTGATGAGGTCCTCGTCGGTTTCCTCGCAAGTTCACCATCGTCAAGAAGCTTGCGGACGACTTTGACGTAAGCCTCCAGCCGACGCGCCCAGGCTCTGCGATGCCCACCACCCTCAACGGCCACTATGGTAACAACCTCTTCGACGCACTGGTGGCCCTGTGACTGCCCGCCGTCGCGCCGGAGAATGTCCACCTTGAGGTCGCGCTCGCCGCGCAACGCTTGGTGCAGCAAGACACCATCGACATAATCACCCACGTCTACGCGCAAATCGTCCACAAGGACTAGTACATGCAAGAGGAGGACGATAGGACGCTGGCCTTCTTGGAGCGCAGGGCAACCTTGGACGGCACTATTCAGAAGCACGTTGAGCTCGCCGCCAACGCCGCTGCTCCTCACACGTTGGTTGGTGACCCGGTGCACTAGGGCATGAGGATGTCGTTGAACGTTGATGGATCCGTATGTATTTTTATCCTTCCGTCAAATCCATGTAGTAATATATGATACTACAGTAATTATCTTACCTTTCGCATCAACTTCATAATTTTCGTATGTACTCCATGCATGAACAGCGCCAGAAGCAAACTTCTCATTACTCCAAGCAAAATCATTATTTTCTATCTATTGGTCGCGCCATGGAGCAGAACCAAATTTTACAAGTTACGAGTTCAAAAGGAAAAGCCTGTCGTGTTCTCGTCACACCCCCACACGGTTGGTCCGGCACGCCACTCAAGCGGGAATGTGTGCGGTGTTGCATTTTCACTTACAAATGGGACCGCAGTTGAGCAAACCGACTATCGGCAAACCCCCACCCCGCCCACCGCGCGATGGCTGAGAAAAGAGGACAGGAGGGAGAAGAGATGGTTGTAGCACGGACTCCAAGAAAATTGGTGTCGGATGGGACTCGTGTGGGTGGCATGTGCCGTACTGCTAGACGTGAATGCTAGTTATGGCCCATGCCACCCAACTATATCGAGCCTATATCAAGGTATGTAGAACAAATTTCCTGCAGTCTGTGCTCAGCCTCCTCTATCTCTCTTCTCAGCCAGCCAGCGGACGCACGAAGCCCTTCGTCTATTTGCTCACATGCGGCCCCACATGTCAGTGAAAACGCAAGAGGACCCACTGAACCTGCACATCTTTCACCTCGACATGCTGGTGATGAAAAACAAATCCAATAAAGATCTTCGATGGCCTCTTTTGGAGTAAGATTCTATTTACAGTTTAACCCAAGATGCACATCTCGTGGCTTCAACTACCACTCTATTTTCTTTCATGACATGACCTAGATGTTGGATGTCCCACATGTCGGCAAAAGGAGGAAGAACCCGACCAAATCTTCGGTTCTGCTCTCGGATTAGACTAGTTGTGCTAACTTAAAAATTTTATTGTGTACCCCCTCCGTTCCAAAATACTTGACTTCCATTTGTCCAAAAATGGATGTACCTATATACTAAGACATGTCTAGATACATATATATTTTTGACAAATAGAAGGCATGTAGTATTGTGCAATGGAGGGAGTAGAATGGATGCAAGTTTTTATATTGGGAAGAAGAGTACATCCATATATTAATAGAGCGCAATTTAGTAGATGTTCTATCACTTTTAGCTAGTATAGAATAGATGCTAGACATGAGACTAGATGCGAGGAAGCAACGTCTACTTCTTTACACTCGAAGAAGAAAGAAGCACGCAAGATCGAGCCTCCGCAGATCAACAATGAATGCATCGAGAAGGCACTAATCCAACTTACTATAGGAGTAGTCAAAATTATCGTTGGAGTTCGTGCAAAACGGAGGTCCGTTTGGGGTCGTGTGTTGGAGTTGGCCTTACAAGTGGGACCGCAGTTAAGGAAACCGGCTATCGGCAAACCCCCACCTCACCCGCCGCGCGATGGCTGAAGTTAGAGAAACGACGAGGTTGAAGAGATTGCTCTCGCACGGACTCCAAGAAATAATATGGTGTCAGATGGATGTCGTGGTGGTGGCATGTGCCGTACTCCTGGACGTGAATGCTTGTTCTGGCCCATGCCACCCTACTACTCCTACTACTTACTCCTACTATATAGTATACTAGTATCGAGGATTCGAGGTGCTGGTTATGTACAACGAACACATTAACATATGGCTACAGTAAAAACACCCGCCCGACATGCGAAGCATGTGAAGCTAGTACAAATAGTGTACTACTATTGTTGATTGGCCTCATCCGATAACCTGTTGCAATGCACGTACAATTATGTATTCGGAAAATATATTTTTTTCCTCGTCGCACCACTCACTCAGAGAAGCGACTCGAAAGCCATTCATAAATTTAGTAAGTTTATCACAGGCATATCATTTTATTACATAGAACAACAGATCATCAACCCACATCGACAACGAGGATACATTATAAATGCTAAAGTTTTCACCACACAACAAATAACAAGCATGAAATGAACTTCAACTCAACCATTCCTCGGTGTTGGAAATGCTTGCTTTGAACCACAAGTGATTCTCTGGGACGGGCCATGCATTGTCGATCTGGAGACCAACGCAGGACTGATCATCCAGGCTGAAGTGGCCTACTATATCAGTACCAGGGTAGGGAACCACGCAAATGTCCGAGATATAGACACAGTTGCTCTCATAAATGTGTCAACAACGGTTGGATCACCTTTCACCATCATCGGATAGTTTCGTCCAAGGAAGAGCGAGTTTTCTCCAAGACTATCAATTCTATGCCAGGGAGAAGGAGTTGACGCTAGCACACTAGTATCCATCCCGAATACCATGCAACGAGTGTTGGAATAGGTCCGGAGAGTGCGACCATGGGAGACTACACCTGCTTCCTTAGCAGTAACATCATCAGCGGGCTGTATACACACAAGAAGAGGTGATCCATCGGAATTAGTTGCCAGGCACCACATAGTATATCGGCATTGCTCGTCCTCATGCTCGTGATCATCACCATCGTCATCTCCCCCTTGGTTATAAAAATCTTCAAGTATAGGTGGTGGGATGTCCACAGGACCTTGGAAACACAAGAAGAAGGTTAATTAGTAAAGAGAAAGTTGCTAACCCGCATGCATGTGGATGAAACAATTATAATTGCGGTGGAAGACAAATGTACTGAAAAAACAAGGATCCTAGGCAAAAACAGTGCCACGAGAGGTGGCAGCAAACACAAGATCCTTGTATTCAATTGCATCACAGTACACATCTGTGTATAGAAACTGATTTTTGAGTAATATCCATCCAGTCGAACCACGAAGGACGGCAACTAGCTTGTCGAAGATAGCAACAACATCATAGTTTTTGTAATTCCAAGAGCGGTTGGGAACTCGACAAATTGCTATCTTCAGTACGCGACAGTCACCATGATCGTATTTGAACGTACGTAGATCATCTGTGTGCTCAACCTCAAGGCACTCGGAGATTTTTGGAAGTGGAATCCGCTGACGAGTGTACACATTCACAAGTTCCCACTCGCAATTGTACCCAATATAAACAACCCAATCTCCATTTACGCCATCCCAGGACTTACCCTTAAGCGATGGCATCTTGACATCCCACGTATCATTATCAAGCAGCATCAACTTGCACAAGGCGAGGTCTCCGTCGCCCGCTCGCCAGCGAGCAGGGTCACGGCGAAGAAGATAGGGGAGATCAAACCGCTCCTTGACCCTTGGGTTCCTTGCAATGATGTTATTAGTTAAGTCGAGAATGGGCTGGAACGAACCTGCCATGCTAGCTGAGGTGATGACGTCGCACCGATCAATGAGTTCCTCCATCACGTCATCTTTCAGATCGGGGCAAGAATAACGAGGTCGTTTTCGGCCTGTTCCCTCCATGGAGAAGATGATCGAACAATGGCAGAAGAAAGGGTGAAGGGCTGAAGGAAAATGGAGGAGGGAGAGGAAGAGCGTGCGACAGCAGTTCCAAATCGAGAGGGAAAGGCGAAGAGTCGGTGGACGGTTGCGAGTTTGCCACGGTTCACGAAGAGGCGCCCCGGCCTACACGTCCGTTCGGAAAAACTCCTACTACTCGCCGTCGTCTCACTGATATGTTGGAACAGGACCACATGTCAACGAAACATGGTGTGTAATTTCTCGTGCAAAATGCGATCTGGCCGCGTTGGCCCGAGGTGCCGCATTAGTTATCGACCTTTATTTTTTTAATGGCGTGCCGATCAGTTTTGAAGCACGACTAACTGGTACTGTACGCAGAGAAAATATAAACTACTCTACCACTACCCCACCTCCAGTACTAGCAGTATAAAAAAGATATATATAGGCTGGAGCTTCAGCGCTTTCTTGCTAAGGGCTTCCCACTTGCTTCTCACACTACCACCCTCTCTCCAGATCTAAAAAAGACGGCCCCTCTCTCCCTCCTCATCGGTGGTCACAGATCCGCCGGGGAAGAAAAGGACGTGCAGCGTTGACGCAATCATCATCGGCGAGCGAGGTCACGCACTAACAACAAGGCCATCCTCTCAGACCTAGCACCCGCGCGGGATGGCCTCTGTCCCCAAGCTCGCTGCCATAGTGTGTGCGGAGGGCGACGACCACGAGCAAAGCCACTTCCCGCCGACCCTCAGGTATGCTACCTCTTTTCGAGCCATAACCTTGTTCTATTGCCCCATCTGCTACGTCGTTGCATGTGGATCTTTTTCCACTCCACCATCTTCCCAATTTGCTATCCTCTACTCTGCTGGCCACGCAGACGAAAACCATAATTTGCACTATTAAAGAAAACCCTACTTCATGCAGACTAATCCATGTCTGGGTTGAATAAGGAAAGGAAGGGAGACTGTACTATCCAAGAGAGTAGGCATCGAACCCGCATCTAGGTTGAAAAGGGGAAAATCAGTAGCTAAGGAACGAGTCTAGTGTCTCTTGGTTGAAGAAGGGTAGAAAGACATGACAACGCAATAGAGAATGACCAGGTAGATCGGTTTGTTGTACTCGCATAGGAAAAAGGTGGCTAAAGAGAACAAAAATGGGACCGTAATCCACATATGTTGCCTGGATATTTGTTGCTCTGGGCAACCATACCTCCCTCACCACTCTGCATCGGTGGAGGTACATCGTACTGGTGCCTCCCATGCTCTTATTACCACTTTTTTTGCTGTTAGTATAACGTCAGCAGTCAAGTCAAGCAATGCTACTACTAAAGTGATGCCACATTTAACTAATGCTGCTCTCAGTCTAATGCCACCCATAAATTTAAGCAATGCCATTTAATGTCACTGGATTATTTCAGGGTTAGCTGTTGATTGTGGATGTATTAAATATTTTTCAGCTATAAGGCATTCTAATGCTGTTGCACAGCCAGTATACCAACGATGAAACTTGTTACTCCCGTCAGATTTTTGCACTGTTAATGCTTATAGATTACATACCTCACTTTCATGAGATAAGTTAATTTTTTTGTACAGTGTCACCAAAATGCCAAGGCGCTGATGTCATTTTATTTTGGTTAAACTGCACAGACAATTAAGAAGACAAGAGGAAAGGTCAAGAGTGGGCACCTCCTCCTCCGGCTGTTCTCTTGAGGAGGTCTGTATGTTTGTCTCTAATGCCTGTCGACTACATACCTGACATCATGATGTAATGTTAAGTCATTTCCATTTGTACAGTGTCA
Source organism: Triticum dicoccoides (assembly GCF_002162155.2). Lineage (NCBI taxonomy): Eukaryota > Viridiplantae > Streptophyta > Magnoliopsida > Poales > Poaceae > Triticum > Triticum dicoccoides. The sequence goes on along the minus strand of NC_041388.1, from coordinate 424,828,256 downwards.
CTGAATTGTCAAGGCGGTGATGGCATTTTATTTTAGTAGAACTGCACAAAATTTTCTTAAAAGAAGAGGAAAGGTCAGGAATGGCTCACTTTTCCAGAAAAAACTATGTATGCCTTCCTCACATCAGCCGTTGTTGCTTTATTTATTCCTTCAAACAGGTGGTTAGAAACAGTCTTGCTGCCTTTTCCCATTAAGAAATTGGAATGCTTATATTTGTGAGTCTATACTTCAACTAGTGCCACTTTTAGAGTAATCACACTTTCAATATCTATGCAAACAGGGATGCTCGATTTTAGTGGAACTGCACAAAAAGTCCAACTGGTTCAACATTAGGAGCATGTTTTTTTCCCAACCTTTATATCCAATTGGTGGCACTATGAGCTGTTCATTACGAAGGTACATGGTTTGCTACTATCTTGCTACTCTTTTTGTACTGTCATTAGATAGTAATACTAGTGGTTTGCATGTGAATTTATTGGCATGGTGGACCTACATTGGAGGTGCAGGACAGGATTCAATGATTGGATGCTCAATTTTGGTTGTATCGATTTCACCTCTTCCATCACTGCGAACATGGATATCCCTGGTCTAATGAAGAATATGCGCTATATTTCTGCTCTGAACCAGCAAATCAATTCAGTATGAAATTGTTCAGGGCAAAACATAATTGTATCAGATTGTCCAGTGCAGAACATGACAGATGCTGAGCGGAAGAGACATGTTTAAACCAAAAATACAAGGTGTGGTATATGTTTACTAGCTGCTTGATATTTGTGCAGACAGAGATGTCTGCCTGTTGCTATTTGGCAAACCAACAAAGTGCCCGCAATTTTGGTTGAACTGCACAAGAGAATAGTATAGTCACTGCATGCAGTGCCATTTGAAAATAGACACAGAAAGATTGGATAGTCACTTCATGGACTGCAGAAAAGTAGTAATGTACTATTTATTGGCCAACACTAGGTGCTTCATTGCTTTGGTCTGATTATACAATGGGCATCATTTTGCCTAAGTTAAAGTTTGTATTCCGAAAATAGTCTCGCCGTGTGATCGAGAGAAGACCAAATCATATTACAGTGGATGTTCCTCCATCATGTCTGGTTCATTCTCATGGTTCCAGCTGTTGGTGAAACCACTTACGTTTGCAAGAGGAATTGTAGACTTCACAAACAAATTTGTATTTCAGTCTGTATTGAATGTTGGCCAAGAGAAGCATCCATGTTAGTAGGAAGAACAGATGTTTTTTCTAGATCTTTGCTTTTGGAGCTACATATTTGTATATGATCTGTGAGTCATTGAGATGCATTAACATGTTGATCTTATGTATGGGAATTGTACTAGTTAGTTTTAGTTGCGATGCAAGATCCGAAGTGGCTGATCTTTGCTTTTGGAGCTACATATTTGTATATGATCTGTGAATCATTGAGATGCATTAACAGTTACTTATTTCTGTTCGCTCAGTGTTTACAAGTTACTGATCGATCACTAGCTAGCCTACAAATGCGCTCCTGGCAGTTTTATTTGCGACGCAAGATGCGAAGTGGTTGTTTTTTGAATAAAAATGCCTATCTATGAAGAAACTGACAAGCTACACTATCGATCCTACACGAATAAAAATGCCTACCTCTGAAGAAACTGACAAGCTACACTATCGATCCTACACGGATAAATAGCGGATCACGCACGTACTACCTCCTTTCTGGTTTGCAGGGCTTAATTCAATAAACGACCTACTCGATCCTACATGAATAAATAGCGGATCACGCACGTACTAGTACCTCCTTTCCGGTTTGCAGGGCTTAATTCAAACCTCTCACCAACCAAGGTACTCCCTCCATCCGGGTTTATTAGTACCGTGAGCAAACCAGCAAGACCAAGGCATGGCAATAATTAACGGCATGCAGAAGTTTAAGCCTAATAAATTCTAGCGATTTAAGTGGCTGCATGCGTGCCCTCGGCATGCAGAAGTTTAAGCCTAATTAATTCCAGTGATTTAAGTGACTGCATGCTGCTTCGCGTACTGCCTGCGAGCGATTCTGAGTGTCTGCATGCAGCCGGGCGTAATTAAGGCAGCTAACTGACGCGAAAAAAGATACGCTTTAAATCCGTGGAATCATTATTGACAAGGAGGGAGATGATTCGAGTGCACTCGTTTGACCGCCATGCCGGCGTGCGACCCAAACGGGACGGGACGGCACAGTCATAATTTCAGTTTCTCTAGTTTTCCACGGCAAGCTGGCGCGCTAAGCCATTATGCATTGAATTCCAATGACCGTCGCGCTACCTTCCACCTATAAGTACTATTTCCCGGCCTTCTCAAGTGCCACCGTGACCCGACTCGCCATATCTCATAAGCCCCCACCGGCCCGACGTCGCTCGCCATGTCCGCCATGCCCCCGCCCGTCCACGGTAGGCGACGCCGGAGGCGGTCACTGCCGGAACTAGTGTTCGGGTTTTCACCGGAAGGCAGATGGAGGGAGGAGGCATTCTATCTGTCTTTAGATGGCAATGCGGAGATCGAGGAGTTGTTGGAGCGTGACCGCATGGCGGAGGAGCAAGAGTTGTTGGAGCGCGACCGTCTGGCGGAGGAGCAGCATCTCGCCGATTTGCGCCGCCAACGGGACATGGAGCAGCAGCGCACCGATGCTCTGAGTCGCGAGCAGAGCGCCCGCAACTGGGCCGACTACATGGAGGCCGACGCCCGGCAAATAGCCCTGGAGGCTGTCGGGCACGCACGCGTTCACGACGCCGATTTTTACTACCAACTCGTCAAGTGGGTTTCCCGCTTGGAAGCAGAAGCTTCGGTGGACCATGCCGGCATGGAAAGGGCCAACGAGCGCGAGCAACGCGCCCTATCACACCTCTGGCAAGTCCGAGGCGAGGCGGAGGACGCCGGTGCCGGCGTTTAGCATGGACAGCAGATGGCAGTCGGCATCGTCTAGTTAGCTAAGAGTAAGTTAGTACTTGTATGCTACTAGAGTGTTAGTGGGAGTAGATACTTCACTTGGCTATGATGGTTGTCAACGTGGAAGTTCAGTACTCTATATGTGGATCAGACCTGTTACTTTGCTCTGAATGTTGAACTTTCCGTTTGAACTTATGGAATGGGTTGTTATTTTTTTAAATGAGTTGTATTTGTCCTCCACGGTTTAGAGGTTGACTTGTGCGCCTAGCAAGTTGACGCATACACAATCAGGAGATGATTGTACGTGGAGAGGATGACAGCAGGGACCCGCCAAGGTCATGGCAGTACGCAAGCAAGTGCCTCCTTATTTCAAGCCAATAAAAAAATGGCTCCTCCTAGTGGATTTCTGACATCTGGGTCCCATGCCATTGTCAACGTAGTAAATAAACGAGAGAATTGCACAACGAGCGGCTGACACCAGGGACCCAGCAGCTCGTCCAGTTATTTTTGTTTTGGGTTAATTTGATAAATGCCACTCCAAATCTGGTGTATCCGAGAAATGCCACTACAATTTCCAAACTTTGAAAAATGCCATTTCATGCCATTTTTAGTGGCATTTTCCGAAGTCTGGAGTGGCGTTTTTCAAAGTTTGCAAACTGCAATGGCTTTTTTCAAAGTTTACAAAAATTGCAGTGGCATTTTTCAAAGTTTGGAAATTGTAGTGACATTTTTATGAATCGCCATAATTGGAGTGGCATTTTTCTAATTTGTTTATGAGACGGAAGCAGGGTGTCAACTGGGATGTGCGGGACACTCTGGCATGTCTAGACAGCCTTTTCTTTTATGTTTACCACAGACCAGCCCAGTAGTTTTTTTTTTCTTTCTGAAAATGGCTAGCCCAGGTTTTTTGTGATTTGTCAAGTAAGTCGCTTTATCAGGCCTGTTGGGCTGTAAATCTTTCAAAACGAGGAGAGTGGCCTATCAGTAATAAGAAATGGGCTGTACATTTTTAAAACACATCAAACCGGCAATTATTTTCAAATATCTTTTTTTCATTTCGAGATTTTAAATTGCATCAATTTTTATGCATGGAAAATTTATTGGATTTTATATTGATATACATTTATTTTTAAAATCAGTCTGAATGTGACTCGAAATTTCGGGATTAAAAATAGTTCAGACCGCACCGACATATGCAAAATTTCGTATAATTTTTTAACCGTGGCCACAATATGGGCTGTAATGCTAACATAAAGAATATGGGCTCCAAAAAATCCGTAAAAATTAGCAAATGGGTTGTAAATTATTTGAAATAATGGCAGATGGGCTGTATGCTGTTTTCCACAGATTTGAGGCTTTCCACAGATGGCATGTATACTGTTGGATGTCCATCCAACGGCCGTCGTGCTTCTCCAATCTCTGTTCTTCGTGCTCCAGCCGCTCAAACAAGCGCCGGCGGGACTGCCTGCTTCCTCCACCCCGCGGGCGGCTGTGCTGCCGCGCAGGCCTCACTTCCTCACCGTACTCCCATCGCTGTCCTAGCCATCCCTCTACTCACCCACACCTGCTGTTATTCTCCGGCGACGGCAGACGAACCAGTAAACCCTCGTACAGTCGTACTCCCCTCCGCGTGGGAAACAAAAACAACGGCCGAGTCTTCCCTGCCTCCATGTCGTTTCCTTCCTAGGCCTCACCGTCGTCCACCGCCCTGGTGCTCTCGGCGTGGCGTGGTCAGCATGGTCAACGACCGACATGCATCTAAAGTGGACTGTACATGGAGAGGCTGACAGCTGGGTCCACGGCCGCACGCAAGGAAATGCCTCCTTATTACGCGCAAAATAATGATTTCCTCCACCTGACATCTGGGACCCACCGAAACGGCCTCTGTATTTCGTGAAAAAAACGTTACCGCCGCTGACAGCTCGGACCCACCAGCTATATCTTCGCACGCAAGGAAGTGCCTCCTTATTACGCACAAAAAAATGAATACTCCCCCTGCTAGCTGGGACCCAGTATAGTGGGCCTACTAAGTTGACGGGGACGAAGAGCTTTGTCAACTTAGTCAATATGCACGATTCTAGCTCGACTGACCGTACGATGTCCATCCAACGGCCGTAGTGCTTCTTCAACCTCTGGTCTTCTTGCTCCAGCCGCCCAAACCAGCGCCGGTCGTGCCGCCTGCTCCTGCCTCCCGTGGCCGGCTGTCCTGCCGCGGAGGCCTCACCGCCCCCATACTACTCCCACCGCTGGCCAGGCCATCCCTCCACTCCACTCACCCACACCCCCTGTTATTCTGCGGCGACGGCAGCGCAGCCGAACTAGTGAACCCTCATACTCCTCTCCACGTGGGCATCCACTGCCGTCTCTTCCCCGGCTCTGCGTCGTCCCCTTCCTAGGCCTCGCCGTCGTCCACCGCCGTGGTGCTTCGGCGCGCCGTGGTCAATGTGGTCAACTACCGAATTCCATCGGAAGAATACTGTACGTGGAGAGTCTGACAGCTGGTCCACAGCAGCCGCAAGGAAGTGCCTCCTTATTACGCGCAAAATAATGATTTCCTCCACCTGACAGCAGGGACCCACCGGATGGGCCATCAGTATTTTGCGAAAAAAATCGTTTCCCCCTGACTGCTGGGACCCACCGGACGGGCCACCGTATTTCGTGAAAAAAACATTCCGCCCGCTGTCAGCTCAGACCCACCGGAAGTGCCTCCTTATTACGCACAAAAAAAGAATACTCCCCCGGCTAGCTGGGACCCACCTTGGTGGGAGGCTGACTTGTGGGCCTACTAAGTTGACGGGGACGAAGGGCTTTGTCAACTTAGTCAATATGAACGATTCTAGCTCCAGTGACCGTATGATGTCCATCCAACGGCCGTAGTGCTTCTTCAACCTCTGGTCTTCTTGCTCCAGCCGCCCAAAGCAGCGCCGGTCGTCCCGCATGCTCCTGCCTCCCGTGGCCGGTTGTGCTGCCGCAGAGGCCTCACCGCCTCCTACTATTCCCACCGCTGGCCAGGCCCTACGGCGACGGCAGCCTCACATCGCAGCCGAACCAGTGAACCTTCGTACTCCTCTCCGTGTGCGCGGGGGCTTCCACTGCCGCGGGTTCCCCGACTCCCCGTCGTCCCCTTCCTAGGCCTCGCCGTCGTCCACCGCCCTGGTGCTCTCGGCGCGGCGTGGTCAAGGAATGACTTCCATCGGACGTGGACTGTACGTGGAGAGGCTGACAGCTGGGTCCACGCCCGCAGCAAGGAAGTGCCTCCTTATTACGTGCAAAATAATTATTTCTCCACCTGACAGCGGGGACCCACCGGACGGGCCACCGTATTTTTCCCCCTTGACTGCTGGGACCCACCAGCAACATCTTCGCAGGCAAGGAAGTGTCTGACAGTCGGGACCCACCTGGTCGAAGCGTGCGTAGTGTTGTCATTCTGGTCGTGAACGTGTACGTACATATATACTCGTGGATGTAGAGGCGCGCACGTGTCGTAGTAGAGGCGGCCAGGGTGCAAGAAAGAAAATACGGCCACGTATGTGTACATACGGGCGGGGTCTCGAACGCCTACTCGCGCATACGTACGGCGATGGCTCATGTACATGGCTGGGTCGGAACGGAGAAACAGCGTCGTCGTCGTGTTCATGGGTCGGAACGAAATGCGTGGTTGTGTTCATCGGGAGGGCTTGGACGGAAGAGGCGATGGAAACGAGGCCTGGCGTACCGCACAGCAGAGGAAACGGACTTCCTACGGTCGAAACGAGGGTCCTTTTGATCGGGAGGGGTGTGGCGTACCGCAAAACGGAGGAAACGGACCTCCTACGGTCGAAACGGGGGTCCTGTTGATCGGGAGGGGTGTGGCGTACCGCAAAACGAAGGAAACGGACCTCCTACGGTCGAAACGGAGTCCTGTTGATCGGGAGGGGTGTGGCGTACCGCAAAACAGAGGAAACGGACTTGTGTTGGAGCGCTACGGTCGAAACG